>NC_134415.1:926560-1235413 GCF_030867145.1 Opisthocomus hoazin | reverse complement strand
TCAGTAAAACTGAAACACAAACAGTGAAATTGTCTTGTTCTCAAAAAGTGAGTATCAGGATGGAAATCTCTAGTCAAAAAAAAAAAATAAATCCCTCTTCCCACTGACACCGATACAATGGGCCAACGGCAACAGATCTGACAAAGAAACTGCTCAAACTAATACGCAGGTTTCTATGCAACAGTCTGCACCAATTTCAGCTAATCTGAAAGCTATTTTACTCCTAAATTTACAAGAATTCAGAGACTAAAATGTATTTAACACTGCTCTAAGTCCTACGGTGTTGCTTAGGGCTGGAAGACGTATCGGTGCCACGGCAGCGACAGCCCGTGCTTGCGCCTCGTGTGGGATCAGAGGGACACTGGGGTAAGCCCTCGCCAGGGGACCTAACCGCTTCCCAGCCCTGAACACCTGCAGCGCTGAAATGGGGACCCTGTGCACAAACGAATCCGCAAATATCAGCAGCCCTTAGCGAAAAGACTGATGTAACCGTGCTTGCACTTGACATCTGTATCACAGCTACAGCAAAAATTTACTTTGGAAGAGTATCAGCAACTACACTTTCAGGAGGAGAAATTAGCTTTTCAACTAGAGAAAATAATGTGTATCACACACAATAGGTAAATGCTCTCATTAGTAGGTGTAGGTAATTAATTTTCAAGTGTAAACCTGTGCATACATGCATTTGCAAAAGCTTTCTCGTACAAATGTAATGGAAGAAATCACAAAAAAGGCTCATTACATCACTGATCCCTGTGAACTCAGCTGTGAAATCAGTTGATGAATTGTTGGAAAAACGTAACATTGGGGGGACACATGCAAGCAAGATGAAAGGAAGGAATATAATACAGAAAAATGTATTCACAGGATCCTGAGCATCTGTAACCTTTTCAAATTAAAACTCTAAAAACAAAACTGAAAAGGAGTCCACTGTCCTTTATATCTTTTAAGGAAAAAATTCTTGTAAAATAGAAAAATGTGGCTTAAGGGGTGAATTTTTTTTCAACTGCATATTTGTAAATATTTCAACCCAGACGCACTGTTTAAAAAAAAAAAAGAGAGGGGGGACAGGACAGGAGGGACCCACCAAAAAGCCCCCCAAACTGACATAGCTGGTCTCCAGCAGATCTTTCGCAATGGTCACCTACTGCCCCGCGGGGTTCTACGGCCTCCCCTTCCCCAGCACCGCCGCTACCGCCGCGAGCCCAAACCCGCAGGCACCGCCCGGCCCCGCGCGTACGCCGTGCTTACGTGATTTGATGTTGGCATCCCGGTAGGTGCCGTTCAGAATCGCAAGCTCCATCAGCTGCATCTTTTTAAGGCTGTCTTCTCCTTCTGCCTGCGTGGGAAAAGACGGGGAGAAGTCAGGCTTATTCGCCCCCGAGCGCGGGGTCTCGGGGACCTACAGCCCGTGCCTGCAGGCTTTGCCCGCGCGCAGTACCTGCCTGCCACTGGCCACCAGAGCTCGGCCAGCCTGTCCTGACGTGAGGTGCAAGCTGCCTGCTGTCTGTCATTAGACAGTGTGGATCATTAGACGGTGTTGGCAAGTATCCGAATATATTTTTCACCATAAACCACAAAAATAGGGTTAAATGTAAGTAGTGTTTGATAGAAATTGTTTGAGAATTTTTTTTCACAAGTCTCAGTGAACGTTTTCATGCGTTCCTAACGGCATCTTTTCAAAACTGGCATTACTGGGTTAGGGCAGAGCAGCCACCACCGATCTCAGACAAGCTGAGGTCACTCGTAGCTGCTGGTGACTACGTGGGGGCAGGGGGTGCCCCAACCAGACCTAACCAGCAAGCTCGGTGTAGCTCGACCCGCGCACACCCGCCCTTCAGCCCGCACACGCCATCCTCGGCTCCGCGCCCACCCGAGCGGCTTCCCGGGCACCGCTGGCATCCCCAGCGTGCGGAAACCTCAGGCAGCACGCAGTCAGAATCAGTACAACCGCAGCTTTCAGAGCAGACACTTTCTGGCCCATCTTCCCGAAAGGCTACCGCTCGTTTATCCTGCCCCCGGCCAGCAGAAAGCACGCCGACGCGAGGCGACGCTCCCCGGCTCCGCCAGCGCCAGCCGCCCCGCGCCCTCCGAGCAGCGTGTCCTGTATTTTCACCCCTCCCGTCTATTCACACGATGTTTTCCAGGTATTTGGAGCAGTATTTTCCAAGTTAACAGGAACCTGGATAACAACGTGCTGTGCCACCCACCCTGAACACCTTCAAAGTCTGATTGCAGCAAGAGCTGGTCCCCTGTCCTAAAGCACAAGTGCTCCAGACGCTGTGAGCTGGGGCTTCCAAGAGCACGAGTGATTACAAAAAACCAGAATTAGAAGCCACCAAGAATAGCAACCATCACCAAGAACCAAAAAAGTGCTATGAAATAACTTTGTGTCCGTTAGCGCGCTGCACCGGTGAAACACCGTCCCCGACTAGTTAGGAGGTCCCAGGATTATCTACGCAGTGTTCCCAATGTATGGGGAATATTTTTTCAGGCTAGCTTGCAGCAAAATATCATTATACCTACTTTACTCCCAAACTACGAGGAAGTAATATACTAAATTACAAGACAAAAACAGTTTTTGAATTGCATCTAAGCAAATGCAGGCCTCAGTGTGAGGTAGGCTCCAGGACCAGCACCCCTTCCAATGGAGACTTCAACGCCTGACCATTACCAACAACGCAGGACCAACACGGTAAGATGGGTCAACACGAAATCGCATTCAGACGTCAGAAACGCAAGTCCTCCCTGCAACGCTGAGGACTCGCATGAACACAAAGATCACACCCAGTAACGATTTATGTCGTTGTTCAACGCTCTGAACATACCGAAAGTTCGACATTTTATTTATATATTAAATAAAGTGTGACAGACCCAGCTCACACTGACAAAGTAAATACACATTCCATTGCCACTGTAACTACAAACCCACTGTACAGCTGAGCACTGTCCCACCCAGCAGCCTCAGACACGGAGCCACTCAAAGGAGACTCTCCGGAACACGAAGTAGCCTGATCACGGCATGCTTAGCACCACATACTCCGGGCAGACTTACGATCCACACACAAAAGAATTTTTGGTTTTTTAACCTATTATTCCATCGCCTCTTTGCTGGTAAATCACCTGCACAATCACGGTGCACTAAAACCGGTTCCGAACCTGTCTGCCCCCCCAGAGCTCACAAACCCTCGTCACTCCAGGAACACCTTCACCGATTTATTTTGGCAATACAGAGCTCTAACACATCAATCCCTCTTTTCCCCTCCCTGCCTAACGGTTCTACTTTGTTACTGGCTTTTTTGCTTGGGCTCCTTTATTTATTTAATTGAAAGCGTGCACCCACACGCCCTCCTCACGCCGTCGCTGCCTCTCCCCTGCGCTCCCATTAACGCCGCGACCACTGCTCCCTCCCTCCCAGCACGGCCGCAGGGACTGACCCGGCACCACCACCGAGCCTCCCGAACTGCGGACCTGGCCGTCCCCTCGCTGCGACGATTTCAGTCACTCTGCTCCTGGATTTTGCACCACAGTGAGTATTTCCCAAATGTAACCATTTATAGGGTAATAATTTTCAGACAGAAAACATTTTTTCCCCTCTGACATCCCCCAGAGGCGGCGTTCTAACGCCATCCCAGCACCAGCAGACAGACACCGCCACCATCCTCGCTTCGGGTCCCACCTTCCCCCGGGTCACCTGGCCTCCTGCTGGAAACGCCGCTGCCGGCACCTAGGTGGGACAGGGCACGTTCACAGGAACAGTCATGGGCTTCGGCACAGACAGCAGACCGAGTCCAGAACTTCTCTTTGTGAGATGTACTTCTCTGGAGCACTGCTCAGCAGCTGAGAACTTCTGCTCCTTCAAACAGCCCCCAGAGCACGGTTTCAAACTCCTCCCTAAAGCCTGCACCGGCGGCAAGTCACAGAGGCGGCCCTGCATTACCAGACATCAACGCTGCCCTTCAGCTTCTGGCACTGCGTTTGTCAAAGCGCGGCATCATGAAGGCTGGAGAAGACCTCTAAGATCATCGAGTCCAACCGCCAACCCGACACCACCATGCCTGCTAAACCACGTCCCCAAGTGCCATTTCTACACAGTTTTTGAACCCCTCCAGGGATGGGGACTCCACCCCCGCCCTGGGCAGCCTGGGCCAATGCCTGACCACTCTTTCAGGGAAGACATTTTTCCTGATATCCAATCTGAACCTCCCCTGACGCAACTTGAGGCCATCGCCTCTCATCCTATCGCTGATTATTTGGGAGAGGAGACCAACCACCGCCTCACTACACCCTCCTGTCAGGGAGCTGTAGAGAGCCATAAGGTCCCCCCTCAGCCTCCTCTTCTCCAGACTGAACAGCCCCAGCTCCCTCAGCCACTCCTCATCAGACTTGTTCTCCAGACCCCTCCCCATCCTCGCTGCCCTTCTCTGGACACGCTCCAGCCCCTCAATGCCCTTCTGGTAGTGAGGGGCCCAGAACTGAACACAGTACTCCAGGTGCGGCCTCACCAGTGCCAGTACAGGGGCACGATCACCTCCCTGGTCCTGCTGGCCACACCATTGCTGATCCAAGCCAGGATGCCGTTGGCCTTCTTGGCCACCTGGGCACACTGCTGGCTCATGTTCAGCTGGCTGCTGACCAGCACTCCCAGGTCCTTTTCCACCAGGGAGCTCTCCAGCCACTCCCCTCCAAGCCTGCAGCGTTGCATGGGGTTGTTGTGACCCAAGGGCAGGACCTGGCACTTGGCCTTGTTGAACCTCATACTTTTGGCCTCGGCGCATGAATCCAGCCTGTCCAGATCCCTCTGCAGAGCCTTCCTACCCTTGAGCAGGTCCACACTCCCACCCACCTTGGTGTCATCTGCAAACTCACTGAGGGAGCACTCAATCCCCTCATCCAGATCATTGATAAAGATGTTAAACAAGACCAGACCCAACACTGATCCCTGGGGAACCCCACTCGTGACCGGCCGCCAGCTGGATTTAACTCCATTCACCACCGCTCTCTGGGCTCGGCCATTCAGCCAGTTCTTCATCCAGCCAAGAGAACACCCCTCCAAACCATGGGCAGCCAGTTTCTCCAGGAGGATGCTGTGGGGAACAGTGTCAAAGGCCTTACTAAAGTCCAGGTAGACAACATCCACGGCCTTTCCCTCATCCAGTAGGTGGGTCACCTGGTCATGGAAGGAGATCAGGTTGGTCAAGCAGGACCTGCCTTTCATGAACCCGTGCTGGCTGGGCCTGATCCCCTGGTTGTCCTTCACGTGCCTGGTGAGCGCACTCAGAATGAACCGCTCCATAATCTTCCCCAGCACCGAGGTCAGGCTGACAGGCCTGTCGATCCCGGGATCTTCCTTCCATCCCTTCTTGTAGATGGCTGTTACACTGGTGATCCTCCAGTCGTCTGGGACCTCCCCTGTTAGCCAGGACTGCTGACAGATGATGGAGAGTGGCTTGGCCAGCTCCCTCAGCACTCTTGGGTGGATCCCATCCAGCCCCATAGACTTGTGAGTGTCCAGGTGGCAGAGCAGGTTGTTAACTGCTTCCTCCTGGATTATGGGAGGTTTGCTCTGCTCTCCATCCCGGTCTTCCGCATTTCGGGGCTGAATATCCTGGGAATAACCAGTCTGACTATTAAAGACTGAGGCACAGGAGGCATTAAGTACCTCAGCTTTTTCCTCATCCTTGGTGGCAATGTTCCCCTCGCATCCAACAAGGGATGGAGATTCTCCTTGGCCCTCTTCTTGTTGTTGACGTATTCGTAAACACATTTTTTGTTACCTTTTACAACAGTGGCCAGTCGGAGTTCTAGCTGGGCTTTTGCCATTCCCGTTTTCTCTCTGCACAACCTAACGAGACCCCTGTACTCTTCTTGGAGCCATCTGCCCCTTCTTCCAAAAGCAGTAAACTCTGGAAGCATTTATCAAGTAGAGGGGAAAAACAACCCAACCCAAACCTCCCTCCTGGCTTTAACAACCTCTCCACTGCCAACCACGAGGGCCTCACCCGACTGCTCCCTGAAGATGGCACCGGTCATGGCCAACACCACCCCGCAGGGCACGGGCGCTGCTCCCAGCCCTGTCACCCCGCGCACCCCGAGATGCCACCGGTCATGGCCAACACCACCCCGCAGGGCACGGGCACTGCTCCCAGCCCTGTCACCCCACGCACCCCGAGATGCCACCAGTCATGGCCACACCACCCTGCAGGGCATGGGTGCTGCTCCCAGCCCTGCCACCCCGCGCACCCCGAGAAGACACTGGTCATGGCCAACACCACCCCGCAGGGCACGGGCGCTGCTCCCAGCCCTGCCACCCCACGCACCCCGAGATGCCACCAGTCATGGCCAACACCACCCCGCAGGGCACAGGCGCTGCTCCCAGCCCTGTCACCCCATGCACCCCGAGATGACATCGGTCATGGCCACACCACCCTGCAGGGGCTGTCCCCGGGTACAAAGGTGTCCCTACAGGGACAGCACGTTACCTGTACGACACCTGCAGCCAAGCCCGCTGTTTGTACCAAGCAGAAGCTACTCCAGCAAACACCAACAAGGCCACTTAAAGCCAGATTTGCATTACTAAGTCGAGGCTCAAGCGACTGAGTCGAAGCTCTCATCCTCTTAAACCGCCAGCGATTTCCCTGTGTTCCTCCTGTACAATATAACAGGCAGATTAAGAAAAGACCTTAAATGCCATCTTGAAGCGTAATTCTTTAAACGCCAGCGCTCGCAGCTGCTCACTGAATACAAACCCGAAGAGACGGGAGCAGCCCACCCTCCCGAGCCGGCGGTGCAGAGCCAGCAGCGTCGCCCGGCTGAACGCACGGCCAGCTCCCGGCGCTAGCTCAGCTCCCCGCGGGCGAGCAGCGCCCGGGCCTGACGGAGACCAAGCGCTGGTGACCACCATCATCTAGCGCAACTTGTTTTCTAACATCTTCATCCAACGTTTCTTGTTTTCCTTATCCTTGTAGGATTACAGAATCACAGAATGTTGGGGGTTGGAAGGGCCCTCTGTGGGTCACCCAGTCCAACCCTCCTGCCGAAGCAGAGTCACCTACAGTAGGCTGTAGAGGACCTTGTCCAGGCGGGGCTGGAATATCTCCAGAGAAGGAGACTCCACAGCCTCCCTGGGCAGCCTGGGCCAGGGCTCCGTCACCCTCAGAGGGAAGAAGTTCTTCCTCATGTTCAGACGGAACTTCCTCTGCTTCAGTTTGTAACAGTCACAAGGTTCAAAACACTAGTAGCAACTACAAGTGCCACCTACACCAAGTCCCTGGGGAAACACTTCCCAAAATGAAACGCTTGCCAGTGAAGCACACCAAACACACCACACCGACCCCCCTGATGCCCACCTAAAGCCACCACTCCGTGGAGGACGTGGCCAGCAGCCCCCCAGCACCCAGCACCCCGCTCCGTCCGGGCCACACGCCCTGCTCCACGCTCGGCGGGCAGAGGACGTGGCCAGCAGCCCCCCGGCACCCAGCACCCCGCTCCGTCCGGGCTCCACGCTCGGCAGGCACAGGACGTGGCCAGCAGCCCCCCGGCACCCAGCACCCCGCTCCGTCCGGGCTCCACGCTCGGCGGGCACAGGACGTGGCCAGCAGCCCGCCGCGCTCTGAGCGCGTGCAGTAAGCGGATTCGCCCTGCGAACAGCGGGCAGAGACCCTGGCGCTGAGGGAGCAACACCGTGATAGTGGGCGAGGGCAGGTTCGTCAGCTCTTCCTCAGACAGAACAGCCCCTTGCAACGGCCTCACACAGCAAACACCACTTTCCTACCACCGCCGTCTCTGGAAACACACACAGACTTCCACTCTTCCTTGCACTGCCCATCTGCACAGTGCAAGCCCCCACAATTCATTAATTTAACGCGAATTCTGGTAAAACCTGAAGAAGAGAAGGCTGCGAGGGGACCTTATAAATGCTTACAAATATCTGCAGGGTGGGGGTCAGGAGGATGGGGCCAAGCTCTTTTCAGTGGTGCCCAGCGACAGGACAAGGGGCAATGGGCACAAACTGCAGCAGAGGAAGCTCCAGCTGAACCCGAGGAAGAACTTCTTCCCTCTGAGGGTGACGGAGCCCTGGCCCAGGCTGCCCAGGGAGGCTGTGGAGTCTCCTTCTCTGGAGATGTTCCAGCCCCGCCTGGCCGCGGTGCTGTGCAGCCTGCTCTGGGTGACCCTGCTTGGGCAGGGGGTTGGGCTGGGTGACCCACAGAGGGCCCTGCCAACCCCGAACATTCTGTGATTCTGGTAAAACACAATGGCACCACTGACATATTTTACTGCCGCTGCTCTTCAGCTTCTTGTCCAGGAGGTGCTCCTGCCCCTCGGGGCTCTGTCACCCTGCCCTCCCCTCCCCGGGGTCTGTCACCCTGCCCTCCCCGGGGGTCTGTCACTCTGCCCTCCCCGGGGGCTGTCACCCTGCCCTCCCCGGGGGTCTGTCACCCTGCCCTCCCTAGGGTCTGTCACCCTGCCCTCCCCGGGGTCTGTCACCATGCCCTCCCCGGCGGTCTGTCACCCTGCCCTCCCCGGGGGTCTGTCACCCTGCCCTCCCCTCCCCGGGGGTCTGTCACCCTGCCCTCCCCAGGGGCTGTCACCCTGCCCTCCCCGGGGGTCTGTCACCCTGCCCTCCCCGGGGGTCTGTCACCCTGCCCTCCCCGGGGGCTGTCACCCTGCCCTCCCCGGGGGTCTGTCACCCTGCCCTCCCCAGGGGCTGTCACCCTGCCCTCCCCGGGGTCTGTCACCCTGCCCTCCCCGGGGGTCTGTCACCCTGCCCTCCCCGGGGGCTGTCACCCTCCCCGGGGGTCTGTCACCCTGCCCTCCCCGGGGTCTGTCACCCTGCCCTCCCCGGGGGCTGTCACCCTCCCCTCCCCAGGGCTCTGTCACCCTGCCCTCCCCGGGGTCTGTCACCCTCCCCTCCCCAGGGCTCTGTCACCCTGCCCTCCCTAGGGGCTGTCACCCTGCCCTCCCCGGGGCTCTGTCACCCTGCCCTCCCCGGGGGCTGCCACCCTGCCCTCCCCTGCCACCCTGCCGCTGAACCGCGGTGCCAAGGGCAGGCTGGACCCGCTCCGCTGAGAGCGGGGATCGCCAGCACCGAGGAGCGGAGCAGAAATGCCCCCGGCCGGTGCCCTGCCCACCACGCGCACCCCACACTGACCAGCAACGGCCACCGCTCTCCGGACGGATCCTGGGGTCCTCGCTATCCCAGTAAAACCCCCCCATTCGACCACTTCCAGGCTTCACCCCTGGTTGCTTCTCACACCTCTCTGTACCAAGGTGTTTAAATGTCGTCCGGACACTCTGGTTCGCGGAACGCTTCTTGTTCTAATCCAGTCATTAGGAGAAACCAACTCCTTCCACTGAGATATTTGCAATATGTACAATTCAACTGTCTTTCAGAGACTGTAGAATTATAATTTCATATTCCAGTAGACAAGGTGCACACCCATAAGCAAAAGCAGCTTAAAATACACTTTCTACAACAGGATAAATCACCTTAGTCCCTCTTAATCTCCCGAACGCTGGATCCTCATGAATATTTCAAAATAATACCTAAATTCACATATTCTCCAACTTTATGGATTATATACTTATCTCTGGTATTTTGCATTAAAAACCTCCTTTAATGTCTGTAAAAACTATACAAAGAAGTAAAAAAAACCCACCCCCCCAACCCCCCAGAAAACAGTACAATTAAAGCTTTCAGCTACAAGATGTGGCCGAAAACGCATGAAGCCAACCTAAAGAGGAATGCAAATTTTTGGACACTATCTGAGAGTTAAATGAAGAATATTGATTTACTCATCGTCAACAGGAAGAGACAACTGCAGTCCTGTTCCTTCAGCCAGGGGGAACACGGACAGCACAGGTCCCAAGGGCCCGAAAAGCTGGGGCAATGCTGAAGCGACTCAGCTAAACGGATAAAGGAATGGAATTCTTCTTCTGGAATGTGTAAAAATAAGCTGCTGTGTATCTGCACGTGATGGAGTTCAGAAAGCTGAGACCTTAAAAACAGAGAATGGAATGAGATTCAGATGGAAAACTTAGAGAGAATAATTTCAGAGGAAACAAGTTCAGACAAGTTTACCTAGAAAATACAACAGCCGATGCTAGAACGTAAAAAATTAAAATGCTATCATTGAGACTTATTCCCAGGCTACAAATTAGTTCTGGATGCTTAGGCTGAGGTTCTACACTGCTGTCAGAGGAGTCAAGAATTATTTCTGAAGCTGTAAAACGCTCAGAGGCTTTAATTCTGTTGTTGTTGTTCTTATTGCATCAAGAAGAGTGTGGGCAGCAGGTCGAGGGAGGTTCTCCTTCCCCTCTACACTGCCCTGGTGAGGCCCCATCTGCAGTGCTGTGTCCAGTTCTGGGCTCCCCAGTTCAAGAAAGATGAAGAGCTACTGGAGAGAGTCCAGCGGAGGGCTACAAGGATGATGAGGGGACTGGAACATCTCTCCTACGAGGAGAGGTTGAGGGAGCTGGGCTTGTTCAGCCTGAAGAAGAGAAGGCTGAGAGGGGACCTTATAAATGCCTCTAAATATCTGCAGGGTGGGTGTCAGGAGGATGGGGCCAAGCTCTTTTCAGTGGTGCCCAGTGACAGGACAAGGGGCAATGGGCACAAACTGAGGCACAGGAAGTTCCAGCTGAACAGGAGGAAGAACTTCTTCCCTCTGAGGGTGATGGAGCACTGGCCCAGGCTGCCCAGGGAGGTTGTGGGGTCTCCTTCTCTGGAGATATTCAAGACCCGCCTGGACAAGGTCCTGTGCAGCCTGCTGTAGGTGACCCTGCTTCGGCAGGGGGGTTGGACTAGATGACCCCCAGAGGTCCCTTCCAACCCCTACTATTCTGTGATTCTGATTTCTCTTACAATATAATGTCGTCTTTTACTTCGTTTCTGCCCGCTTCTCTTCAGTTACAATCATTCTCCTTCTGGATTTTCTTCTCTCCTGATGCTGACCTTCAGCGTAGGAATCCCACCGCAGCCTCCTTGCCCCACTACGCTCATCGCGCTCCTCTCGTGGTTGCCTCAGACTGCCCGAGGTAGGCTTTCTCCAGCTGTACATCTGCTCTTCGGAAGCAGCGGCCACAATCTCCACCACTCACTCACCACCGTAAATACCTCCGTGCGTTCATGTTTCGCAGACATCTTTGAGTTTCTTTGCTATTTGCGCTCTGTGTTCTAAAAACACTGAAAAATTCTAATTTTAAATCTCTTCCAAAACTGGTAACCTTCACACATTAGACCACCAACTTTAACTCCATACTGGTTAAACAGTATCTGCAATACTCACAAAGCTCCACATTAACAAACTGAAAATAATGCATGATTTGATAGTGAGGACCCTACAAAAATCAATTTCCTTATTAATATTTTTTCCCTTTTCTGCATTATGTTCTTCTCTGGAACTATTAAGTGAGAACTGTTGACTTTCTTCACCCAAGAACTGCACGACTTAGGACGACGCGTTTCATTTCCACGCCTCTGCGTGCAACGCTCATTTCCGCGTAGCAGCCTACGAACACCGTTCTGACCGGGGGCCCAGAGACCAGCTGCACGCATGCCCGGCTTCTCTCCCCAAAGCTGCGAAGCTGCAGAAAGAAACCAGCTGCTGGTATCTGGAGATCAGAGGCCAAGGCAACCATGCCCCAGCAGCAGCAAAATCTAACGGAGAATGGATAGAACCCTCTAAGAGAATTTACCAGACAAGGGGGAGCGCCTTGCGAAGAAAGAGCTGCTGCCTCCCCTGGGCTAGCAGAGTGCCCGCTTCCCTGACCCGCTGGATGCCCACAACCCTAGAAATCTGACGAGTGAAGCACAGAGAACAAGCACTCCGCACGGCTTCCCCCGCAGTATTCCCACCTCTTCGGTGTCCGTGACGCCTTCTCCATGCGCTCCGGTGCTTGCGAGACATCCCGCAAGGCGATTCAGCTCTCAAACATCGCCAGAAAACACTGTGGGTTACTTCTCTACCTTTAGCACACACACCCAGCTCGTGGCAAAGCCTGACGAGTGCCACGTTCCCATCTCCGTCCCCCAGCCCAGCGGTCCCAGCGGGACTCAGCAGGCAGCAGCAAGGGGACTTCTGCGCCTGACTGCCAGACAGGCTCATCGCCTCTCCCAGACACACTGCAGCTGGAAGCAGGTTCAGATCTCAGCAGGTCCAACTCCCTTGTACCTCAGACAACGTAACAGATCATTTGACTACTACCCAGATTTTTTTAATCTGTCATACTTTTAGATGATAAAACCGCAAGGATTCTCTGCGCTGCTCACGAGGGGAACAACAGACTACTGCTTGAAGAAAACACCCATCTCCTACCACGCAGCCTGTCTGATGCATGTCTTCATTCGCTCCGAAGAAGGAGGTTTCCAATGTGACTGTTCAATAATTTTCAGGTTATGAAAACCCTCCAATAAAAAATTAAGTGGAAAAACAGTGGTAGCGATTCCGCTCCCCCTGCCCCCCCCTTTCCTCACAGGTATTGCAAAACGAAGACCGTACTGTGTAGCCCAGACTCAGTTACCAGTAATCAAACCTCCCTACCCCAGCATCCCACCTGGCAGAAGAAAGGACTTTATGCAGTTCCTGTGCTCCCAGAGCCACTTCCTTCCACCCCAGCTGTGCCAGGCAAGCAGAGGGGAGCAGAGCAAGAGGGCACCAGACCTGCCCTAAGACCGGTCCCAATCAAGCCCCCCCAGCCTACGGAACCAAAACTCTGAAATGCAGACAAAATCCCAGAGTAGGAAATTTGAAAGCCGGCACAGCGATCAGCCCGTTATTTCTTACCGCCCGGTTCCCGTGAGTCGCATCGCCTGGCAGCGCTGCCGGAAGCTGCTGGTGCCAGGGATCCGAGCGGTGCCCTCAGCTCACCCAGCAGCCCAAGCAGTCCTCTGCAGCACTGCCTCCTCCACGCTTTGTTGTTTTTAAGCGCTGCTAATGTCCTCTAATCATTTAGCATCCCTCTTATAATACCGAGGGTAGAAGTAGTCACAGTTTCAGTTTCGCAAGCCACTTCCCAAACGCTCGGATCACCCCTTTGAACTTGCTGTCGCCTTCTGGTAACCCATGGGAGCAAGCACGAGGGTGGGGACACCAAGCCTGGTGACACCAGTCTGCTGGCCATTTTAAGCACCATGCTCTGGAGCACAAATAATTAATATGAGGAACCAATACTTCTCCAAGTAACTTTAAATGAACAGCTAAAACTCTGAGCATTAGTAATAGTAAATGCTGCTCTTGTCTTCATCTAATCTCTTTGGAAATAGTTCTAAAGTTGCACAGAAACAGCGCCCTGAGGCCACCAAGCAGAGCTTCAGCTGCATCATTAGTAACAGTTCAGGAATTTGTCAAACTCCGCAGCTGTTCAGCTACTGAATCACCAGCACAAATTTACCACTTTCCTTTGCTAATTTACAGGATTCCAGTTAGTGATGTAAGCTTATATCAAGGAGTTATAAGCATATTTTTACTGCTTTAAACAAAAGTCTAAATTACTGCCATTACGGCGGTACTGCTCTCTTTTTAATTAGTTCCTCCACCATACCCTAGTAGTTCTGATGAGTAAAGACTTGAGATACATGCTAAAAAGGATCGCAAGGAAGCACTGAAGCCTTAAGCTAGATATCCAATATAAATTATTTCGGGGAAAAATACTGCACGCTATTCCACCATGACATGCCCTTGAACACGTAGTTTTAGCTCTAGTATCAAAGCACTGCAGCGCGCGGAAGCCTCCCCGTTTCTTGCTGTGAGCTACGGAGCCCAGGTGGCCAGCAGAGCACGAAGCCACCGCCCGAGCAGCGCGGAGCACCGGCCACCGGCCCCGACCGCGGCCTCAGGAGCGCAGCCGGAGGCCAAGCGAGCACAAGTGATGTTCACCCCTCCAGGCGCCTGCAGCCGCACCGAGCCCATCTTCTCGCGTCCCAGCGGCACTGGTGCTGACGCCGAAGTCGGCGGGTCAGAGCCCACCTCCCGTCAGAGCACAGGCAGGCCCGAGCGGGGGAACCGCTCCGTGCCACGCGAGGAAGCCGCGCGAAGGGCCGGCGCACCGTCCCTGCTCCCAGCGCAGCCGTCAGTGCCCTCCTCCCCCCTCAGCAGCACGTTCGGCAAGCGTTGTGAGAAATATTACGTGCACGGAGGAAAGCTGAAATCAATAGCAGGTTAATGTTTATTGAAACAATACAGAGAACCATTTTTAATAGCATTACTTGAAAATAGATCTAATCTAGCAAAGGAAATTCAATTTACGTGCAGAGCAATCAGATTTCGTTCTCACTCCGGGGATTTGCTGCAAACTCCGTCTCTCTGAATGTGCTTACCGTACTCTATTTAGCAGAAACAGTTCAGGCCTGCGTGAGCTGATCGTCTGCACGGGAGCACGGATCAACTTCTGCTCATTAAGAATGTAAGCAGCTTTCTAACAGCCTTCTTTGCTGTTCAGCCTATGCCAGAGAAAGCAGGGATCTCTCCTCTAAAACCCTTAATTTATGAGTTTATTCAAACCCGCCAAATTGCTTTAAGTAAACGCCTCTTATATTCGAAAATTCCCATGGCAACTCATTTAGTCTGGCAGGAAGGCAGGCCCAGCCTCAATCCCTTTATCCTCCAGCTGAACCGTTACAATGGTAACGCCGCTCCGCAGAGACCGCTGACCACCGCGCGGGCCCGGGCAGATTTCCCACCCCGAGGACACCGGCCCCTCGGCGCGCTCCCCCGCCACAGGCTCCAGGGCTGCGGGGACAGGGAATGGGAGCAAGCGTGACGGAAGGAACCAAGGAGCTATGACCGGAGCAGGCAACTGAAGCACCAACCTCAGCGCTCTGACCACGGAAGATACCTGGTCACCTCCCAGACGAAACCCACGCGTCTTCTGCTACTGCTGAGACACCCTGCACGCAACAGTCCACGCTGCAGACCACGGGACTGCGTAAGCCGCTGCCGAATACTGCGTGTGGTGTCATTACACCCAACGGGTAAGGGCCCACCGGCACCACAAAGTCCTGTTCCTACAATGCCACCCAGGTCCTTTCACAGCCTTCTTTATTTTGAGAAGGGTGTGGGGGTTTTTGGGACAGTGCCTTTTCCCCCATCATTTTTGATCAAGAAAATGTGAAGGAAACTACTGACTGCTCCCTTGCTCTTCTGCCCCAGCTCTTCCCTCCTCCACTGACACGTAAACAGCAGCTCACCGGTGAACAGAATAAACATTCGCTGTCTCTGGACCAACATTAACCGGACTGGCAAAGCCTAAACCCGGGCTTCATTTCCTCTTCTAGAAAGAATGAAGATGGGGTTCTCGCTGTCCTCCCACAGAATTTGTTTTCTTAGTGCTCTGAAGAAGTGGAAGGAAACTTCTGTTTTTGAAAAAGTGGGAAAGGGGAAGGCATGGGTACTACAGACGTGTAGCTGGGAGATCACACGAGAACATCCGCCGTGAGACACATTAAACAAGACCAACATCCTCCCCAGACTAGCAACTTCCAACTCCTTTGAAGAAACACTCTTGGAAAAATCTTAAAATACATGAGCATCTTTTACAAAGTGATCATAAAAACAAACCCTGACTCTTCAGATACAATCTGAGTAAGCTCTACGACACGTACTGCCTTCTTCCCTCCTTCACATGGCAGAACTCCCCGCCCTCCCTCCATGGTTTAGCATGGACACCAAGAACAGGAGTTACCCAAAAGAAAGCAAGGAGAACCAAAATGCACTACTAGATCATAGCAATCACCAGCTTAGGAACCCTTAAATACTTTTTCCAGTGGAGGCAATGACCTCTTTACCAAGAGTTCTGGGCACATGAAAATGGGTTTATGTGTTGTCATTTCTTTTCAAGTCTTCCATAGCTCTTTTATAAATAACCTACAGCTCCTCGGCATTACGGAATTCTCTCTTGAAAACCCGTTCTAACAATCTATCCTAGCTAGCTACTGATGGACTGTGTGAAGGAACCGGGATCAGTTTTGAGGAGCCTGCGTTTCAGGTTCCTCTGAGTATTGCAGCTCCATCCAGTGAAAGAGTTGGACAAACACCTTTCCTTATGCTGTCTAAGTACTGGTAGACCATTTTGGCACTGAATTTGAGGACTTTACGGCATTTAAATTTGGAGACCACCCCCCAGGCCAGCGAGCTGCACTTCGGGACGCACATGGCTGGTTTGCACAGGGCCCTCCATCAGCAGGAGCAGCCACCGGTGTGTGGCTCACCAAACACGCACGTGAAACCATCACAAACTAAGGGCAAGGGCCACTGCTGCAGGTTGCCCCATCATCCTTTTCAGGCAGGTAAATACCAACCTCAAAACAGGTTTTCCCTAACCAACAACTTGTCATTTTTTTCAGGCAAGCCTCTCCCGTTCTGCAGACGGAGGGTCAGGGGCAGGTTACGAGGCGAGGGGCACTGACTGCTGACAGCGCCCGTTCCACCAGGTCCCGACGGCCAGGGCACTCTGGAAGCTGGGAATGCTTCGGACACGAACCCGACCTCCCTCCTTCCCAGTACCAGATTTAATAACTGACCCATCTTGAATGCCTTCACTTTCTTCCACCTGCATAACCTTAACATTTCCTCTTCAGTTTATAACGATTCCACTTCCTCTCTTGTTTCTCACCCACGGAAGAAACCCGTTTATTGCTACGCCTTAGTTAAACCTCTGTAAACCCACATGTGAAACGGACTTCTTCACTTTTACAAAAAAAGTTGAGGCTGCTGTCATAAGTGTATTGCTAAAACTCTTCTACGCGGCTGAGAGATACAGGAATACCCCCGATCCTCGCACACCAGCCAAAAATGCTCCTGTCTACAGACCGAGTCTTTCGTTTCTTTGCTTTTGGTTTGAACCCATCCCTCTGCCAGCCTGGAGAAACAAAACAAGGATGCCACAGATACTGCGGATCCTTACGGATCACTCCATCTATTTAGAACTTCTATGAAGAAATATTCCTAACGAGGGACGCTGCTGTGCCTTTCACGTGACAGCACATGGACAGCACCGTCTGTTCTCGGGCACCACCTCAGCCGGGCCCTTCGGAAACCCACCTGGTGCACAGGCTGGTGGCCCCTCAGCCAGAGCTTGGTAGCGCTCCTCCCAAATGCTCAAGATCCACTAGAATCAAGTAACATCTCTCCATGCTGTATTCTTGCCAGTTTTACCCCATTTACACTTGACTTGCTCATTTGCTCCACTCACCTGATTATTAAGCCAAACATTTAACCAACACTGCTAAAAAGCGAGTCGGCCAGTGAGGGCGAAGAACAAACTGTTGAATACCACCTTCGGTCAGCTCGTGTTTTCCACCGTTGACCCTGACCTGAAAAACTTCTGTTTCTAGTCATAGTTAATACACTTAAATAATTTAAAAATAATCTGTTTACATGAACAGTATTTTAAATGGTCAGAATTAAACTACTATTTCAACTCCCTCTGGCTGCCACTGGCTTCTCAGCGAGGCGGCCAATCCATCACCCAAGCTGTCAGCGTTTGCTCTGAAGCCGACTGTCTCTCACAACACCCTCCGCTGGAAAGAGGGTTTCAGACTTCTTTTATATACATACACACACGCATATGTACACACACACATATACATAAATATACACAAAACCCGCTAGTTAACCTTTGTTTACCCAACGCTGGCTATTCTTGGATTTACCATCACATTTCATTCAGCCATTGCAGCTGAAAAAAATGTGTTGTCAGCTTCCACGCCGAGGCCTCCACTCTGCCATAAGCAAAGAACATACTTTTATAATTCAAAGTGGTTTGACATTTTCACATCAGAAAACACTCTTGCAGTGAAATGAATTATTTTCATACTGCAACTCCTGTATTGGCTTTTAAATCCTCAGGATGCGTGTACACGTTTCTTGTCTTTTTTTAAATAAAAGCACTACACTTTGGACCAATGGGCGGAGGCAGGACAGAGGAAATATTCTCTTTAGCTGTCAGTGTGTAAGTTCAGTGGGTGTTCAGCACAAGCAGGATAACTGCAATCTGCCCAGCACCTCTGCGGCTGTACGCCAATCAAGGCAAAAACCAGGACTACGTCTCCAAACCGCTGAAGAAAACGTAGCTGCACCACGTGACAAGACTGGTGAAGCATCACTGAAGACTTCGCCGACGAGACAAACCTCAGCCGGAGCCGTCCCGGGAGCACAGCACCCACGTCCACAAGCTGCTCCAGCGCCGGCGACAGCTCCCCGGGTCACGCGCCGGCAGCGGAGCACGGCCAGCGGCACGGCCAGCGGTTCATCGGGAAAACCCGACCCGCAGCCCGGGCAAGGCAGGCTTTCTGGGGAGAACACGGGACTGAGAACAACCATCCTGTGCTCATGAAACTGAAGTACAAGGATGAACTTCTGACCTTTTCTATGGACTGCTTCAGCTGGGCTCCTCTCACCATTCCTTTCCCAGCAAGAACCCCTACATAACACCACCACAGCTTCTCTTCCTTTCTCCAGATGAAAAGTTACTGCAACTAGTGAAGAACTGGATGTGCAAAAATCAGACACATTCTTACAAAGTTACACAGAACGGGAGCAAAGGTAACTTCGAAAACGTTAGAGAGACATGGAGAGACACATTTCATTTCAGAATACGCTGTTTGCTTTCCCTTTTCACCTGAATGGTCCTAACAGCTACCATCTCCTGTTTGTTTTCTCAAAGCACAATTGTAAATTCCATACCAGCTTGATTCATAACATCTGAGGAAGTGAAACTTTGAGTACATTTCATTTTAAGAACTACTGAGATATTCTAGACTGACCGCATTTTTAAGAACTTATTTAGTTTTAAAATCCTATAGGCAATGGCGAACAAGAAACCCAAAGACCATCTTCTCATGAAACATTCCTAACGAAATACAGCCGTTTTGTTACAAACCCCTTAAGTGCAGGCCGACTCCTCCTAGCAGGCAGTCAGACCCATCCGGCCCCGGCAGCGAAGCAGAGCCTCCAACTTCTATCAACAAAAACCTAAACCCAGTAGCTCCAGTGTACCGCTCCCCCCGCTGCCGTGGCTTCCCCGGCTGCCACCAGCGAGGCCAGGACCAGCACCGGAGCACAGGCACCACCAGCCCAGGGTCCCCTCACCCGAGACGTAGTGGGCACGTGACAGACAGCCATCCCGGCGCAGCAGCAGCGCGGGGGCCCGCGGGAGCCCGCCGCTCGGCGCAGGATGCTGGACGAGGCGTCACCCAGCCCGTCAGACGGGCACGCGGCGTGTGAGACTCCAGCTCTGCACACTAAACGCAACACCTTCCCAAGTACTGCCTACAAATCCTTCTGCAGATGAGCGAGCGCCACCTCCACCCTCCCTAAGCACAGCTCAGCATCAAACGGCAACCACAGAAACATCCTCTGTCTCCACCGAAACCAAATGAAAATCAGTGCTCGGTGTTATCACTTCCTATTGTAAGGACACAATTTCATTTTCATTTTGGGGTTTCTCGCCATTTTCTAGGTTGAAGACTATACTATATGCTTATATTCATATAATATTTATTATTTCTATTAATATGCATTTGTGTTTATAGTTATTTATAGTTATCATTTTTATACCACTTAGATAGGAAGTTTACGAACCCAAAGCTCCCCTAGCCTTCCCGCGACGTGACAGCACAGATTCCCACCCACCCCTCCTCACGTTGCTTCGTCATTTTTATGTGTTTGTGCGCAGCTCATCAGCCCACCCGGGCCGAGGCTGAAATCACTACCTGGCTTCGTACTTTGTACCGCAGCAAGCTTGCTCTTTGTTCTTTGGTTACCGTATGAACTGCCAAAAAACAACAAAAAAACCCCATTTTGCTTTAGTTCTGATGATGAAAGTAGATTATCCATTTACTACAAAGGCTCAAGTCACCGTTAGTATCACCTGTGCCCCCAGCTTTAACCCTCCTGGAAGCTCTTACTTCAACAGGCTCAGACTCACACGGATAACCATCAGAAAAGCATAACTCAAAAAGAAATTCATGTCTAAAAATACAGCTAAGCATTCCAAATAAAAAAGCTCTTCAAAGGTGGCATTCAACAGTCTTCTTTGCCCTTTCGAGTTCGAACCTATTTATACACTATTTATAAAACCTGGAAGGTTTCTTGCTGCTCTTCCAACACCTACTTACACAGACTAATTCTTGGAGGGTCAAACATCTGCTACAAAGCGAGCCTTGAAACAAGCCCCCGAGCGACAGGAGAGTGCCCTGGCCTACACCTCCGCTGCCTCACAGCGGCACCGCGCGCGGCAGCGCCCATCAGAGGAACGCCGCTGGCTCTAGTCCCCCCCACCAGCTGCTTGCTGGAAGTTCTGCAGTGCAGCACATCTGCTCGCAAACTCCGGCCGTACAAAGAAATTCCCACGCATCAGTAAGAATTTTTAACGCCGAGTTCTGGTACAGAGCTATCGTTCGCAGAACGGGGACTGTAAGATAAATGAGCGATCCCTCCACGGCTCAAAGCCTCAGAACACAGAACCTGGAAACGTTCTGTGGAAAGGTAACGGTTAAGCAGTTCTTTCTGGGAAAAATCTCATCACAGTAAAAACAACATTGGGTAAAGGTATTTGCTCAAAAATGTGAATCTACTGACATTAACCTATTTTAGAAATTCTATTTCGCAATAGAGAAACTTTCTCCAGGAAAGCCAATGGGATCCTGGGGTGCATCAAGAAGAGTGTGGCCAGCAGGACAAGGGAGGTTCTCCTTCCCCTCTACACTGCCCTGCTGAGGCCTCATCTGCAGTACTGTGTCCAGTTCTGGGCTCCCCAGTTCAAGAAGGATGAAGAGCTACTGGAGAGAGTCCAGCGGAGGACTACAAGGATGGTGAGGGGACTGGAGCATCTCCATTACGAGGAGAGGCTGAGGGAGCTGGGCTTGTTCAGCCTGAAGAAGAGAAGGCTGCGAGGGGACCTTAGAAATGCCTACAAATATCTGCAGGGTGGCTGTCAGGAGGATGGGGCCAAGCTCTTTTCAGTGGTGCCCAGTGACAGGACAAGGGGCAATGGGCACAAACTGAGGCAGAGGAAGTTCCGTCTGAACATGAGGAAGAACTTCTTCCCTCTGAGGGTGACGGAGCCCTGGAACAGGCTGCCCAGGGAGGTTGTGGAGTCTCCTTCTCTGGAGATATTCAAGACCCGCCTGGACAAGGTCCTGTGCAGCCTGCTGTAGGTGACCCTGCTTCGGCAGGGGGGTTGGACTAGATGACCCACAGAGGTCCCTTCCAACCCCTACTATTCTGTGATTCTGTGATTCTGTGAAGTTGTCTTTAGAAAATTATCTGTAAAGGAAAACTCTCCTGTAACCTCCAGAAAGGGGGGTTAAACGGCATCCGGCTGCAGCAGACTACTGCTCCTCACGAACCCTCTCCTGCAAAGAACACCACTTTCTTGCAACGTTTGTTGACTACGTGATGCGGAACAGACGGATGGTTTTGGGAACTACAAACTCCACAACACATTCAGAGCCATCTCTCTTTTTCAGAGCAGTCAGGAAAATCTTCGCAAGTCTTACAAAGAGATAATTCTTTTAGGATTAAAAAGTCAAAACAATAAATCAAATGAGTAACATATTTCTATTACGGTACATTTTTTGTTCTGCGAGAAAGGTCACCTGCCTTCCGCGGCCAGCTGACACGTCAGAAACCAGCATCAGCTGAGCGACGCTGCGGCAAGAAACCCCACCGTCGTCCCAAACGGCCACGCCGTCCTCGAGAGCAAGAGGCTCAGTATGAAATAGCCTGCATCAGCCATGAACCTGACCGGCGATGGGGACGGGCATGTGTTGGACTTGACGACGGTTGGACTTGATGATCTTAGAGGTCTTTTCCAACTTTAATGATTCTATGATTCTGTTAATGATTCTATGCATGGCCACTGGGCTGCTGTTCTTGCAGCCCCCAAAGGACTGCCCAGGAACCACCAGGCTTGTCAGGCTGGCTGGTGCTGGCTGCTCACTTGGGTATTTTGAAGGATCTTCCACCATCTTGGTACTCCTGACATGAAACCACCACCGCTGCGCTCTCCGTTACTGCCGGCACGTGTTGCCCGGGGAAGGTGGCTGAAGACACCCGAGACAGGCCCCGGTTCCAGGATCCGGCTGTGCAGCCTGCACCAGTTTGCAACCCTCAAACCAGCATCCTTTGGTCGTGAGTGAGGTTCACCTCACTGAAGCGGCAATCGTCCTTCGCACAGAGAGGGAAGACGAAACCGCATCCCTTCACAAACGCTGTCCACGATTCCCAGCACACGTGAAAACTTGGAAGGTTGACTGTTCCTTCACACATCACTCAAAATCGGGCGTCTGAGGTCATCTAAGCACAGAGGTGCCAAGAGACCTGGGTCTCACCGTCAAAACAGCTCCTGGTATTGCCAAAAGATTCCACTTATGCTCAGCGATGAAACCTCCTCCGATTAAGAAGCGCCATAACCTCCGAGAAGTCCAACACCGCTCTGTGGATTCGGTGTGGTAAGCAGGAAAAGCACGTTATTTTTGTAAATTCCATCCTGAAGTTTAGTGGAGATATGTTAAAGCAGGATCAACCCCATCCTTTGCAAAAGGCTAGGAGTCATCTTCTACAAGCTCACCAGTCAGACATGGAAAACACGTGATGCTTTATCTTTGTCTGGAGGCAGTGCTTCTCCAAGGACCTTCGGACACACGGACAGACACAAGTCTGCACTGAACTGACAGAGCAAACACAAATAAAGCCAGCACCTCGAGTACGCTGGGGATTCTGTCTCAACTACATCATCATAAAAGTTGTCTTAGCAAAGATTTCTGAAGTTTCCAAACCAATCTGAGACTTTTATTAAAAATCAGTTCCTAGATTTCAAACCCAAACTATCGATCCGTACTATTATACCCACAGAATCGTGCCTCTTACCTTCTAGTTCCCGAAAGCAACCTAGACCCGGATTTTTAGCAGAGCCTGTTCACCTCAGAGGTACAAAGCACTGTTCATTTTAATCGGATCCAGTTACTGGACTCACTCCGGTCCTTTTAAAAAAACTCCAGCTACAGAAAGTAGTAAAAGTATTATTTAAAGATGATTAACACTTCTATGTTGGGACTGCTGCAGATTACTTCTAACAGCCTCAAAACACAGAGAATGTGAAGCACGGCATAACAAGACGAAATGGCACGATTTATCAGCTTCGGTGTCTCCCACGCTTCACTCTGCTTTCCGAGCGCCGCAGTCTGATGCCAGCGGAAGAAGAGACGCCGTGTTCTCAGCGGGCCCTGCTAGCAAGGCTGCCCAGCTGAGCGCGACTCCTACCCAGGCGACTCCGCAAAGCCGCCGGCCTTCCCACCTGCCTCCTACGGAAGGCAACGCCTGCCACTTAACACCTCGCTTACTGAAGACCTAAAGCACAGAGGCTACATAGCTGGATATATAGATTTATATTATTTAAAGTTCCTCCACAGAAATATTTCAGTAATAGGTAGAATTTACATGACGGCTTATGCAACAAAACAATTTCCAAGATCATTTCAAATTAATCCTAAGCTGCAATCAATTACCCTACTTCTGAGCACGACCGCCTGTACGAACACCAAGAACCCTTCCGTATTTCCCCAACCATCTCCAGTCTCACAGGGTAACATAAGCTTTGCTCATTCTTCTGTTTTCAGGATTCCCTGCAAAACTACAGGTTGCTACAAAAGCATTAAGTGTTCCAGTAACGACCTTTCATACAGTTTGGGGTTTTTTAAGTGAACATTTACCCCTCAGAGTATTCTACAAACAGTGAGGAGCTACCACCACTCCTCACAGACGAGGAAGTTAATGTTTATTTAAAGAGTATCTTTGATAGCTTGGGGGAAAACAAGTATTTCTATGACCGGAGGAATTTAACAAGCTCGACTTTTTTATGTGTATCCTTCTTGAATCTGATTGACCTTTGGATCTCCCAAAGCAACAGATCTCCCTGAAGTTTTTCTGCATCTGTTTGCAGACTAGCTCACACTGCAGGGCTCACTACAGGAGTCCCTCTCTCCAGCCCAGCCACCTTCTTTGGAAATCAATAAGTCCAGGAACGACTACCGACAGGCAAATACAGGCCTTGCTTTTGCAGGTGTAAGAAAACCCAGGATTCTTCGTCTATCTGTTCCAAATGACAAGAAACACCATTAACTGGAAAATCAGCTCAGCACGTTCCTGCCATCCGTACCGCGGCGGGTTAGAAATGGGGAGGAGACTCGGACCTTCCTCCTAGCTCCCTCCATCTTTCACACGCTGTCCTCCAAGGCAAAACAAGCTGTTATACCCTCTCAGACAGCCTTCCTGCACTGTATGACACGAAGGTTTTATTATTCAGCACATCTCTGTTGACAGCGCTGATTTTGATCACAAATTCTAACAAACTAGGCAAGCGGCCTCTCGTTTCAAAACTCTGGAACTTCTCTTAGGACCGCAGCAGCTGCAGGGCCACTCCCTGCCCACCGCGAGCTCAGGCCAGCAGCGCCGGCCGCGGGCTGCCGAACACAGAGCCCAACGGCTGCGCGCGGACCGGCCCTGCCTGCGCGCCCGACTGCTCACTGCAGCCTTCAGCGGCCCGCCATGCTTTAAATAGCTGGAAAAGGGAAATGTTTACTGGCTACTTTACCATTGCTTCACACAAAAATCTTCGCAACTGCTAAGATCCCTCCAGCAACTACCGCCAAGATGACTTGTCTAAAAGATGATCTGACCTCCTTCATATAGCCTGATTAATATTCAGTATAAAAATGTGTTAGAAGTGCAGGACAACAAATTTCTGCTCTTCATACTATGTCCCCCCAGAACTCCAATTTCACAATTAGCATTTCTTCCACTTAGATATAAGGCTGTGATTTCAAAAAAGAAAACCAACCAAGCAACCACCACCCAACTGTAACTAGAAATGAAGGAAAACAACGCTCGGGTAATTTGTCGCAGTTTTCTCATCATCTTTCCACGATGGACAGACAAGGAGCATCACAGCTTCACCACCTACTTCTTACATAAGAGAAGAAATGCTTTAACAAGATTTTATACAGAGATCCCAGCTTACGTGTTCTGCCTGCCATCAACAGAAAAGAACAAAGATATGGAAGGAAATAAAAACCAAACGACTTCAGAAAGCACTGGAAAAATAGCCAAGAACAGAGGAAGCAAGTTTAAAAAATGGGCCGAAGAATAAAAAAGAAAGTTACAGACACCACAAAATGAATTACCAGAATAGGTCAATGTCATTCTGTCTACCAAAAACCAAACAGATTAAGCACATTTCTGGAAGACAGACAAAACCCATGCAGAACCTAATTAGAGCTCCTAATCACCACATAACCCTGCTCTGGAAGGGCATGTGCCTACTGAGTTTCAGGCAACAGAGGTTCTTTGTTTCTCCTTCAGAAGAGACTATAAATTTCCTCAGGTCTTTTTCAGAAATTATGACCTATCGTTTCTCAAGTTAGACATCTGTAACACCTTAAACAAACGAATGCAGGGGAGGGCGGTATCCATCTCCCACCAACATTTTGGAGAAGGAAAAGAGAGAGGGCGTTCAACAGCAGCTGTATGTAGGCACAATTCACTGATCTCCCAGGGTTCCAGAAGCCATCAAAGACATCCAGGAGCGTTGTCAGAGTAACAGCTGGATTACAGTGCTTAGGAATAACTGCCAGAGAAGCCTCTTTCTCCCATTAGGATAAGGAAAGCCTAGGCAGATCGAAAATCAGTATGAACTGCCACCTAAGTTAGCAGGTAATAAACCCAGACATATTTACATAATTATATCTGATTATGACTACATGTCCAAATCTGTAAAACAATCAACTGAATTAAAACAATCAACTGCAATAAAATTTCTATATACCTCTTAATTATTTGCCAACCTGTTGGAAGTGGAAACTTGAAAACAAGTTTATAATCATAATATGAAAGAGCACATCTAACAACCCCTTTCAAAATTATTCTCGTGAACAATATTCTGAAGAATACTCGTAGTTTTCTCCTTAGTACTACCAGGGCTCCGTCACCCTCAGAGGGAAGAAGTTCTTCCTCCTGTTCAGCTGGAGCTTCCTCTGCTTCAGTTTGTTGCCGTTGCCCCTTGTCCTGTCGCTGGGCTCCACTGAAAAGAGTCTGGCCCCATCCTCCTGACCCCCACCCTGCAGATATTTAGAGGCATTTCTAAGGTCCCCTCTCAGCCTTCTCTTCTCCAGGCTGAACAAGCCCAGTTCCCTCAACCTCTCCTCGTAGGGGAGATGCTCCAGTCCCCTCACCATCCTGGTAGACCTCCACTGGACTCTCTCCAGTAGCTCCTCATCTTTCTTGAACTGGGGAGCCCAGAACTGGACACAGTACTCTAGATGGGGCCTCCCCAGAGCAGAGTAGAGGGGGAGGAGAACCTCCCTCATCCTGCTGGCCACACTCTTCTTGATGCACCCCAGCACACCATTGGCCTTCTTGGCAGCCAGGGCACACTGCTGGCTCATGGTCAGCTTGTCATCCACCAGGACACCCAGGTCCCTCTCCACAGAGCTGCTCTCCAGCAGGTCCGCCCCAGCCTGTACTGGTGCATGAGGTTGCTCCTCCCCAGGTGCAGGACCCTGCATTTGGCTTTGTTGAACCTCATCAGGTTCCTCTCTGCCCAGCTTTCCAGCCTGCCCAGGTCTCACTGGATGGCAGCACAGCCTTCCTGTAGTTCCCTGGGTCCCCCTTGCCCTTTTTGAAGATTGGAGTGACACTGGCCTTTCTCCAGTCCTCAGGCACCTCTCCTGTCCTCCAGGACCTTTCAAAGATGACGGAGAGTGGCTCAGCAATGACATCTGCTAGGTCCCTCAGCACTTGTGGGTGCATTCCATCGGGGCCCATGGCTTTGTGGGCGTCCGGATTGCTTAAGTGCCCCAGCAGGTCACCACGCGTCCCCCAGCAGGCTCCCACGCGTCCCCCAGCAGGTCACCACGCGTCCCCCAGCAGGCCCCCACGCGTCCCCCAGCAGGTCACCACGCGTCCCCCAGCAGGCCCCCACGCGTCCCCCAGCAGGCCCCCACGCGTCCCCCCAGCAGGTCACCACGCGTCCCCCAGCAGGTCACCACGTGTCCCCCAGCAGGCCCCCACGTGTCCCCCAGCAGGCCCCCACGTGTCCCCCAGCAGGCCCCCACGTGTCCCCCAGCAGGTCCCCACGCGTCCCCCAGCAGGCCCCCACGTGTCCCCCAGCAGGTCACCACGTGTCCCCCAGCAGGTCACCACGCGTCCCCCAGCAGGTCACCACGTGTCCCCCAGCAGGTCACCACGCGTCCCCCAGCAGGTCACCACGCGTCCCCCCAGCAGGTCACCACGTGTCCCCCAGCAGGTCACCACGTGTCCCCCAGCAGGTCACCACGCGTCCCCCCAGCAGGTCACCACGCGTCCCCCAGCAGGCCCCCACGCGTCCCCCAGCAGGCCCCCACGTGTCCCCCCAGCAGGTCACCACGCGTCCCCCCAGCAGGTCACCACGCGTCCCCCAGCAGGCCCCCACGTGTCCCCCAGCAGGTCACCACGTGTCCCCCCAGCAGGTCACCACGCGTCCCCCCAGCAGGTCACCACGCGTCCCCCAGCAGGTCACCACGCGGCCCCCAGCAGGCCCCCACGCGTCCCCCAGCAGGCCCCCACGCGTCCCCCAGCAGGCCCCCACGTGTCCCCCAGCAGGCCCCCACGTGTCCCCCAGCAGGTCACCACGTGTCCCCCAGCAGGTCACCACGTGTCCCCCAGCAGGCCCTCCCAAGCAGCCTGGCCGCTCCCGTGCCCTTGGGCCGCAGCCTCCCTCCTGAGCGCTCAGGCGAGGCGTCGGGCACGGCGAGAGGCCGACGCCGGAGCTGAGCCCCGGCCGGAACGCGGCCTTGTCCCGACGAGCTCTGGGGACAGCAGTGCCCTCGTTCTGCTGCCGCAGGCCCGCTCGCTTCCCCCCCGCCGCCGAGGAAGCGGCGCAGAGCGGCCCGCGCGGCCCCAGCACCCTCGGCAGGGCGACTGCGGAAGGCAGCGCTGCGCTCGCACCCGTGGAAGCACCGACGTCAACCCAGCACGCCGCGTGGCAACGGGCCACAGCTCGGCGAAGTCTAACTGGGGGCAAAACTCCTCCCGGCTTTTCAAAACTGGTGAAACCTTCCCCTAGCACCCTTCGAATTTCAAGTTTTTGTCAGCCTTAGCTACAGGGCAACAAATTATGTACAGCGCTACTACAACATCCACTTTTTCTTTTACTAAAGCTGAATCACAATTAAAAACTCTTCAATTAAAATTCTTCCCACTGTATCAGGATTTTGCTATGGAATTCACAGCACACAAAGTTCTCGGGGCAAAAATGAAACATCATTCAGTTTATTTTAAGAAGCTGAAAACAAACCACCACGGAAATTTACACCTCCCCTTAGAAGGAAGGTACCAGAAATTTACTTTAATGGCAGAAGAAGCCCCACCTCATCACGCCTGCTGAAGGCAGCCTCTGGGGAAGAAACGCTTTTACTTCTCCAGCTGCAAAAGAAAGCATTCTGCCAGCACTGTCCCCGCCACTGTATTCTCTCTGTTATATAAAAGGGAATGGGCTGAGTGACTAAAAATAGAAGAGCCATCCAAATAACGTCTCCAGTAACAGGGAGTGAACAGGAGGACAGCTCGCGAGTACTCACGCCCCACGCATCGCCACGCAGCGCGTCCCGGGCTGTAAAACTCGCACAGCACGGAGCGCCTCACGCCCGACCCGACCCACAGAATCACAGAATCACAGAATAGTAGGGGTTGGAAGGGACCTCTGGGGTCACCCAGCCCAACCCCCTGCCAAAGCAGGGTCACCTACAGCAGGCTGCACAGGACCTTGTCCAGGCGGGGCTGGAATATCTCCAGAGAAGGAGACTCCACAGCCTCCCTGGGCAGCCTGGGCCAGGGCTCCGTCACCCTCAGAGGGAAGAAGTTCTTCCTCATGTTCAGACGGGACTTCCTGTGCCTCAGTTTGTGCCCATTGCCCCTTGTCCTGTCGCTGGGCACCACTGAAAAGAGCTTGGCCCCATCCTCCTGACACCCACCCTGCAGATATTTAGAGGCATTTCTAAGGTCCCCTCGCAGACTTCTCTTCTTCAGGCTGAACAAGCCCAGCTCCCTCAGTCTTTCCTCATAGGAGAGATGCTCCAGTCCCCTCATCATCCTTGTAGCCCTCCACTGGACTCTCTCCAGTAGCTCCTCATCTTTCTTGAACTGGGGAGCCCAGCACTGGACACAGTACTCCAGATGAGGCCTCACCAGGGCAGTGTAGAGGCGAAGGAGAACCTCCCTCGTCCTGCTGGCCACACTCTTCTTGATGCACCCCAGGATGCCATTGGCCTTCTTGGCAGCCAGGGCACACTGCTGGCTCATGGTCACCCTGTCATCCACCAGGACACCCAGGTCCCTCTCCGCAGAGCTGCTCTCCAGC
Source organism: Opisthocomus hoazin (assembly GCF_030867145.1). Classification (NCBI taxonomy): domain Eukaryota; kingdom Metazoa; phylum Chordata; class Aves; order Opisthocomiformes; family Opisthocomidae; genus Opisthocomus; species Opisthocomus hoazin. The sequence continues at coordinate 1,206,019 of NC_134415.1, read as the reverse complement.
AGGTCCACCCCAAGCCTGTACTGGTGCATGAGGTTGTTCCTCCCCAGGTGCAGGACCCTGCATTGACCCCGGCACGCCGTCTCTGCGGCGCTTGGCTGGGGAGCACAGCAAGCGCTGCGAGGAAGGACGTCTGCGAGCGAAATCCTCGCCATTAGCTGCACGGCCACGCAGGAGACTGGCTTCTTCCGCAAAGCCAGCCGTGCCGTGCAACACCAACGCTGGGCCCGTGCTTCTCTAACATCTCTTCGCTATTTGGAGCCACAGCCACCAAGGCAGAGCTCGCACCCACCTTGCGCAGCTGTTTCTGTTCAACCGCTGGGTCACACACATTCGGTGCGGCTGCCTGCATCACACCTCCACACGAAGCTCTCTGGGATTTCTGCTGGCACACTACGTTTCAAGACACTGAACACAGAATCACAGCATGGTCGGGGTTGGCAGGGACCTCTGTGGGTCACCCAGTCCAACCCCCCGCCGAAGCAGGGTCACCCTACAGCAGGCAACATACAGAAGAGCATCACGCTCCACGACACTCACAGTGAACAGTTTGTTATCTCATTCTTTTATTGCATCTTGTTATTCTTCATCGCAAAAAGACAGCTAACACTATCTTCAAGGTGAAAATCAAATCCTGCTTCCCCAGATCGCCTTCCACTTTTTACTTTACCCTGAATTCCTCTGCCTCCTACTACACAGAATGTAATAATCCTTTGTTTTATAAAGGGTTTGCGTTATCTGTTTTAATCTTTGGGCATATAAAAAAAAGACTCTTGACGTTTTTCCCAGCCTCATCCTCTGTCCCAGCTGGTACTGAGGGCAGCCACCATCAGCACAGGGTCTCCCCATTTTCTCCACGATCTACAATTCAGTTGCAACTCGGTGAGGCTGCTCCTACTGTGCCACAAGTAAAGCAAAATACAAGATCTTACAGCATTAAGCGCTTATTTTCCCCTGGAAACAGCCAGTATTTGCTGTCCTGCTGCCCTGGTTAACACCACCCCTGCTAGGCACCAGCAGCGCCTTGTCTCGGCCCTGCCAGCCCCTCCGGCCCACGGCCCCGCACCCTGCACCGCAACGCATCGCCCGCAGCCACCGCTTCCGCCTCCCGGGCAAGGCGCGCGTGTCCCCACCGTTGTCCCCCTTCCCATTTCCACTGCTCGGGTATTTGTTCAGCGCAGCTGCTTTCTCTCGGTTGCTTACGCACAAGGTTCGCAGTGGGAGCGCGTGCCGCGCTTCAGCTTCGCCCTTCGGACCTCCCAGCCCTGCGCACTGCGGCACCGGCATGCGGAGCGGCCAACCCAGCACCCTTCGGGCCAGCTCGGTATTACAGAATCACAGAATCACAGCATGGTCAGGGTTAGCAGGGACCTCTGTGGGTCACCCAGCCCAACCCCCTGCCCAAGCAGGGTCACCTACAGTAGGCTGCACAGGACCTTGTCCAGGCAGGGTTGGAATATCTCCAGAGAAGGAGACTCCACAGCCTCCCTGGGCAGCCTGGGCCAGGGCTCCGTCACCCTCAGAGGGAAGAAGTTCTTCCTCCTGTTCAGCTGGAACTTCCTCTGCTTCAGTTTGTGCCCATTGCCCCTTGTCCTGTCGCTGGGCACCACTGAAAAGAGCTTGGTCCCATCCTCCTGACACCCACCCTGCAGATATTTGTAAGCATTTATAAGGTCCCCTCTCAGCCTTCTCTTCTCCAGGCTGAACAAGCCCAGCTCCCTCAGCCTCTCCTCGTAGGGGAGATGCTCCAGTCCCCTCATCATCCTTGTAGCCCTCTGCTGGACTCTCTCCAGTAGCTCCTCATCTTTCTTGAACTGGGGAGCCCAGAACTGGACACAGCACTGCAGATGGAGCCTCACCAGGGCAGTGTAGAGGGGAAGGAGAACCTCCCTCATCCTGCTGCCCACACTCTTCTTGATGCACCCCAGGATCCCATTGGCTTTCTTGGCACCCAGGGCATGCTGCTGGCTCATGGTTAACCTGTCATCCACCAGGACACCCAGGTCCCTCTCCGCAGAGCTGCTCTCCAGCAGGTCCACCCCAAGCCTGTACTGGTGCATGGGGTTGTTCCTCCCCACGTGCAGGACCCTGCATTTGCCCTTGTTGAACCTCATCAGGTTCCTCCCTGCCCAACTCTCCAGCCTGTCCAGGTCTCGCTGAATGGCAGCACAGCCTTCTGGTGTATCTACCACTCCTCCCAGTTTGGTGTCATCAGCAAACTTGCTGAGGGTACATTCTAACTCTTCATCCAGGTCTTTGCTGCTTTAACGTTTGAGGCTCGGTAATGCCTGCAAAGTGGGGTCTGCCAGGTTTGGTTTTTTTTTTAACTTGACCTAAAGATTGGCAAAATTAACGTCCAACTTCAGCTCCTCCACCCAGTAAGAATTATCCAGACTCTCCTCTGTGTTAAATGGCTTACTACGTTCTGGTGATCTGGGCTCTCTATGAATTTCTGTTATAGCTCATTTTGGTGTAGAAACTCTGTTCTAGCAACATCTTTATTTTGCGTCTTTTCCTTACTTTTATTTTTAAATTCCTCAGCTACAACACTGGAACATCTGTTACCAAACAGGATTAAATGCTTGGGAGTGCTGTCGGAGACTGATGGTAACTGTTGTCTAATACATAAAGCTGCTACAAAATACACAAAAATGACCATTATAAAATTGATTGTTTGTTGACTCCCATCTACTTTGTTGTAATTAATGTTATTCCATACCAAGGAATAATTATCTTACCTCTTATATAGTATAATTTTATTTGTGCTTGAATTACCTTAAAAAAAATCATTGCCATTAACATTCACCTACTCTAAGAATTTTGACATTATGAAATTAATATTGCTACAGTATTTACCTTAATGAAGCTCCGTGCTTTTTTTGTTTAAATAATGATACTTTTCCCCCACGCTGTACAGCTCAATTTAAAGACATTCAAGACTGAAAAGCCCAAAATCACTCTTACAGGCAAGAACCAAAGGTACTAACAACCAACCTTCCAGGGAAACGTGGTTTCCTACCCATCGCACTCTCACAAGCCACCACCGCGGTGGCAGGCGCCGGGCTCAGCCGGACAGGGAGCATCCCCGACGCAGCTGCAAGCCGGAGGCCGCACCCCAGCCACACCGCGCCTGCCCGGCGCGGGGACAGCACACACAGAGCTGGAGAAGCACCGATTCCAGCCCAGACCAGCACGGTTACGCAGCAGCCTGAAACATCTTTTCCTCAGAAAGGAGGAACGTGGAGTCAAAGGAAAAAGGGGTAAAAAGTATTTGCCTGACATCTGAACTCTGCTGCACGTGCCCCATCCTCTGCAAAGGCAGCCAGGACGAAGGCACAGCAGCGATTCGAGAGGCCTCGACGCCTGGGCAAGGAGCGGAGCGCCCGGAACGCACCCTCAGCTGAGGGGTCTACCCAGCCCTTCCCGGAACACGCAGCGGCCCTGCGTATTTCCAGCCGAGGAACCCAGCCCCGCTGCCCAGGGCCTCCGAGACTCGCCGCACCCCTCGGGGACACCGTAACTCGGTGTGCTGCACTCCGTTACCGCACATTCACACGGGCCCCGCAGGCGCACGATCCAGAGCATCTTCTGTCTGCCTCCCAGCCTCACTGAGTGCTGGGGAGTAACGAACAAACTCCCCAAGCTCTCGCAACGAAGAGAGATCAATAGCCTGTGGGATTCACCGCGGGAGGAGGCACGAGGTCAGCACAGCTCAGTGTGACCCCCAAACCCCGCAGACTGCTGTCTTCCACCTGGTTTTCTTGGGAGAAACACATGAAAGCAGCAGTAGCACATCATCCTGCAGGTCCAGGTAACGACCAGTAGCTCACTGAACTACAGGAAGAGGAAAAGAACGAGTCCTACAGAACCTGAAGTACAGCCAAAATATATGAAAAAAGTTTCATACCAAAGAAATATGAATTAAACACAAAATAGTGGTAATAAAAAAAAAAAAAGGTTTTGGCTTTTCTCCTTAGGGAGAAAAAAAATGGCTTGTTCAGCCCGTCTGCCTCAAGCTGTCCTTTTTTACTTCCAAAGACAAACTGCTGGACTCCACCACCATCTTGGTAAAAACGCAAGAGCACGTGGAAAGGAAACCAGTGATTCACAAGGAAAGTCATCACTAGCGATCCAGATTCATAAGGATGAGAAGAAACACACTTTGCTACTGAAATCGTCTCCGTTCACCCAAGTACCTTCAAATGGAAATCCATTTTAGAAATGTGCCTATTTGAGCACTCTTGCTATAAAATGTAATTAGGCTTTTTAATATCTTGAGTATAAAAATAACTGATTATTCCAAGAAATTAATAACTCATTCCCATCTCTAACGCCAGCTTCCTTTTCTGAAATGTATCTCAGGAAACCAAAGCATTGCCACTATAAGGCAAGAACGAGACTGAATCTTCCCTCCTTCATAGTCTCAAATTTTACTCAAGTTGGATGGAGATAAGCCAGAAATACATTAATATCTTTTTATCAATTTCAATCCTCTGACACTTCTTTGGAAAACAGTAAAAGCCACAGGTATTTTACCATGCGAAAGGGACTTCCCAATTTTCCATTCGTACACTTCAGAGCATCTGTGGAATCTTCCAGCATCCACAATTTCCCCCATCTCACTATAATTAGCTAGAATTTCTTTTCTTCCTCATGCTTACCCTGACGATTTAAAGGTTTATGGCTTCCTTCACAGAAGTTTTCAACTCCCGTCTTTAAATCCTAAACCAGAATTTTCAACTCTCAAACTGCCTGAAGCCAAGATTTGGTTAAGCAGCCACTTCTGACAGCAACTGCACGGCTGCACCAGGCAGCGCCCACAGCCAGCTCACCCGCACACTCGCTCCTCGCCACGTACTACGCACGCCTGCTCCAGCCAGGTCTGGCTTGCAGACTTGAGAGCCAAGAGACCTTTAGTAACTCTTGCGCATGAAATCAGCGCCGCCCACATCTCTTACGCCTGCACACAACACAAAGATGTCGCTGACGTGAACGGACAACGTGTCTTTCAGCTGGCGCTGTATCTGGACAACCCTTAGCCCTGTGGTGTTGGGAAAAAAAATAAATATTCCTGTAGTGAGGATGGCAGAGCTCCTCCAGCTCACCGAGTTACCCCACGAGGCAGAGGACATTCCAGGCAAAGAGCGGGCTGGCACTGCCACACCGAAAAACTGCCGGCGTGTCACAGAATCACAGAATCACAGAATAGTAGGGGTTGGAAGGGACCTCTGTGGGTCATCTAGTCCAACCCCCCTGCCCAAGCAGGGTCACCTACAGCAGGCTGCACAGGACCTGGTCGGTCTCTGGGAGGCTGAAAGCACCCCCGCCCCGCACAGAGCCCAGTGCCGGCACGCAGCCGGCCCGGGGCGGGGGGCCGTACCGGGGCTGGGGGGCTGTACCGGAGCTGGGGGGGCCGTACCGGGGCTGGGGGGCCGTACCGGGGCTGGGGGGGCCGTACCGGGGCTGGGGGACCGTACCGGGGCTGGGGGGGCCGTACCGGGGCTGGGGGGCCGTACCGGGGCTGGGGGGCCGTACCGGGGCTGGGGGGCCGTACCAGCAGTCAGCAACGCGACCCCGCGGGCACAGCCGTCAGGAAGGAGCGGGCAGAACAAGCAGGTGCCTGGCGGAGCGCACTCCGTACCACGCGGAAGTTTGAGCTGGGTGGGTTTAAACTCTTTGCTGCATAGCAGGGAGAGGACGAACACAAGGGTTTTCCAGTTTTGCCCATACAAAAAGTCTTTTCCTCATCACCATCTCTAACCCCTGCTATGAACTCAATCCCAGTGTGCTCCAGATCTCTTCAGTAAATCCCTAAATTCTGAAGATCTGCTTTCTCTAGTTCTCATCTGCTTTCGGAGGTTGACAGCGTGCAATGTGCAGAGCTCTAAGTTACATTTGGTTCATACCTCCTGCTTATATTCTACCACATCTTGTTAACTCAAGAATTAAAATCTCTCCTGACCTTTGCTAACTTTTAGCAGTGCGTTCCGACTAACGTGCTGATACCGCACGTGTCCCCCAGCTCTCCTCAGCCACCATCCGCTCGCAGCCAGCCAGCACCCAGCACCTCCGGGTCATCCAGCACCACCCGCCACCCGCTTTCGCAGAACGCCCTCCGTTTCTCCTCGCACCACAGCAGGTTTTCCCCCCGCTGCAAAAAACGTGGTGGTTTCTCTCCGCTGCGTCTCGAGGCCCCGGCGGCGGTGGCAGCACCCAGCCCATGCCGCAGCGAGCCCCCCACGCCACCCCACGCCGAGGTGGCCGCGTCCCCGGCGCAGGGACAGCAGAGCTGTGCGCACGCTGCTGCCGAGGGGCTTCACGCGCCGCGGCAACGCGCTGCCCTCGCCCCACGCGCCCGAGCCACCGCACAGCCAAACCCGGCGGCTTCCCCGGCCTCAGAGCGAAGCCTCCCTGCGCCGACAGCAGGCGAGACAGCCCGTGTCTGCAGCAGGTCAGCACGGCCTTCTGCAGGGGCTAAGAGCTTCCTGAATCTGCCTCTCACGCAGGCAAAGAAGAGTAGCATCTCCTAAAAACATTATTCTGCTCTGAGGAGTAATTCCATCTGGGACAAGACATTCTAAAGATCACTAGAGTATTACAAACTAACATCTAAACTTCACTTTCGGACTCCGCTCTGGAGCCTGACTCTTGCTGCTGTGGTAGTAATTATATTTCAGAAGTAATTTATGGAAATGGCAGTCCAAGACTTGCACACAAATACTTACTGCAGGTATCAGTAACTTCTTCACTTCTTCAACAGCCCTCTTCAGCTTTATTTCTGCTCTGTTCTGAGCATCCTCCACAGTGATGAGTACGTGTAAATCTTCGTTCAGGTGCTCCCAGTTGGGCTTGCCTCGGTTCTGCTCCTCCTAGAAAGAACGGAGAGGTGGAAGCTGTGAAGCACTGTCACTCTGTAGGGGACAACCCCACCAGCCGCAGGCAGACCCAGCTCTGCCAGCACCTGCACCGCCTTTCCAGCAGTACAGGAAAAGTCCTCTTCATACCATGGAGATGGTGCTGTCTCACACCGGTACCTCACGAGAACTTGGGCTTCAGAAATACCTTTCTGGGGATTTTGTTTGGGCTTGTGTTGGAACCTCTTTCTTTTAGTTTTTCCGACTACAGACCAGCTGTGATGTCTTAGCGAACCTCTCCCAGCTGAGCAGGGGAACGAGCACAAGCAGCACTACCAACACAGCATCGCTTTCAGCGCCCTTCGGAGCCTCTCCAGGGTTAAACCGACACCGCGCACTGGTGATGCGGCCACCTAACAGCGTAACGGACTCCACGCATAGAAACCCCATCTGAATTACTGCACAGGACAGGAAAAGAGAGCAGCTCTTCAGCGTTACAAACTGCTCCTGGCCATTCGTGAAGGTCCAAGGACCCCACAGCGCAGCAGGCCCAGCAGCAGCGAGGCGCTCACCACCGCGCGGGCACGCCGCTACGCCGAGGGCATTCGTCGCCCCCAGGAGAAACCTTAGGCGGGTTTTCAGAAAGCTCAACAAGACTTTTTTTTAAGGTAAACACTTTTAAACAGGTGCCAGTAAATTTAAGTAACACATTCCAGTACCCAGACTTTCCAAAAATAAGATTATGAACTCAACAGAGAAGAAACTTTCCAACCCCATTTTTATTAAACAGCAAAGGAAGCTAGCTAAATTTCCCAGGAACATGATTTAAATTTAATAATATTTAAAACGTAATAATGTAAAAAATGGGGCAGGGGGAGGGGATCAAAACTTTAGCAAATGACAAAGGCTTATTATAACTGTTGAATCTAAATACAGGCCTGCATAAACAAACCCCACTTGTTTAAAACTTAAAGTCCTGAGCAGAATAAAGGAGCCTCCTAATTGTAAGACAAATGTTTGTGGCTGAACCACAATTCACATTTCAAAAAAAACTGAGGCAAGCAAAGTTAATTGCAAGTGTATCTTTTTCCCCAAATTTCATCAGAATTCCTCCAGGAAATCAGCCATGCAGAGGAAATGTTTGAAGATTTAACACCGACAAATACTCGCAGTGCTTTATATCCCTACGTACCCGAGGGAGCCCCGTTCCTTATGACGCTCTGTCTGTAACTCAGCTGCTCTAAGTCTGAAATGTTGTGGGGAGCAGACACGGGTAAAAACGGGAAAAGAAAATAGAATCACGAGAGACGTATGGAACAATGACGTGGAAGAATCAGTACTTCGAAGGAACTTTCTTCCACTGCTCTTCATGGAACGCACCCATGTGCACCACTCCATCCTACCAGCTGCAGGGATTTTTAATTTTTTTTTAAATATTACCTTAACCAACGGTGTAAACAATGGCGGCTATGAAAATATCCCTGTGAATTTCAGAAGCTGAAAAAAGAAGAGAGGAAAAAAAATAATCCTCATTTATGAAACCGAACCTGATGCCAAGCGCAGGCGGGTCACAGCGTGTTCTCTGCCGTCACCGCAGCTTCGGAGGAACCACCCCCCAGCAGGCGGGTGCAGCTCGTTTCACTCCACCGGGATCCAAACACCACCACTACTATTTAAACTCTTCCACTTGTTGTTATGGTTTCTGAACCCGAACCAGGAGCGACCTGTTTTCTTTCCGGACGGTGCCAAGCTCCACCGAGCCTCGCCGGTACCAAGCGGGAGGTCGCAGGCGTGACGCACGAGGGAAGGTCCCGAACGCAGCGCGGGGACGGCACCGGTGACGGCGCACGGGATGGACCGCGACCTGCTCCGCCACCGCACCCGGGCGAGGGCTGCCACGGAGAGGTGTCCGCGCTGAGCAGCAAGGCCTTCTCCCACCAGAGGAGGAGGAAGAGGAGGAGGAGGAGTGCCTGGGCGCCGTTCAGCTGCCGGGCGTTACATGGCACCCCTGCACACAGAGCGGGCACCCAGAGGGGCCGCACCGCGCTGCACCCGTTTCTTACGGAACGAGAGCAACAGGGTGCAAAGTCTCAAACACGTGGAACGTCTGGAGGAGCTGCCACCCGTCAGCAACGAAAAATGCAACGCACCTTGCTGTGGTGGAGCTGTGCCTGATCGTACCTGCTGGAACACCGGAAAATACTTTGGTGGTTCTATGAAACAAGGTAGCCTGCCTCTCTGTTACTCAGGATTTAAATATACTCAGGATTTAAATATTTCATTTCAAATTATTCTGTCGCAGCATGAGGATCTTCTTGTTCAGTTCAAAAAAAAGAAACAAAAAAAGCTGCACATCGGACAATAAACAGGCGATACTGTAGATTCCTTTCCACACCCCCTAATTTACTTTTAGGTGGAACGCTCTTCTACGGTCACGAAGTCCATTAACAAAGTCCTGTTGTTGTGGGGAGTGCTATTTCCTAAGTAACGGGTGAGACAGAAAAAAAGGTTAAGCAGACTAAAGTCCACACAATTGTTTTGAAAAAAACCAATTAGTCAAAACCACCAGAGAAGAGCATCTGGATGGCCTTCCAGCTCCTGCTGTGCTGCCCCAACGCACCGGGGCTTCGAATCCCTCCACCGCTCCCGTCCCGTCCCCCGAGGCTGCTTTCCTCAGGGGTTAACAGCTCTCCAAGAGCTGTCTCCTGGTTTGCTGAAAACACAACCTGGCTGTTCTACCAACATGTATGTCCGATTATTTATTTGTCTGCTGGTTTTTACCACTGGTGTGAAATCCGGATCCGCACAAGGTCACTCGCTCCAAGAGCAAGTCCGATGCAAAACGCCTGCCAGGGCCGTGCTGACGGGAGCAGGGGCAACCTGCCGCCCTCCCAGCTAGGAGCTGCGATCTGACACGCTGCCTTTCTCCTTTTCAATCCTGAAAGGATGGTTTGGAAAAACATACTTTCCTCCAAGTAAAATCTTTACTTAAATTACACGACTCCTCTGCGCAACAAGTCTTGAAACCATCTTTTCCCAACCCTGTTTTATTCTAGAAAAGGCTGGGTAGAGAGACTGAATACATCTGGAATTCAGCTTGGGAAGCGTCTTGCTCAAGACTCCTGAAATACGGCCCAAGACTGCCAGGGTTGCCAGGGTTTTCTTCTGAGACTGTTTGGGAAGAAAATCGTGAAAGGAGGGGCCGAGCGAGCGACCGCCACCCGCCCCGCGGCCCAGCCCTGCAGGCAGGAAGGACCAGAGGTGGCCGTCCCACCGGTGGCCGTCCCGCCGCGAAGCCCAGCCACAGAGGCCAGCGAGTGCCCGACCCGGCGCAGCTGGGCAGGGGTCCGGCCACCGCCAGCCCCAGCCCCGGCCCGCGGCAGGGGGCTCGGGCATGGGGCCCACTGCCAGGCCTGAAACATCTCCAGGGAGGGAGACTCCACCACCTCTCCAGGCAACCAGGAACAACAAAAAAAGCTTTTTCTTATGTTTCAATGCAATTTCTTTTATTTCAGTGTGCCCACTGCCTCATGTCCTCCAGGAGCAACTGTTGAGCAACTCGGCCTGGTTGCCAGGTCTACCCATAGAAAAAGCAGCGAGAAGTAACAGAAATTGCCATGAGAGTTATGTTAGGCAAAAAACATTTGCTGCCACAGCAGGCAGGGTACGCACGCAGAAGAAGCAGCACCAAGAAAATCAGAAAACCTGAACAGAAGACTCAGGAAAAAGCAAATGAATTGCATATATTAAAAGTTGTATTACATATACAAGAAGTAATTTACAGCATGAAGTTCTCCTCCATCCCAGAGATTGTTTACGGAAGAATTATACAGGAAAAATGGAGGCAGTGAAGATGCAGGGAACTATGGAGTAATATGATTTATGCCACAACCTTGGGGAACAGCAATATCAGAAAAGCTTAATTACAACCAAACTATCTTGTCTGCTAAATTAAAGAACATTAAGAGCAACATAACTGGCAGATGAAATTTCACTGTGCTCCTTGTGCGGCAGCAACTTCAGTACCCTTAAATATAGCCTAATTCCGCAAACAGATTTTGCTTTCACTCCGCTGCCTGTGTGTGTACACACATTATCCTCAGGGTACCTATGCGCTACAAGGGACTTGTAGAAACTGCTCATTATTTATGCTGCTTTTAAGGTCAATGGATCAGGTAGTTTACCAAAATACAAACCAAAAGAAAAATCTTGCTACAACTCCTCAAAATTTAGTTACGTGAAAATAAAAGAAAAAATAACATAATTACTGAAATTTCTTTTTGTGGTTTTTTTTATTCTAATTATTTTTTATTTTCCTGGGAAGGGATTTAGAGGGGAGCCAAAAAGCAGGCAGAGGATGCAACCAACCTGCATCTGCAGAGCCAAGCTTTAACAGCAGCAAAGCGTTCCGTGCGGGGAACGCTGCAGCCCGGCTCCCCGCTGACGCGTGCCCTGCGTTTCCACACGCCTCCCCCCAGCACAGCAGCTCCGAGCCGCGCTCCCACACCGCCTGCCTCCCCGTCCCTTACGGCCATCTCCACTCACACCTGCGTACCCCAGCCCAAAGCCTCCTCCTTCAGCGCCTCCACAAGACAGCCCGCAGCTGCTGCCCGTCCGCACGCCACGCAACGGCGACCACGGCAAGCCCAGCGCACCGCTGCCTCGGCCAGCGGTGCCACGCCACGCTTCTCCCCTCTCTGGCCAGCAATTTCCAGAAAACTCGAGGCCCAAAGGAAAGAAGCGCTTGTCAAGCTTGACTGAAACTGTTCGAAAGATTCAAATAGTGAAAGGGGAAAATATTTTCAGCAAGCAAGGCACCACGACGTATTTTATCAAGAAGTTCTAAAAAAATCTCAGCCTTCCTTCCTCACCACGAAGGCCTGGAGACCCTCACAGCACGGCCGGCTAAAACTAAGCTGAAGTGCTAAGGACAAGTGGCGCAGGGTCCGCTCGCTGCCCGCCGTCAGAATGCCACGAGAGGAGAAGGAGACGACTGCTGAGAAGAAACACCTTCCCAGCAGCTGCCCACACGCAGGCAGGGGCCTGCTGGCCAGACAGTAAGGAAAGAACGAAGGCGACGCGCTCGGGGTGGAAGGCAGTTTCCCACACGGCGTTTTTTTCAGACAGCTACGGCCTGTGGTATTAACAACAGTGCAACTCCCACCCTGCGCGCTTCTTCCACTCTAACTCACGCCATTTCCAGTAGTGTCACCAACCAGCAAACACAAACGCAGCTCAGCACCAACAGCAGGGGCCTTCTAAAGCAGGCACTGCTCAAGGGAGCGCTGGGAACCCGCCGCAGCATCCCCGCTCACCTCCAAGCGCTCGGTCGCTAAATTCCGTTTTCCCCAGCCCACCACAAGCAGCTGCCCTTCCCCGCCGCAGGACGCAAGCCCCAGACAAGCCAGGGGGAAAAGGGAAGAGTGCTCCCTACCACGTCAAACCGAACACTGAAAGGCATCAGAACAGCTTTAGTCCTTTAAACCGTACAAAGGTTTAATTCGAGTACATCCCAAGAACTTTAATTAAAATTATCCTAAGATATAAGGAACAGTATAATCACTTGTAGCCACTTCTCACAGTCAGATGGAGGAGGTAAGAGGTGGAGAGAGCAAGTCAGCTATTTAGCAAAATTACCGCAATATATTTTGTCTCATAAATAGTGCTACAGGTACATTGCCACTGACAGCAGTTCTAGGTGAATGTTGCTATGAAAACATTCACACACACATATCAAAGTTTCAAAAATAACAGAAAGAGCAGTTTAAAAGCAGCTGCATGAATTTTTTTTAAAAAGTTAACATGTTGATTTAAAGCAATTTTGAAACAAAAGTTACATTTAACTAAAAAGTCATAAATTGGAAAGGTCACTGTAGGCAAATTCTAGTCTTGCTCTAGTTTACATATTTTAAGAGTCAAGATGCACTGTGGCCCTGCAACAACGTCAGGTCTGAATTAACGAGTCCAAGAGACGCATTCCTCAGCCACTCGACACAGATCACGCCTCACTTCACAGCCTTCCGCCGACACGGCTGAACCGGTAAGGCCAAGCCAGAGGCAGCGGAGAACAACGCACTTTTCCCTGAACGAAGCCGTTACTCCCAACCTTTTCTGGGTTGAGCTCCCATCTCGTGGTGGTCAACGTAGCTTCTGTCCTCCTAACTGCTCTTTCGGCCAACCTGAGCTACAGATTTTTGGCACCTCTGCCGCAGAGACAGAACTCCTGTAAGGCACCGTGCGAGGCTGCCCAAACAGCCCCCCGTCAGCTGGCAGACGCCGAGGGGAGCCCCAGCCCAGTGACAGCAGCACCCCTGGGACCAGCTCTCGCTGCTGCCTCGCCGCGTCCCCCGGCGAGCCAGCCCAGCGCGCCAGCAGGGCCGCTGCCCTCACCCGGCCGCGGTGCTGAGGCCGCAGACCCACCCCCCGCTGCCCCCGCTGCTGCTGGCCGGGCGGGCTGGCAGGGGGCTGCCGCGGCCCCAACGAGGTCGGAGCTCAACAGGGAAAGGCAGAGTCTGCGGACCGTGTTCTAGCACCCAGCTGCCCTCAGAGGCTGGCTCACCGCGTCTCGCGGAGCTGTCCTCATGACACCTAATGACACCTGTGCCGGGGACAGAACACAGAGTCATCTTCATCATCTGACACGAAGCAACCTGCCCATCTATGTAGGAGCTCGGTAGCAAACAGGACAAGGGGCAATGGGCACAAACTGAGGCACAGGAAGTTCTGTCTGAACATGAGGAAGAACTTCTTCCCTCTGAGGGTGACGGAGCACTGGCCCAGGCTGCCCAGGGAGGCTGTGGAGTCTCCTTCTCTGGAGATATTCCAGCCCCGCCTGGACAAGGTCCTGTGCAGCCTGCTGTAGGTGACCCTGCTTCAGCAGGGGGTTGGACTGGGTGACCCACAGAGGTCCCTTCCAACCCCTACTATTCTGTGATTCTGTGATACGCTGGTATGCAGTAATAATTGTAAATGGAATCAGAATCACAGGTTGGAAAAGACCTCTAAGGTCATCCAGTCCAACCGCCAACCCGACCCCACCACGCCTGCTAAGCCATGTCCCCAAGTGCCACATCCACACGCGTTTCGAACCCCTCCAGGGATGGGGACTCCACCACCTCCCTGGCAGCTGGATCCAATGCCTGACCACTCTGCCAGTGAAGACATTTTTCCTTACAACCATGGAGCCTTCTCCTTCCATTTTTGCCAGGGAATCTCAGTCTTGGCAGGACTGACCGATGAAAAACAAACACAAAACCCCCTGAAAACACCCCCACCCCGCCCCAACCCCGTACCCACAAGTGTTTTCACACGACATGCTGCTGCCAGCACCGCTTCAATAGAGCTTGTTACTTTAGAAGAGGCCCACAAAGAAAATAAGAGCTTAGGTGAGTGGCAAGAATAGCTGTTTTTATCAGATGAAACTCCAAGCCAGCTTTGCAGAAAACCAGTGTAAAAGGATGCACTAATTACAGTATCTGTTTGAACAACAGAAGTAATTTTATAACACGAAGCATCAGAACACACTGATTGTCCCAACCCCTGCTGATAAACTGCTTTAATTGCGCAGTTACAGTCAGGCAAATTAACACAGACTTTTGCTCCTACTGAGCTTCTAATGGCAGCAGCTCGCACGCAGGAAGCTGGGGAAAAAATCCTGGAAGCAAAGAAATGCAGCGGGAGCAGCGCCTGGCCAGGGCGATCACTGCTCCGATCGAAGCCTTCTCCTAGCGCAGCGACACAGCAGCGCCTGAGCCCGGCGGTGCCCAGCGCCAGACACGGCACCGGCGTCACAACGGCCCCGATCACCTGCTCTCGGTGCACACGCAGCCGCCTTCCAGACAACCCGGACGCGGCAGTGGGAGCCTCCCAGCTCGCAGAACCGTAGAATCACAGAATGACGGAGTCACAGAATGGTCGGGGTTGGCAGGGCCCTCTGGGGGTCACCCAGCCCAACCCCCCTGCCCAAGCAGGGTCACCCAGAGCAGGCTGCACAGGACCTTGTCCAGGTGGGTCTGGAATATCTCCAGAGAAGGAGACTCCACAGCCTCCCTGGGCAGCCTGTTCCAGTGCTCCATCACCCTCAAAGGGAAGAAGTTCTTCCTCGGGTTCAGCTGGAGCTTCCTCTGCTCCAGTTTGTGCCCGTTGCCCCTTGTCCTGTCACTGGGCACCACTGGAAAGAGTCTGGCCCCGTCCTCCTGACCCCCACCCTGCAGATATTGATCGGCATTTCTAAGGTCCCCTCTCAGCCTTCTCTTCTCCAGGCTGAACAAGCCCAGCTCCCTCAGCCTCTCCTCGTAGGAGAGATGGTCCAGTCCCCTCCTCATCCTCGTAGCCCTCTGATGGACTCTCTCCAGCAGCTCCTCATCTTTCTTGAACTGGGGAGCCCAGCACTGGACACAGCACTGCAGATGGGGCCTCCCCAGGGCAGAGCAGAGGGGAAGCTCACGTGAAACCAGCCGGCCGCTGACACACGCTGGCAAGGGGCACTCTCTGAAACACTCCTGGAAGAACTATGCTGGAAAAACCTGACGGCACCGCACAACCTAACGTGAAAACGCACCGAGGTGGCCTCTGTTCTCTGCCTCGGCACAGGCTCTGTGCGCAGCATCAGAAACCCAGTCCAAGGGCAGCCCAGTCCAAGGGCAGCCCAGTCCAAGGGCAGCCCCCGCCGCGAAGGGGCCGGGGAAGGCAGAGCCGCCGGCGGCCCCAGGGTCGCAGCCCCCCAGCACTGCCGTCGCGCGTCCTGGCCGCTCATTCTGCCAGGGCCAACGGTCAGAGCTACAGCGTGTGGAACGAGCTGCACGGTCCAGTGCCACCGAAACCCCGCAGCCTGTTAACACGGAGTATTTCACTGTTCTGGGACCAAACAAGTGTTGCACGCATCGGTATCCTCAGGGAACGACCGAGAACTTTGCAGACGAGATGCGCAGCGTAAACCCAACACTCGGGTGTATCGTTAGAGACGCAGGCAGTTGTTCGCACTCCAACTCAGCACGCGGTGTCAACTGCAGCTCTTCAGAGGAGGGGGGCTGCTCCCGCCTCTGACTTTGGGCTACAAGTAAGAGTTCTCACATTTCAACTTTACCAGTATTCCTAAAGTAGTCAGCTCCATATGGAGGGAGAGTTACGCTGATCTCCAAGGATAATTTGACTCCCCTACAGAAAAGGGAACAAGCAGCACAAGGCACTTCACAATACTGTGATTATTTGCACACACTGACTACTGTTAGCGTAATAATACCCATACACAAATACCAAATTCTCTCAAAAGAAAATGAAATGCCAATAAAACCTGACTGCAACAGTCTTCTCGATTCAGGGTTATCTTCAGACAGCTTTCCGAAGGGAAGCACCGCCACATTCTGAATCTCAAGGTACAGAAGACATCTTTAAATGAAGGCTTAGATCAACACCACCCAATCTGCGGCAGCGGGCACAGTCCTCGGGGCATCCTCTCACCAGGAAATACGGACAGCAAGTTTATTTCCACTCATGGCTCAAGCCCGTTCATTAGCAGTCACTAATAGAATTGTCTTCAAAATAACCTGCAACTGTTCTAACATCACCGCTGCATCAACCTGCCTTGGCTCTGAGTTCATGAGCATTATTAGCCAGTACCAAGCCAATTTTGCTGTTCAGCTTTAGATGGAGAAAGGCTGGCAGAAGGAAGTATTCTTTCATCCACCGTAGTATCAAGCTGCACCCACGTACCATGCACTTTTATACACACGGATATTACATCACTCCGCTTACAGAGTCTTAACGTACTTCAGAAGTTTTATTTTACTGATCGTTAACAGGACGTTAAAAACAAAGCAGAACAGATATCCACAGATACTATGGCACTAGATATAGTTTTTATGAACTAGTTCTTCCCCTCCATGACCTAAAGAGGTGGTACTTAAAGTAGGATCAACATGTCAGGAACATCATATTTTACTATATAATACTATTAAATTTACTCTTCTAAGTACACAAAGGCTCTTCTACACATCTCAGTTTTTACTTAAGCAGTGTTCTAGTTGCATTATGTTTTGATTCACCATTCCATTTCCACCCAGGAGGAAGACCAGCACACCAAGGTACGAGCCTTGCTAGCACACGCCTCTGGATTCCACCGGAAAACTTCACCGAGGTCTCTAAACCTCTGCTGAATTACATGCTGAAGGAAAAAACAGTCTTCATTGAACTGCCAGCCTGATGCCCGTTTTTCATCTGGGATTCTCAGACGAGGAGAGCTGCAAGTGGTGACACCCCCAGGGCCCCAAGCCTAGCCGCCTCTCCACACCCAGCTGGAGGCACGGCACCTTCCGCAGGGAGCTGCGGCTCCAGGGGAAGCCAGCGCCCGCTGGTCCCGGCCATGGGCGCTGACTGAGGCCCTCATCCCGCCTCGCGCCCCAGGCTGACGTCCCCGGCGGGCCCACGGACCGGGCAGGACAGGGCACTGCCCACGCCGCCCTCGGAGCAGGCGAATCCCGGCCTGGGAGGGGAGGAAAAATACCCAGTGAGCAGGACCTCGCCAGGAGGTGGGTGCTGTGCCCTTCCCTGCGGACCGGAGCCTCCCTGCAGCTGCGGAGGGTCGGCCGAATCCTCTCAGCAGCACTTGGAAGCTGGACATCAGGGTCCTCCTCAAGGCGAGCCCCTTGGTTTCCCCGTTTTCCACCCAGGCGACGCTCTGGCTTCCACCTGCGCAGTGACCACAGAGGACGGAAGGCACCGCCCGAGCCTGCGGTGCGGGATCTGGGAAGGCGGGGGAAGCACCCGCGCCGCGGGCTCGCCTCTCTGAACGCTGGCTCTGCTGGGCAAGGAACAGTGTCACCGTGTCCCCGCTGCTCCCCAGCTGTCACAGGACAGTGTCCCCGCTGCTCCCCAGCTCTACCCAGGGGAAAGAGCGTCCGCTCACCGGTTTCCCACTCTGCCAGTCTGCACAGTCTAGGACGCCCAAACATTGCTGTAGAGATATTTTTAAATGGTTTAAAAAAAACACAAACCAACAAAAAGAAGAAAGCAAACGAACAAGGCAGCCCCAGCGCACGGCTCCTGGCCGCAGCCTGGACTGCCGCTGACAGCAGCCCCAAGTCTGGGCACCGCCAGCAACGTCGCGTTCGTCACCAGCGCTCGTAGAAGTCAAAAACATAAGCGACATTTCTGTAGTCAGTGGAGAAGACGACCAGCTCCTAGGCTGGTAGCGTCATTTTACCCTTGCTGGAACATTTTCTTCCCGCTTTTGAAGCACCACCACGTAACTTTCATCACCAGTAACTGCCCCAGATGATCGTGGCAGCTGTCTTTCCTGAGTTTCCACTATTTTCATTTCTCTGATCCCTGTTTTATTTCCTCCCTGCCCCGCTCAGACTGATTGCAGCTTCGCGTCGCAGACCCAGCCCGCGCCCCAGCACCCGGCCCTGGCTCACCCGAGCTTGGCCCCAGGCAGCCCTGCTCCAGCTGCTCCACGCCACCGCGCAGCCGTGCCCGACCGGCCACGAGGCCCAGGGCACCGCAGAGCAAACCCCACTTCTCTTCAGGTGCTGCTCCTGCTTAATCCAAGCATCAACTCCAGCGATCTTCACTCCTTTATATCCAAAGTCTAACAAACAGACAAAGCTACATTGATTCACACATAATTTGTTAGTTTTTTTAATATATAATTAGAAATGAACGACTGTTTGTTTTTTTTTTATTTCAGACTGAATTTACGACATAAAAAAAAGGAGGAGAAAGAAATACTAAGAGAAAAAATGTGATAGCAAACAGACCTTCTGGAGCTCTCAGAGTAAGCAGAGCTGCTTGCCCCCCGCATTCTAATGCCAACACACCCACACCTCCACTCTCCTGATCCCAATCAGCCCTTCGCTTCCAGAGCCCAGCGACCCAGTCCCTGCTTGAAAATCCAACCATTTCCCTTATATATATATATATGAGGTATATCTTCTATTTTTCATATATATATATGATATACATATCTTTTATTATATGAGGTATATCTTCTATTTTTCATATATATATATGATATACATATCTTTTATTATATGAGGTATATCTTCTATTTTTCATATATATATGAAAAATAAAAGATATACCAACAGGGATTCCTCGGCACCAATCTTGGCGAAGCTCTCCAGGGAGCACACGGCAAAGACAACTTTGCCAGATGACAATACAGTCACGCCAACCCTTCACTTCCTTCAGCTACAAAATCACTGCAGGCTTCTCAAAGGGAGAACTCCTCCTCCCCCTTTCCTCACGCTGTTCACATTTACAGTACCACGTGATTACCAACCTCCTTCACATCTCTTCAGAAACTGCTTAACACTTAGTAAAAAAGGTGAAATCTCACTCACTCCAGATCTTTGCACTCAAGTAGACGGAGATGTCGCTACAGAACGTTCTCAGCAGAAACCCAGACTGAACACGTTAACATAACCTCAGTGTGCCAAGAAAACGGAACAGTGCCACCTCCTAACCCACCACGTAGCAGACGAGTTTCAGACACAGTTACAAACCTCTGCACACAACTGCCAGCTAAACTTCAGAAAATCCAAAGGAGAACACTCCCCTATTCCCCCCCTCAGAAAAAAGGGAAAAAGAACCGGCCCATAGTGTTTGCTCTTTGTATGCCCAGAACAGTCCTGACCTCTGTTTAAGGCTAGGAACAGCTACCACCCTTTCTTTAAAGTGAGGTGGCTTGTAATATAAAACAAAATTCTTTTTATATTAATACGGTGTTAGCTTTATGTTAGGACATTGTGACCTTTAGGTTTTTACTCTTTGTCAAAGCAACAAAAATATGAGACTCGCGACTCAAACCAAACCTCTGCAGGTAGTAGTTAAGCCTCGAGTAACTTTCCGAGCCACACAGAAACTGTTCTTGCGCAGTGAAGTTTAGAGAATTTAGGAGAGAGAAAACAAACCTTCATCACCTCTGCTTTTTCAGATTGGTCCATGGACAGGCTGGGGAGGGGAAGGGGTGGAGGAAGCGGAGTAACTTCAACACTCTGCCAACAGCACTTCTCTGCTGGGCTACCAGAAGGCAGCAAAAGGCAGGAGGGAGGAAGAGCAAAGCCGTTTCACTGCCTGGGCCAGGCCGGCACGGTTGCAACGCTCCAGCTTTAGCTCAAACCTACCTACAGCTCCAGCCTGAGCTCCAGCCCAAAGCCCGCATCTCGCACCGCTCGCGAACGGCTCTGCTCCGGACAGACGCGCACCCTGACGATAACTGCGCGTCTGACAAGCGCTCGCAGCCTCGGGCTGCAGACAGCAGGGCAGGGGAGGTCATGCACCTTACAGCAGGTCTGCTGCGTAAGCTGCAGCGCTTTGCAGGGTCCCGACCCCGCAACGACAAACGGAATCAGCACTGATAGGACTCCAACTGGTATTTTTCCTATTTCCCCTTTCTTATTTCGATCCTCGTGATGAACGCGACTTGCGGAGTTGGTTGGCGACGCGCAGCGCAGAGCAGGCACCGAAGGACTCCCGCTTCGCGCAGCCTGCGGGGATGGCACGGGGACCGACGCGCCCCGGTAGCTAAACGCTCCCCGGACAGCTGGATTCGGTCACCCCGTCTGCCAGCAAGAACAGGCAGCGCTGAACGTAAACCCAGCTTACCCACACGTGGTTGCTTCAACGAATATTGCCAGCTTTAGACACGATGTCTGCGCTCATAACTAGAACACTGACCTTCCACGGCCACCTCCGAGAAAGGGACTCTCCCAAGTCACAAGGCAGAATTACTCGGAGTTTTCTTGTAGAGAAGGGTTTATCCGCAGCCTTCAGTCCAACAGCAGAGCTGAAACAGCACCTGCTCGCTCCCACCAACGCAGGCGGCTCCATCCCCATCTCCCTCCCCGCGGGGCCCTCCTAGCGCGGGCTCAACACGGCAGCGCACACGGCTTCGGCCGGCTCCGCGAGCCGAGCCGCCGCAGCAACGCGTCCCACCGCGAGCCGAGCCGCCGCAGCGACGCGTCCCACCGCGAGCCGAGCCGCCGCAGCGACGCGTCCCGCCGGAGCAGCGGGAGCAGGACGCTGAGCAGCGGGCCCAGCCTGCCCGGCCGCTGCCTGCCCGCCGGCCGGCTCCCAGCGGGCTGTGGACAGG
Source organism: Opisthocomus hoazin (assembly GCF_030867145.1). Lineage (NCBI taxonomy): Eukaryota > Metazoa > Chordata > Aves > Opisthocomiformes > Opisthocomidae > Opisthocomus > Opisthocomus hoazin. Next base: position 1,185,076 of record NC_134415.1, on the reverse strand, counting down.
GGAGCCCCGCAGACACCCCGGGCCCTCGCCAGCACCGCTCGCCTCGAAGGCGGCTTCGCGGGGCTGCCGAGGCGGCTGCCTGAAACCCCGCTGCTCCGCGAACTCCGCTGCCGCTCAGCCCAAGCGCGGCGCGCCACGCGACCAGCAGTTCTCACGTCAAACACTGTGTCCCAGATGCTGGCCTGAGAAATGAACGCACTGGGTCCCATTTACCTAAACGAGGGTGTGTCACAGTCACAGCACAGTGATTAACCCCAAGGAAAAGCTCGTTGCACAGAAATGCTCTAACGAGCAACCTCAGCTCTAGCACCTTCTAACCGGAGCTGGCAATCTCCACACCCTTCTTACAAGCACCTACTTCCACAGGAGACATCGATGGGTTGCAGTGGCTGCTTCCCTGCTCACCACAGACTCACAGAATGGTGGGGGTTGGCAGGGACCTCTGGGGATCACCCAGCCAAAGCCCCTGCCCAAGCAGGGTCACCCAGAGCAGGCTGCACAGCACCGCGGCCAGGCGGGGCTGGAATATCTCCAGAGAAGGAGACTCCACAACCTCCCTGGGTAGCCTGGGCCAGGGCTCCGTCACCCTCAGAGGGAAGAAGTTCTTCCTCGGGTTCAGCTGGAGCTTCCTCTGCTTCAGTTTGTGCCCATTGCCCCTTGTCCTGTCGCTGGGCACCACTGGAAAGAGTTTGGTCCCGTCCTCCACCCTTGAGATATTTGTAGGCATAAATTAGGTCCCCTAACCACACCACAGCACGGATACAGCCTGGTCACATAAGGCTTCTTTCTCAAAAAACCCCCCAAACCCAACACAGCCCAGCCTCTTGTAACTGCCTAGGAGTGCTCTCCGCTAACGAACGACAACTCCCGCGCCGCTCGCTCCATCACTCGCTCTCTCGTTCCTTCCCACAGCACCAAGCCCTGGGGCGTTCAGGTTTGCGGCAGCGCTGGCGGCAGCGGGCCCAGCAGCGATGCCGCGGGCAGGCCTGGCGCAGCTCGCACCTGTCCCGAGGGGCTGCGTCCCGGCCCGCGGACCCCTGCCCGCCCCGGCCCCCCGCTGCAGCCCCTGGGCTGCTGCAGCCCCCGGCCACCCCGCCAAAGCCAGCGCCCGCCGCAGCCGGCTCCCGCTCCGCTGCCAGGCGGCAACAGGCACCGCGGCAGGGTGCTGCCCAGCCAGGACCCCGCGGGCCCCCCAGTGAGAGCGTGGCAGGCCGTGTCCAGGCGGTGGTCGGCTGTGTCCTCTGCAGCGACCCAGTTGGCAGCGCAGTCCCGCGGGCAGCAGGGCCCAGCACTGCTACGGCGTTCCACACGGCAGCACTGCCGAGGCTGCTGCATTTTGACGCCTTTAATTATAACAGTCCAGCTTTACATTTTACCTCTACTCTCTCAGTTTTTCACCAAGCTATTAAAACAGCAAGTTTCCTCTAAAACTGTAATAATTGAATCTTACGGTGACTACACAAGCATGTATTTATACATCTTGGGTTTTAATCCTCTTACTCCCTCCTCCCAAAACAGTTCTGCTCTTTCCATATTTACTCAGTTGCAACAGTTACAAAGCAAATTTACTTGTAAACGAGTACCCCAGATCACAGTCCACGACAAGCGGAAAGTAACAGGCAAGACACTGATGAGAATTAAATAACACTAACTTCTACTTTCAATGTAAAGCAAAATGTTGTTCTACAGAATACAGAAATCTCCCCAAATCTGTCACCGAGTCCAGAACTGACAACAGGTATCAGCTAATGAAGCTGAGCTCTTAAAAGAACCGAGAGCTACTGCCTCTCATGCTCTCCGCACACAAACTTGCCACGTATTCATGGCTGAACCCTTGCACGCAGTCCGTAATCCTCGGGATCTATCGCAGCAGTTGCCTCCAGCCCCTGCTACAATTCTACGGCCCTTGACACACCCAAGTCACCACCGGGTGACTCGAAGTGTGGCCACCGCTCCAAGCCGCCTTCGTGACCAATTCCACACCGCAGCTCCCCCGACCCCGGGCCGCAGCACGAGGGCATCCCGCCGGCGGCACGCGTCCTCCAGGCCACAAGGCCACCGAGAGCACAGCAGCGGTCCTGCCGGCCGGGGACCACGCGGCCGAGCGCCCGCTCGGGCTGCCATCACCCGGCTCCCACGGGTACCGACCAGGGACGCCCTTCCCACGGCACAGCCATGGCGGACCCTCGGAGCGGAACCCCGGTGCCTCTCGGGGACGGCAATCCCGTGACACGGAGCAGAGCCCAGCGGGCGGCTGCCCTCAGCAGCGCTGCTGGAACGGGGCCGGGGAAGGGACCCTGCAGCCCCCAGGAGTCCCCGGTGGCTGTCGCAGAGAGCTCGCTGCTCCTGCACTGCGTCGCTCCTTCCGTCGGCGTCTGGACTTCTTCACTCGCCTTCTACACTTAATGAACTGAAACCCTCAAATTGTTCAGCTCATTTAATGCACTAGACACTACTATCAGTTCTTTATAGAGCATTCATGCAACATACTTAAAATAACAACCTTGAGAAAATATTTAATACAAAAAAAAGTACTTTTAAGTGAAACTACTGAAATAACATTTCTGTAAGGGAGGAATTATGAAATAATATTTATGACCACTTTTTAAACTTGAAAATAAAGTGTAATAAAACCCTTGCTCATTACATAAACACAAAAGAAAATGAAAGCTCTTCGTGATTTTAATTCAAAGTCGAATGTCAGAATATTTACACCGCATCCGTGTATACTGGTCTTGGGAGAGAATGTCTGGGTATGCATCCCTCCGGCTCACACTCACTTAGCAGCGCTACAACTGCTGTCTGAGAGACAACAGCACCCTCCCAGAAAGGCATCCAGTTTCACACACACTTCCTGAATCCCACAGTTTTTGGTAAAATGTACAAAAACCTTCACCAAAGGAATGTCATTTACAAAAAACACTCATTAAATAGTGAATCTGCTGACATTGTCATTTGCAAGATTTTGAGTAAAACTCAGTGCGCAAACTGAACAAAAACTACAATTAACCAAATAATCACAGCTCCATTGCAAGCCACCGTAATGTGAAAAATTAAGACTTACTTATTTATTCAAAATTTCAAGTTCTGCTTTTTCAACACAGCGCCCAAGAGACACGCAGGTAGATCCGGCCATTTCCCTCGGCTAAACAAAGACACTAATGAAGGAAGAAGTATAAACATGGGGCACTTGAAAAGAACCAAACAGAAAGTCACTACAGAACGAAGCCACAGAAGCAAAGCAAACCCCTGATGGGTTAACCAAGTCTGGAGACATTTAAAATGAGCAGTTTTACAGAGAGTCATCAAGGTTGGAAAAAACCTCTAAGACCATCCAGTCCAACCGTCCACCCAACCCCACCACGCCTGATAAACCACATCCCCAAGTGTCACATCCACACGGTTTTTGAACTCCCCCAGGGATGGGGACTCCACCCTTGCCCTGGGCAGCCTGGTCCAAGGCCTGACCACTCTGTCAGTAAAGACATTTTTCCTGATACCCAATCTGAAGCTCCCCTGATGCAACTTGAGGCCATCGCCTCTCCACCTATCGCTTGGATAGTGCAGAGACCAGCCCCCACCTCACTACAGCCTCCTCTCAGGTAGTTGTAGAGAGCCATAAGGTCCCCCTCAGCCTCCTCTTCTCCAGTTTTCATAGATACCAGTACATGATCAGAAACACGCAAAATGTTATGAAAAAATTCACTGCTTCTACTCTTCAGAAGGCAAGTTCCAAACTCGTTTTGTTAAAATGTCCATTCTATGCAGGTTTAGAGTGCATGCTTATCTGCCCACACAAACATCAACCCAAAGTTCTACAGCTGAAATTAATATACTTCTGAATAACCAGAGTGGAAGTAGGATGGTGAGGCTGGGGAGACGAAGTCATTATCTGTGCGCCTTCCTCACCTTCCACAAGGGTTTCATCCGTCTCAGACAACCAGACAGCACTGTGCGTGAACCGAGGACAGACAGAGGGACACGCTGTGCTCAGGTCCCGCAGAGGCGGCCCGGAGGAAGGTGCCTCCCCTCGCCCCCACCTCGCCAGGCGGGCACAGCCACGGCCACGGGCACAGTCCCTCCGTCCAGCACGCGCTCCCACCAGGCGATGACGGTTTCCTGCCAGTCGACTGCCGCTGGCCTCCCGCTCCCAGACCTGGCCGCTGTCCCCGTGCCCTCCGCTCCCCTCTCCAACGCACACGCGTTCACCCGGGCCAACGCAGCGCATCACCCAGCAACGCTTGTTATCCCACTGAGCATCCCCCCAGAGCAGCTCACCAAACCTCGCTGCCCTCCTGTCCCCACGGCAACCCCTAACACGGAACAGCACCTTTCACCCCATCTCCCAGAAGAGAAGTTGAGCAAAACTGTCCCAAATACTTGTAACCCTGTATTGCTACGGAACGATGCAAACTGTCTCTTCTCACTGATGGTGAGGAAGAGGACGGACCAATAAAACAACTCACTTCCTAACTGAATAGGTTTGAAGAAGGTTCCTTACGAAGCATCCAAAGGAACGTGGTAAGAATTGACAGCGGCAGCACGCTACCTGTCATTAATCTTCTCCTTGTGACAACTGTAGGTGGCCAACAAAATTAAACCATCTTTAAGTATTCACTATTACATTTTAATCTTTGCATTGTATTATGACCTAAGAATTCATCCAGATGTGTCACAAATGAACTTCACCACTTTCAAAGAGGAAAGAGACACCAGAAACACTGAAAAATTGCCGCCCTTCCCAAAAAGCCAGCTCTGATCCTTCAGAGAACCATAACCCACACGTACCGCTTCACAGCCTTGCTGCCCAGTTCCCAGCCAGCACCCACCCGGTGTCATTCACAGGCAAGCAATTCTGGTCCGCTTCAAACATCGGCATCTTTACGTGAGAGAATTAAACACAGCAAAAAGCTCACCAGTGGTAGAGAATACACGCTTCAAGCCTCTATGTTCCATATTTTGTGTCTACAAAACACTCCGGGGCCCCTGCCTCTACCATCTGAAGATGTAACCAGCATCCTCGCCACAGCCAGCCACGACGCCACGGCCACCTGGCCCCACCGACTCGAGAGCAGTCCCTGCCCTGCGCCCACGCCAGCGCTGCCTGCGACCCAGCTCACGGCTCTGCGAAGCCACGGGAAGCTTCCAGCTGGCTCAGCACCGGGGCAGGCCACCGCCAGCCGCTGCCCCGCAGAAGGGCGGAGGGATGCTCACACGCAGCGCTGAACGCGAAGTGCTGACCTCCCCTGTCCCGGAGAAGCCGTGGGACGGCAGCCCCGGAGCCCGAGGGAGCCACGTGCCCCGCTGAGCAGCAGCGATCCTCCCAGCCTCAGTGACATGGACGAGAGAGATCCCTCCTGCGCCTCCAGCACAGCCACCAGCAACGAGCAGAAACACTCGCTGGAGAACACCAGTGGTACCGTCAGGAGGAACCCAACGTAAGCTCTGAGGAACGTGCCCAGGCCAGGAGCAGCTAGAGGTCCACAGCCAGCACCCCCGCGGCGGCTGGACCGCCCTCGGCGCGGTGCTGCAGAGCCGAGCTGGGCACCGGCAGCCGGGGCAGCCCCACGACCACCCGCTCGGCACAATTCACATCTTGAAGACAGGCTCAAGAGAAAACACTTCAAGAACTATTAACACAAACGCCTCCCTAATATTGAACTTGTATATTTTTACACCAATTCGGTATTGCAGCAGTGTGTAACTGATGTGAAAGCCTGTCACTAACCAACAAAAGCTTAAATGTATTTGTCCTCACCCCAAGCACACAAGGCACATTCCCCGCTTCGGGAAGGGGGTGGGGGCGAGATGCTGTTCAGCCAGGGTCTCCTCAAACCGCAGGCGATTTCCAAAAACTTGTTGGGATGTTTACAAGTGGCAAAACATTTACTTGCCTCTGCCTCCACAACTGCTAGGCCACGGCTGCCTCTGCTCTTAAAGCAGATCTGAAAAGCAAAAAACACTGGGGCTTGTGCCCTGTTGTGCTGCTTTAGGATGTGTAAGAGCACAGACAGGTTGGAATCAGGGTTTTTATTTTATCCTGTAAGGGACACAATTTATTCTTTCTCATTTACACATGAGCCTGCAATCCCAAGCAGCCCAAGAGAAGACGACCGAGGCAAAGGGAAACAGCGCAAGAATCAACAGGAGCGAAGCCACAGCAGAAAGAACAAACTCCAGTTGTCTCCCCCTCACCCCCACCTCCCAGTTCTCCTTCATTTGAGCGACCAGTAATACAAAATCTCTTTCCAGAGTGAAGTATTCCTGCACCATCTCTGCTGGTGATTTGCAGTTTTATGAATCAACATTACATGTGCTAAAAAAAAAAAAGTTCAGAAATTTGATTGAGGTTGTATTTTAAAATTTGAAGACAAAAAGCACTCAAGGAAAAGCGCTAAAGTCCTTTTCAGGGCCTTTCAATGTTCCAAAATAGCAAAGTAAGTAGAAAAACAATTTTTAGATGTTCTTTGCAAACGGCAAACAGTGAAAAAAACATGAGCTGGCTCGCTACAGATGGGATACAAACACGACTTTCTCTTCCACTACTCACCTGCCTGTGAAAGACAGCGTGCGTGTACCCTGTAACGGCACAGTGACCAGAACGTGAAAGCTGCCGCAGCGGTTTTTCTAAAAGAGAGTGCATTTCATCTGATAGCACGCAGCTAATTTAAAACAAACAAACAAACAAAAAAACCAACCAACCAAAAAAACCCAAACCCCCCCAAAAAGACCCAAAACGTCAGATTGCTACCAGAGGCAGACAAGCCCCGAGGCCAGCTTACGGGCAGGGGCCGGCTCACTTCCGCCCGCCGCCAGCGCTGCCGGGCAGGGCGGCGGGGGGCTGCGGGATGGCGGCTCGTCTCCGGCAGCTTTGCGACAGCAGCGAGCGCGCCGCTTTGCCAGGCCGCTGACGGCGACGCGGGTCCGCACTCAGCAGAACAGGCGCATCCGGAACTGTTCTTAAAAGATCCTGTTCTTAGAAGCAAAAAATTAAATCCGTGTCGCTACCCTTCACATATTCTATTCATTGAGAACAGAGGCTCATTTTAAGTGAGATGGGGTGGTACCATGTAATCCTTTCAAAAAACGGCTTAAAGCCCCTTCTTTATTCCTTCCAGCCACACTTCGAACCACGTCATTACTATATAGGAAGGAGGAAAGTCAAGTTTTTTTGCTAAATAGGAAAGCTGAAAAATGTCACTTATGAAAAACGTGCAATCATCAAGAAAAACAAAAGCAGGATGCCAAAAAATAAGAAAAATATATCCAAAGTACACTAAAGTACATACTTGCAACACTATTACAAGAAGTTGCCTTTAAATTCTGTGACAGACAAACCACGCCCGACCAGCTCAGGGCTGTAGTCAGCGTTTCACGTTCAGCCAGCTCACTGATTTGACTTCAGCTCCTCGTCGTGACAGCGGTGGAATGCGACCCTGGCGCGACGCCCCGCCAGCACCCGCCAGCCTCAGCACCCTGCCCTGCCAAGGGAGTGCTGTCTTTCGGGGTGCTGAGGAGCCCCCGGAGCCGGGAGGTACCGCACCAGAAGCGTTTCTGCCAGGGGCAGCCCTGGCCTAAGCCACGCACTCGGGTACGGTGAACCCCGGGGCCTTTCCTGGAGGGCTGCTCCCCAGCTGAGCGCGCCGGCTGCCACCGCCACCGCCACCACCGCCACCGCTGCCACCACCACCACCACCGCCACCACCACCGCCGCCGCCACCACTACCGCCACCGCCACCGCTGCCACCGCCACCACCGCCACCACCGCCGCCACCCCAAACGGGACTGGCACCGCACTGAGCGCTCCAGCGGGGGTGAAACTCAGGGATGGGGTGGGCTGGTTTGTTGTTGTGCTGGGAGGGTGGCTTGGGTTTTTGGTTGCTCTGGGGGGGGCGGGGTGGTTTGGTGTTTGTTTTCCCCTTCCACAGATGAACTATAAGCAGAGAATGGAATCTTAAAAGAATAGCGGGGGGGATTTAATCTTTCTTTAAAATATTGAAAATGAAGTATTAGAAAATCAGTCAAAATTAAGAAAATCAAGTTTAGTTCAGAAGAGTAACTTAGAGGTCTACAAAGCGTACGATTCCAGGATCACAGACAAGATTCTTCTTTCAAAGCTATGAAGAAAAAATTCACAAAATTGTACTGTTTTCTCCTTTTTCTGTTGAACAAGAATCCTTTTCATCAAAAGCTCCTTTCTTTACTGGGTGAAATTAATGGTGAAATAGCAAACTAGGGGTTGAAGTACCAACCTCTGCGTTCAGACACTCACGTGTCTCGCAGCAGGGACTGCGCAGGCGAAGCTCCACTCTGCGAGCGCGCGCAGGTACCAGCCAGCCAGCGCCTCCCCGCCACGCCACTCCTGGACAAGCTTCAAGAACTGGCGCTAGCGAGAAGATTTTGTCCGTTGAGGACTACTAACACGACTAACTCCCAGAGCGGAGGCATTACTCTGCTTAAGCGTGCGCCAGCCTCTTCAATCCTGTGTAATACGAGGAAAATGTAAGTAAAGACCCTCTGAATAAAAAATTCTGATTTAAGGGCATCTGTTGTTATCTCGATACCCATTCTGCCACCCACTTAAAGAAAAGTGTATTTATATTGTGTTGAATTCACTCAAAGATCACCAAACATACCAATGACACAAAAATATCTTACTACTTTTAGTAATGTTTTTAATACCTTTTTACTATGCAACATATCCTACCCATGCAACTACTTACCTTGGCACCCCTCCTACCTATGCCACTAATTCATACGAAGCATTAAATCCCATTTAAATGTTATAGAACTAAAGAAGTGACCGATGGACCTCCAAAAAGAACTGAGAATTAAATCCAAGCACCCCAAATAGCCGTTCCAAGGCTGTTCTCCACAGTTACACACGCTGATCTGAAAGAAGCATAGCTCCGGCCGTAAGCTACAACCAACGCCGTGCCCACACAGAATCACAGAATCACAGAATGGTAGGGGTTGGCAGGGACCTCTGTGGGTCATCTAGTCCAACCCCCCTGCCCAAGCAGGGTCACCCAGAGCAGGCTGCACAGGACCTTGTCCAGGTGGGTCTGGAATATCTCCAGAGAAGGAGACTCCACAGCCTCCCTGGGCAGCCTGGGCCAGGGCTCCGTCACCCTCAGAGGGAAGAAGTTCTTCCTCATGTTCAGACGGAACTTCCTCTGCTTCAGTTTGTGCCCATTGCCCCTTGTCAAGTGTTTGTATTTGGGCACTTAAATAGGTATCCATTGTTTTAACAGCTTTCTCCAACATGATACAATACGCAGGGTAACTTCCTAGCAGCATTTTAAAACACCGCGGCGTCTGAGGCAGGAGGTGTTACGCCAGCTCTGTGCTCTCAAGCCACCAACGAACAAACTCCTAAAGCCGATAATCACACGGCACATAAAAACGCACACGCAAAGAGTCACAAACAGCGCACGCAAACAGTTTGTCCCAGCACACATACCTAGGCACAGAATCACAGAATAGCAGGGGTTGGAAGGGCCCTCTGTGGGTCACCCAGTCCAACCCCCCTGCAGAAGCAGGGTCACCTACAGCAGGCTGCACAGGACCTTGTCCAGGCGGGTCTGGAATATCTCCAGAGAAGGAGACTCCACAGCCTCCCTGGGCAACCTGTTCCAGTGCTCCATCACCCTCAGAGGGAAGAAGTTCTTCCTCATGTTCAGACGGAACTTCCTGTGCCTCAGTTTGTGCCCATTGCCCCTTGTCCTGTCACTGGGCACCACTGAAAAGAGCTTGGCCCCATCCTCCTGACACGTTCCTCCTGCGAAACCACTCGGTCTCACCGGAAAAGGCACCTTCACCAAAAAGCGCTCAGAGAAGCCAGAAAACATTATCGGAAAGCGTTGCTGCTAGGCTTTCTTTCCCTCTGAGTGGAGCGTGCTTGAGCCATCCCACACGCTGCAGCAGCACCCCACACCAGTAACGCCAGCGTTCCCAGCGCCCGGCGGGCTCAGCCCAGCCTGCAGCGCGTAACCTGCGCACCCCTGTTCAGCCCCAGCCCCTGCCCCGCGGGCACCGTCACTAAGGCGCACCCGCTGCTGCCAGCAGAAGGTCACATTTTTGTCACGGGGACAACAGAGTCAGAAACCAACTGCAGTAAAATCTTAGCCACTGAACCGACTTCGCAGACAACACAACTCCTTCACGCAGCGGCACGCGAGCTCCCCAAGACCAGCAAGGGACCCACGGCAGTGCGGCGCATGCACACGCGGGCATCGCGCGGATCAGCAGCGTCAGACAGGCAAAGCCGCGGATGAACACCGCACCTGGGGAAAAGAGCAAGCTGTCATCCTTGAGACACAAGGTGCCTCTAAGCCAGAATCACAGAATCACAGAATAGTAGGGGTTGGCAGGGCCCTCTGTGGGTCACCCAGCCCAACCCCCTGCCCAAGCAGGGTCACCCACAGCAGGCTGCACAGGACCTTGTCCAGGCGGGTCTGGAATATCTCCAGAGAAGGAGACTCCACAGCCTCCCTGGGCAGCCTGTTCCAGGGCTCCGTCACCCTCAGAGGGAAGAGGCAATATTAACACCCCTCCCTTAGACCACGAAATGAAGTTTGCGCGCGGACAACCGCAGGGGCCCCGCAGCCAGGCCACCGCAGGTACCGCCAGCCCCGCACCCGCCCCAGGTCACAGCACCGGCACCACCACGGCTGCCGCACGGAGACAGCCAGCAGCCCGGACTCACCGCAGGGCCACAACAGCCAGGCCGACCGACACGGAAAGACTCCCGTGCAGAAGGCAAGGAGCCGCTCCTTACCACAGAAAATGTCTTTGTTGACATAACAGATAAATCAGCATTTATGAACATGCTGGAGGGGGGAAAGCCTTCTGCTACCGCTGTCTCTGTTTGGTGGAGAATCAACCCCTTGTTCTCTGGTTCCTCCTGATCTCTCGGCCTGGTCTTGTCCATCTCACCAAACCTGCTGCCCATTCGTGCCATCATGGCTCATTTATCTCTTTAAAAATCCTTGAAGACAGTCTCCAACTTGTCACACAAGCGAACACACTTTTCTCTTAAAACAAACAAAAAACCTCCCGACCCCCTGCTACACCTGGTTAAAGTAGGAAGTTTCTCTGAGCTGAGGAACCAGAAGCACCCAAGGACCAAGCCAGGAACACGACACACCACAAAAGCTCGGTACTCTGAGCGTCAGCACTTGTGGCTGCCTGTTCTTCCCCAGCCTGGGGTTAACGAGGCACTGGCTGCTACAGAAGTGCCCTGCTCACGGCAGGGCCCAAGCAACAGCACTTCACACACATAAAAAATCCACACAACTAAAATTTGACTTCTCTGAGGTTACATGCAGCCGAACCATACCGGATCCCCAAAATTTTAGCTTGATCCTCACCAATAAACTATTTTCATTTTGGCATATATGAATATTGATGAAGTCCATGACGCACAAAGACAGATATGGGGGGAAAAAAAACAACACTTAAATTCAACCTGACTGTAGAATCCTGATTTTAGAATTGCTACATACTTCAGTAGTACACACACCCAATACATGTACATAGGGAGAATGAAAGTTTTTATGATTTATATAAAACTGCGATAACTTCAATGTTCCATTACACTATATCCAAGTTTTATGCAGTATGTATTACTGTTCTCCCCCTTTTTAAACGCTTAACTCCAAGTCATTTTTTTCCAACTTCAGAGACTCTGACCAGAAGGAATCATCAGGACCATCTAACCCGGCCTCCAGCGTACCACAGGCCATTACCTTCCAACAGAGAAAGACCTGCTCTGACAGTAATCGTTACGAATCGGTTTAGAGCGTATCCAAGGTCATCATTACTTGACTCTGCTAATACATGGAATTAAAGTTTGTTTCTAGATGGATTCCTCACATTTTCTGGAGGAGGAATCTGAATCACTCAAAATCTGATTTAAATAACCCTTAGCTTTGAGGCACAGACATTCCAAGGCTAAATGGTAAACTCTCCTTACTTTCTTTCACAGTAAATTTTGAATTTTTACCCCTTAGAGAACCACATTCTCTTCTCAGCTGTCCAAATGGTTACGAAAAGGAGGAGAGGGGATAAAGAACATCAGTGTCACCACGACCTCTTTTAAAATCTTACATCGCTGTGCTCAGAATGGCCTCGGTAGAGAGAACGCTTCAGATGCCAGCTGCAGGCAAGCACACTGTTCTGCAGCTAAAAGGCAGAAGTACAACTGTGAGACGTGCTCTATGGGTCCCACCCAGAAACAAAACATTGGGCACGTTTTCAGTGTTTTGGGTGCTGATCCTACACAGGCAGGATCTGGGCCTGCTGGAAATCACGATTCTCGGTGTACGTCGGCAATAAAACAAGTCTCCTGACATGCTTTCCGCAGCACGGCTTTCATCCGAGAGCAGGCAGCCTGTTTCGCAGCTGTACAAGGGACGAGTCCCACCAGCTCAGGGGACGGCGGGAGACAGGGGGTCTGAATTCTCCTCACCTGCCATGTAACCCTGTCACCAGCATTCTTCTGGAGGAGTGTTTGGAGAGCTGAAAGCCAACTCTCAGCTTCTACATTTTTCACAGAATCCCAGCATGGCAGGGGTTGGCAGGGCCCTCTGTGGGTCACCCAGCCCAACCCCCTGCCCAAGCAGGGTCACCCAGAGCAGGCTGCACAGCACCGCGTCCAGGCGGGGCTGGAATATCTCCAGAGAAGGAGACTCCACAGCCTCCCTGGGCAGCCTGGGCCAGGGCTCCGTCACCCTCAGAGGGAAGAAGTTCTTCCTCGGGTTCAGACAGGAAGTCCTGAAGGTTCTTGGTAGAAGCAAGTTGAGGCTTTTTCCAAAGGTTACCAAAATAATCAGCTTTTGCTGTTTGAACAAGTGTATGACTTGACGTAACAAGTTTGTCCAAATTAAAAGCGAAATTCAGGAAAAATTGTGGATGAGCTGAGTGCAGAAAATTACCCAATTTGTTCGTTCCAGCTGGCTTTTTTCAAACGGGGGGAAAAAAAAGTTAGACTGGAAAAGAGAATTTCCATTAAGTTTCTGACTTGGGAACCTCACTCTAGGGCACAATCAGATATAGTGAAATTCCCCCCAAAAGGGCCTGCAAGTCGTAGAAGAACAGTAAAGAACACACAGGGAAAGCATGCTCACACAAAGGAGTCTAGGAGAGGCAATTGCTAAAGCTGAAAAAATTCCTTTATTTTTACACATTTCAGCACTGCAAATAATTAATAATATTGATCTGCATATAGAGATTGTGTGACATTACAGCAGATTACTACATATTCCGAAGTGAATATCACAACATTATTTTTAAATTTTGTATATGGAAATAAGATCTTTCTCTAAAAGAAAGCACGTGAAATAGTGCCTTCAAAAAAATCTAGCTCAAACGCATAATAAAGAAAATCCTCACAAAATGTTAGTAGATGATTTTTGTGTGACCCAAGTGAACGATCTGCAATCGCAACAATTTAATTTAAACGCAAAAATCGGATAGGTTCACTGTCTTTGCTTTAGAGAGCGCAGAAAGTACCGCACGTCCATGTAAGACTATTCACTCTGGACACACAGTCCCCCACGGCACCTGAAGCTGGGGTTTCCCACCAAACACACGGCAGCTTACGGAGCCTCAACCAACCATCCTGGTGACTGGGGAACCGCGGCCGGGCTGCCCTGCGCAGCGCCAGGACCCCTGGGCGCGGGTCCCCCCGCCGCAGAGCCCACGCGACGCGAGGAGCTAAGCCCGGCACACCCGCGCTGCCGGGCAGCGCTGCTACCCCGGGAGACCGCCCCGCTCGCTGCACCCGCCTCAGACTCGCACTCCGTTTCTGTTTCACCGTCCAGCAGAAAGAGAACTGGACAAACAGCTCAAGAAATGGACAGAAATTATTCCACTTCAAAATGCCAGGTCATAAAACACCTTATCAAATTCTTATGTAATGCTTATCACTGTGTACTTGGTATGAAAGGGGAGCTGTGCGGTGAGAAGGAACAAATTTATAGTTATTGACTTTATGAATTATCTAAAGAAAATGTAATCAATAGTCATGTGAAAATTTATTGCTAATTACATGCAATTAAATAATTTCATGACATTTATCACTTAATACGCCCAGAAAAACATTTACTTCAAAAGAAAAGCAGACTACTTCAAAACCATGCCATTTATGAGCTCTCACCTAAGCAAGGCTTTGTACAGTTTTCTTTCTGCAAACCATGATAAATCCACACAATTAAAACTTTTTTTTTTTTTTATAACTGACTTTTCACTGCAGTTTGCTTGCACCTTGTGAAATTGCAGAGTCTCAGTCCCAGATCCAAGCCCGCTGTCTGCTCTCGGGCGCTGACACTGCTCAGGTCTGCGACCAGCCCAGAAGCCTGCCAAGCCCTCCACACGCACAACGCCTCTGACGGTGCCGCTTCCTCCGCAACGCCGCCTTGTTCTCGCTGCTTCATCCTAAGGTTAGATCTACGGCTGGTCACTACTGCCGGCCGTTCGGTCTGCGCAGCACGCCTTCTGAACAAACTTCATTAATTGGGCCTAATTATTGCAGGCAACCGGTCTTCCTTTCTGCCTGCGACCTCTAGGCAGCTCCAGCCGAAGCTCTGAAGTTCTAGCTGAATGACCACGCGTTGCCATCTCCACCGAGAGCTTCAAAAGAATTTCATGTGCGCTGCAAAGCCGTTACACTAATTACTTCTTTCAGTTACTGTTTCATATTTTTAGCCCAATTAGCCCAGCATCCAGCATCCCGCCTTCACTCCAGAGTACGGCTGTTCAAGCTTGCTGAACGCAGACCTTCAAATCTCCTAAGGAAAGCAACCAAGTTCTTCCTTCAGCTCTTTGGGTGAATGAAATAAAGAGCATTTAGGTGTTGCTGTAACAATTCTATACCCTTTCTTATCGTCTGCTGATGTATGTTGGACATTCTCAATTCTAGAACATTCGTCAGCACTGCTGCCGGAAGGAAAGCGAGCTCCGCAGATGGCCACGGCTCTCCTCCACGCCAGCTCCCTTGCCTCAGCTCCTCCTTGCTCCTTCTGTTCGGATACCCCAAACACAGCGGACCCTTAGAGGGTCCTGTCTCGGACTGCGGGGCTCCCACCCAAAACACTGCATCCAGCTCTGCCACACGCTTAACAAAGATAGGAGGAAAATATTCAGCTGATCACAAACCTTGCAAAATCCGGTCAGAGGACACTTCTTTATAAAATAACAAATATTAACAGCAGCTGAGAAAACCAACTACATTAGAAAACATGCTGCAAACACTTGGAATAGAAAAGTTCAGGCAACAAATTTCATTTTAAAACCCCCTCTTTTTCTGGCATGTGAGCAATGCAGTAAAATTTCAGAGCACAGTGAAACAAGGACCCACGGCAACAGACGCTTCCCACAGAGGAATGGCGTGGGACAGGACAGGGCAAGTGCTGTCCAATTTTACAGTTTCCATATTACAGCTAAGGATTTTTTTTAACTTCTACTTTAGCCACTATTATTAAAGTAAAAGATTTAAGAGTCATAAAGAATTAAAAAAAAAAAAAAAAACCAAAAAACATAAAACCCACCACGAATCCCCCCCCCCCCAAAAACTCCTTTTCCTTCACTGTCACTGGGTTCATGCGGAAAAACAAAGCCGCCTCCACACAGCTGAAAAAATCCTGTTCATTTCCTTCACCTCACGTCTTCCCCACCAGATAAACGAGGGCATTATCACTGTTTAATACAAGTTTTAATTGAGTACTGTCACTGGTGGGAAGAAAAGTGCGGAACCACTACTTTCCATCTCAAACAAAGCAGGTAATTAACAGCTATTCTGGCACAATCCCTTATCACCAAAATACACAACGCTGTTCAGTTCTCTCAATACCAACGCTTCGCTTCCACAAAGGAAAGCTGGTGTTTCAGGGTCACATTCACTCCTTTAATACCCAGGCATACATTTACTGCTCAGTCAGACACCTATAATTAAACACAAGAAGAATATAATTCCAATATTCAGACAGGCTTGCACATGAGTGGGATATTTCCCCCTGTAAAGATGATTGCCTTTCATTTTTTGGTTTCAAGTAGCTACAGTTCACTTAGTTTTGATTACATAGCAATTAGATATGCAAATACAAGAGATCTAAAAAAATGCTTTTTCAAATGTCAGATTGTAAGCAATCAAGCTTATTCTTTCCTCCTGTACACACAAGCTATTCATTAGATAGCTATTGTCTTAAAAACATTCCGACAGATTGCGTTTGTCAGGGTTTTAGAAGCAAACACGGGAGTGCACATTACCCAGAACACGGCTCATCAGGGAATGAAAACGATCTTATAATTAATTTAATATATATATGATAATGGTTAACTAAGTTGGAACTAAATACCACATTCTTTGGGCACTCTTCCCACTCCTGTTATTATCAATACCTAAGCTCACTGCATTTTCAAATTAACAAAAACTCCTTAGTTTGTATATTTAATGATACTGTGTTGGTAATAAATTTTGCAGCTAAAAAGCAGAATTATTTGATATCAATATTTTGTTCATTGTGTATTGAAAATACATTCATATAAAAGAAAGTCACCACAAAACCCCACGGTTAGTATAATTTTGGCAAGAATAGCCGTTTTTACCCCTCTTTTCCTGAGGGCCCATGGATACGTCCTGTTGGACGTGCAGACTTAGAGCTCCGTGGGCCTAGATCCCGCACGCGAGCTCGGTTCCTCGCGAGGCATTTCCCGGGGCCCACCGCTGCCGAGAGCCGCAGGCCGGGGCGGGCACGGCGGGGACGGACGCGTGGCGGCCGCTCGAAGAGCCCGAACAGCACATCCACTGCTATGGAGCAGCCTAAAAGCATCGTGACCCCCGCAGACGGCTGGCACTGCCAGGCGGAAAGCTCGCTCCTGCACAACTCCACAGCAGCAGGAACAACAGGGATCACAGAATCACAGAATGGTAGGGGTTGGCAGGGCCCTCTGGGGGTCACCCAGCCCAACCCCCTGCCAAAGCAGGGTCACCCACAGCAGGCTGCACAGCACCGCGTCCAGGCGGGGCTGGAATATCTCCAGAGAAGGAGACTCCACAGCCTCCCTGGGCAGCCTGGGCCAGGGCTCCATCACCCTCAGAGGGAAGAAGTTCTTCCTCCTGTTCAGCTGGAGCTTCCTCTGCTTCAGTTTGTGCCCGTTGCCCCTTGTCCTGTCACTGGGCACCACCGGAAAGAGTCTGGCCCCGTCCTCCTGACTCCCACCCTTCAGACATTTATAAGCATTTATTAGGTCCCCTCGCAGCCTTCTCTTCTTCAGGCTGAACAAGCCCAGCTCCCTCAGCCTCTCCTCGTAGGAGAGATGTTCCAGTCCCGTCCTCATCCTCGCAGCCCTCCGCTGGACTCTCTCCAGTAGCTCCTCATCTTTCTTGAACTGGGGAGCCCAGAACTGGACACAGTACTCCAGATGGGGCCTCACCAGGGCAGATGGGGTACAGGGGCTGGTCAACACAACATCATCACAAAACAACCTCCACGCCAACAGAGGGGAAGAAGGCCCCCAGACGCCAGGCCGTGCTTTCAGCGACTCGGCTGCGATGAAGCCTGCCCTGACAGTTCTGTCCTTGGGTGTAGCTTTCAAGCCAGGTAAGTGAAGCAAATAAAATGTTCTCCTAGCTGATTCCGTGAGTGCCAACCACCCTTCAAGATGTCTCTCGCAGGAGCACAGATCCTTTTTCAAGGTCAGAAGAGCGGCAAAAATTACAAGAGACGCCCGATTCAGAGGTCTGTTTAAAAACCTGGAAAAAAACCCCAGTTGAAGTCTGAAGCCCAGCTGCAGCCCCGCAACGTTCTGCAAACTCCAGCCCAGGCAGGAGCTGGCAAGGCTTTTTGCAAGAACTGACATTTACGAGCCAGCAGACGAACGCGTGTGACAAACGGCCTGACATTTTGAGGGTCTTCAAATTGGCTTCCGTTTTTTTCCTTTAAACCTTCAACTTGGTTGTATCCTTCGGTCCCCGCGCAATGCAGGAGCCTGACGCGGCCGGCCCGCACGGCAGAGCCTGCTGCCTGCCCGCCGGGCGGTGCCGTCCCTCAGGCGGGTCCTTCCCGCGGGTCGCCCGGAGCAGCTGCTGCGGGTGGGAGCCCTGCCCGGCGCAGGGCCCCCCAGGGCCATGCTGGGCCTGCTGCGACAGGCCGGACGACGGGCGCCCGCGGAAGGCCGGAGTGCTGCCGGTTCCCGCCTCGGGCGAGGCTGACGGCACAGGACTGCCGAGCCACATCGACCACGCGTTGTGCTCCAGCGTGCAGACACAGCCAGTCGACAGGGGGATTGAAAGCAGCACAAGTAACAGGCGAAATACGATTCACTTCAAACCATCACGCGTCCTTCTACCTGGTAGGTTCTTCTCCCCCAAGTCATGAAACAGGTATTCAGTTAGACGGCAAATAAAGGGTCTGAGGCCTGCAGTAACCGAATGAAACCCGACTTCCGAAAGAGAACCGAAACACCTCGGCCATCGGGAATGTGTTCTTCTCTTCCAGACGCTTGTCTCTCCAGGTGCACGTAGCAGACACGGCAAATTCAAAGTGTCCGACTTCTTTTAAAAACGGAGAAAGCTGGTTTTGTTAAGGGAAGGTTAATTTTAGTACCTAATTACCTATTCCAAAAAGGTGCATTCCAGGACAAGGGGCAATGGGCACAAACTGAGGCACAGGAAGTTCCGTCTGAACATGAGGAGGAACTTCTTCCCTCTGAGGGTGACGGAGCCCTGGCCCAGGCTGCCCAGGGAGGCTGTGGAGTCTCCTTCTCTGGAGATATTCAAGACCCGCCTGGACAAGGTCCTGTGCAGCCTGCTCTGGGTGACCCTGCTTCGGCAGGAGGGTTGGACTAGATGACCCACAGAGGTCCCTTCCAACCCCTACTATTCTGTGATTCTGTGCATTTCAAGCTGAACTGAACTTACAACGTAAGAGGCTGCACACGGACCAACTCCACTCGTCAGGCTGCAAAAACCGACCCTGGCACTGCAGCACCCTTGTCTCCTCACCACACACTGACCGACTCCCAGATTCGCTGCAGCAGTTCAAACCGCACTAATAACTACAGAATTGATCCCTTGTTTTGGCTTGTAACGCAGCTTATCTTAAGATCTTTTTCTGATTAATGCCGTTATGAGTCAGCGTGAGTTCTGGGCCTTTTGTCAGTCAAGACTGAAGTGAACGTTCACCTCCATCGTTCTCAGGTTGGAACACAGATGACTGGTTCCAAGCCACCTCAGAGCCTGCTGGGTCACCTGAAACTCACTCACTCACGAGCTGGAGAGTGCATACAACATGTATTATCAACACAAAGCAACCTATACTTTTCTCTGTAAAAATTAATTCTATATCTTGAATTTCTTTGTCAGCTACTAGCTTTTAGTTCTTCAAACTACATATTACAGTATGTATTGTCAGCTCAGCAAGCTAGTTAAAACAAATACCCCCCAAGACCCCCAGCAACCTACACTTTAACTTCCTTTGAGTACACCTGGTTGTAAATACGTGGGGCACTTGCCATCAGTGGTACCGCATCTCCAGCGGCTCCCCAGTAATTCCGTGAAGCGGTTCAGTTACCTCAGCCCGGTACTTGGGGCGGCCGCAGCCAGTCGGCTGCCCGTGCTTTGGCACTCCAGCCCTGGAGCGATCTCCGCTTGCCAGGGCAGCGTTCATCGTTTCCGTAGGGCTGTAGGTCTGAACATTCCAGACAACCATTTGCAGAACTACTCCAAACTGTACACAGGCAGTGACAGAGCTGGTATGAATGTGCTGGGGTCCCACCTCCCAAAAACGGCTGCCCCCTCATTCGAGACAAGCACCAGCAGCTCGCCCCCACCACGGGCCAGGTGCTGCCAGCACTTCTGCCCTGACGACTCTAAGGACCACCACAGCAGTCACCCTCAGGACCGGTACATCCAGGTACGTGAGCAACCTTGCTATGGGGGGGGGAGGGCGGGAGGAGTTATCTAGGGCCAAATGTCAGGATCTGTTCATCCAGAATTTAGGGATCCTGTGGACAGAAAAGCAACGGGCATTCTGACTTGGAGAAATGCGGGAGCCGGAAGAGAAAAAATACTGAGAGCCAGGAGAGCACGTCCATGCGTTGGACAGGACTTGGGGAACTGTTCCCAGCGCTCCAGACTGCGGAGATGATACGCGTACAACATCGGACTGTATCAGGACAGGAGAACACAAAGACCAGATTTCAGCTTTTCATTCGTAACGCTGGGGTCTGATTTTGCTGGCTATGAAGCCGGAAGAAGTTTTTTTTAAGATAAATTGCTGTCAGCAGTGTTACAAAGAAAACCCCAAAGAAAACCACCACAATACCAAGACTCAAAGAAAGCAATTTGAAAAAAACTCCAAATAATTAAATAACCCCACACCAGAACATCTGATTCTTGATTGCCTCCATGAAATGTTCTCCTCGCTGGAAACAGTCACACCAACCTTGTGCCACGACACACGGCCAGAACAGTGGGGAAAGAGCTGGAAAAAAGCAACACACGCACCAGACTTACTAACCACAGAAAAACTTGTGACGGTAATCGACACAGTAAGTATTCTACGCCAACATTTTGGTGACACGCACTCATGGGCCACATGCCAGATCAGGGCATCCCATTGAGAGGCTGCTCTTGGCTTTTGAAGAACAACTCCTTCCATTCATGCAGGGAACACCACCACCAGCACACTTGCAAAGTGATGCCTCAAAGCCGGGACAGTTTGGTTCCCTCCAGCCAAGTCTGAGGGCAAGGTCGGTACCCACTCTCTGCACCTCTCCACGCTCTCCACATCTCTTCGAAGCCAGTACATCCATCATTCATGTTCCAGTAGCTTCAAGGCAAGTAAATAGTGCAAATTCACCAATCACCTTGACTTGGCAAATATTTTCTTACGGTATTTTTGCTGTTGGATTTTTTTTTCTTCCCCTTCAGATGGTCTTCTGCATGTTAAATGACTTTACCTGCTAATTAGTTGGTAGCATGAAAAGTCTGTCATTGATTTTCTTACGTCTCAACTTATCTTCCTCGCTCAAATCACTGAAGTCCCCCAGTGGCAATGCTATTTTAACTCCAGTATTTATATCATTTGCTTTCTTCATGCAAACATCTAACGTGTTGCTAGAAATCAAAATTCAGCTTAGTGCATTCACCCAATTTTCAGAGGGTAAATGAGGCACCACAGCAATTCACCTTCCTTTCATTACAATGATTTCTAAAGCACATGACCATTCAGCAGCAGGTCAGTAAGGACCAAGATGGAAAAGACAGCCAGAGAAGATCTCCCTAGAGAACTAAGAGGAACCCTATGCCCAAGCAAGGGAAATGGATACAAGCTATGAAACAAGGGAGCAGTTTGTGAAAGAGGACTTCCCCCAAAAAAGTTGACCTAGTTCAAGACAAAAGGAACAGAAATATTGAGAGAGATTCATGATCCTACAAAGACTCAGGGAAAAAAAAAAAGTCTCCTGTAGCTCTTGCTATGAAAATATAACTGCTCCATAAATTATTTTGGCTTGCTCTGTACACTACACAAGTCTTACGGGGAGCGGCTGAGGGAGCTGGGGCTGTTCAGTCTGGAGAAGAGGAGGCTGAGGGGAGACCTCATCGCTCTCTACAGCTCCCTGACAGGAGGGTGCAGTGAGGCGGGGGCTGGTCTCTTCCCCCAAGCAACCAGCGATAGGATGAGAGCCAATGGCCTCAAGTTGCCTCAGGGGAGGTTTAGATTGGATATCAGGAAAAATTTCTTTCCTGAGAGTGGTCAGACATTGGACCAGGCTGCCCAGGGCAGTGGTGGGGTCCCCATCCCTGGAGGGGTTCAAAAACCGTGTGGATGTGGCACTTGGGGACGTGGTTTAGCAGGCATGGGGGTGTTGGGTTGGCAGTTGGAGTTGATGATTTTAGAGGTCTTTTCCAACCTCCATGATCCTATGACTCTCTGACACTGCTGTGCATACATTCATTCCCCAGAAATATTAGTTCTTCACAGATGAAAATATCCTGGTGCTTCCCAGCAACTCTGTGGCAAATTCATGACATCTTTGTACCAACAGACAGCTCCTCCCTCTACCAATTCCACCCGTTCTCATGAAGTTTTCTACATAATTCTGTAACATTTTCCAATGCAACCAACCAAGAACTTGACGTTCCCATTGTTTTCTTCCATCCAGAGCCTTCCTGCTACTTCAGCTGCCAGTGATTCCATTCTGCCAGGCACAGGCAAGCTACCGCCTGAATGAAGTCACTGTTCTGCCGATTTGACTTTCCACACCCAAAACCAGCCTCATGCTTTCTTCACTTCAGGCTATTAAGGTTAGAGGACAAGATTTTGGTTGTCTTGTAGGCATACAGTACTGAATTGACTTATGATCCAAATTACATTCAAGAATTACTCACATTAACGAATCCACCAAGCAAGCACAAGTACTGTGTGTAGTGCGTGTTCCATAGCAAGCTGGTGGCACTTCATGATCAGATCGGATAGTTTGCGCAGAAGGTCAGATTCTGTTCAGTTAAACAGTCTCCAAGCAAGTTCAGTACTGCCCATTGCTAAGTTAACTGTTCTACTACTGTAAAAGTAACAAGTTTTCTTGAATAGAAAAACAAATTTGTGTTCCTGGCCTTAACAAACATTTCAATAAGTCTTCATCCTTTGTTGCAGGTACCCAACACATACTTTCAACTGAGTTGTTACGACTTTTAAACACGTGGTTTCTTTAGGATATATTCACAGTGTGCATGCACTTCAGTGATTCCCAAATTCATCGAAACATTCCCCATTTACTGCCCAAAAATGTGAAAAATGTAAATAATTAGCAGACAGAAGCTGCCAATTATTCTCAGAAAAGGCTAACAAAAATGTGCAACTGTCTGTCAATAAATCCCTCTCTATCTGAAAAGTGTAAAGACCAACAATAAAAATCTTGCAACTACATCTGGATAAACTGTAAATGAAGGACACCGTCCCACTGCACACCCATTAACGGCTACCTGAATCCCAGTCACCTCCTCAACACGCTGTACTGTAGGCCATGCCTAGCAGAAAGGTACTCCATGATTAATAGCACCCATTTCAATCAAGTCGAGGCAAGGCAGGATAACACAGCGCCGGCAGAGCTGAGGACAGTGGAAAACTGTCACCATCTCAAAACAAGTTTAAGTGGCAAACCACTCGGACGTTTTCGGAATTTCACTATGTGACTGCTATCCTACAGCTGACTTTCCAAGTCGAAAAGGAATCCCGTATCCTTCCGCAATGAAACTCCACCGATCACTTGTCTCTATCTGGAAACAACCAGGTAGCAGAAAGTCAAATACCTCTCTTTCCTAAATGTTCAATTAGCAATTTCGGTATTTAGTTTCAGCAACAGCGGTCCCTTATTTTGCGCTTACTCTTTTGCTCCGTGCAAAAGAGCCTTCCTACGAGTCTCAGTAAAACCACCCCGTCCGCCCCGCGGAGCCGTGCCGGGACGGCCAGCAGGCGCCTGCCTCCTGCCCGCCAGCAGCCCCGCAGCTCCCCCCGAGCCAGCCGCTTGGCCTCCGCTCCCGCGCCGCGGCAGGGCAAGCCCCCACGCCGCAAGCCGGCCACGGCCTCGCCACGCAGAAACCCACGCACGGTTTTACAATGCTCCGCAAGCACGCTCAGAGCCCAGCCCCGAACACAAATTAAATCACTTCTGCTGAGCGAGGTTACAGCATCGCAACGGTTCTTCTTCCGGAAGCTCAAAAACAGCCAGCCATATACCAGGCACGACGTCGCCCACTGAAGGGCAGCCCAGCAGGTTAAGCTCATGGCCTAGAAACATCTGGAATCCAGACAGAGTTTGGTGGTGCTGACAAACCAGAATGGTGGTGAAGGCGGCAAACCCACTGGTTGTCCTTCCCAGTGCCTCACGAAGATCGGCAGTGTCACCGAAGCTACCATGTGTGGAATCTCCCCAGAACCCACTCCCTCGTTTTGGTATCACTGGATGAGGCTCAGCACTACTACCCCTGCCAGAGGAGATTACAGCTTTAAGAAATCATACAACTGAACGTGAGAACGCCCATACTCTGCTAGCACAAAGTCTCGCCTCCTTCAGTAACTTGGCTCATCCTTTCGTGCTGAGTAAGCGTGGAAAACCCTCCAGGCTACAGTAGGTTCTCATTGCTTCAACCACTCACTTCTTTCGCTGCTTTGCTAGAGAAAGTAAAACGTAGCCAGATGTTTGCAGACAATTTGTCATGACCTCGAGACAATGCGGTGCCAACTGTCCCCCCGTCCCGCTCAAACGCGGCCTGGCCAAGGCCTCCCAACGCAGCCGGCTCCCCATGCCTCCCACCTAACGAAGCTCGGGGCAGCTCTGCTGAAGGACAGTCTCTACCAGGGTACACGGCGGATGAGTCAGTCACCCCTCCACAGACACAGAACTGTGATTTACAAAACAGAGACTTGTTCACACACAGATGGTCACGCAACGATTCAAGGGTCCCTTGACATATACTTTCTCCACTACACTCTGTGCTACTTTTCCCCAATTTCAAGATCATCTAGGTTCTCCTGCCTCTTGATCGTAGTGTTTGCTGCTCACAGGGAACTGACAGAAGAACCAACAGAAGCAAAGTGTAAAACCAGCTGGTTTCTACTAGCCTGGCTTTGACTACACTCCTCCAGTCTGCAGCTTCCAACGCCTTTAACAAAATACTTCTTTAATGCCACTCTCAGTTATTTCCCTATCTAATTAGCACAATAACCAGTTAACTACTCACCAATTCACTGCTCTCGGAACAAAATGACACATAGCCAAGCCTTGATATCAAAGTTAATCATAGTCAAAGGCTTCAGCTACTTTTCGCCTCACACAGGCAAACATATGTCTGAACAGCGTTGAAGCCTGCTCAAAGCTGGGGCGTTGTGTTGAGCACGTGCAGAAATACATCCAGCACATGCGGGATGTATCCAGGACGCAGCCCATACAAAGCACAGGTATGTCTGAAATACACCTGTCTCACAGAAGCACCGCGTCAGACACATCTCAGAGCTGTTTGCGGGAGGACTAATACAGCTTTGCAATAACTCTTAAGGCCCTTGGGCACTAAATTTTTCTGTCCCTCAAAATAAGATCATTCTGCTCTTGAACATAAGAGCATTCCTCAGACTGTTCAGTGAAAAGACTTTTGCAATAAATTACTTTGAATCAGAAGTGTTTGTCCAATCCCATATAAAACTTTAGGAAAAACACTCTTTTGCTGTGAGGCCCACGTTCCCGTCTCTAACCCAGCTAACCGTGCCTGCGCGGTGCGCCGTGCGCTGAGCTCTGTTACTCACAGCGAAGGCGCCCGCACTCCAGATGCTCTGCACTACCAAGTCCCCACCAACAGGCTGAGAAGGAGCCAGCCCTCAGCGCAGGGTCACCCACCAAATAACGGCTGTTCTCTTCCACGCTGCTGCCTTTCAAATTCCCTGAAGTACAGCTGCTGCCAGTCAGCCTTCTGCATTTAATTACGTAATTCAATCAGTAACTTGCTAAGAGGAATTTTATTTTTTTTCTGGGATGACTTTGTTCCCCGCCTGTTTTATGCCATTAGCTAACAGTGTAAAATCCCATCTCTTCAGAGGGTCACCGCTCCCAGGCTGCCCAGGACATAACTCAGGCCATCTCTGGTTTGCGGGTGAAAAGAGAAAAGGGCCACGCTTCAGCAATACTTTAATAATAAAAAAATAATAGAAGCCAGCTTCACAACTCCTCCCGCATTCAAAATAAGTGGTTACAAACGCAATGAAGGTTTTAAAATTGGAATGGAAAAGCCCGTTATCTGAAGTACTGACTACTGGAAAAAAAATACTAGCTTACAAGCAACCAAAATTATCTGCATTACACCTCCTGTTTTACAACAAATCTCTAGGCAGGCAAAATGGTACCAACCACCAAGTACGTTTTTAAATGGGCTTGGATTCTAAGCCAGAGGATTTTAATTCCCCGCACAGCTCCATACACGTTCTCGTACAGCTTCACATGGCACATTCCTCTGTCTGTTAAAGGGGCAATCGTGCTACGTTGAACACGTAAGCTCAGTAGTGCCTTCATCTGAATACAGCTTGTTTGTTTAAAGTTAAAGTTTTGAACACATAAGCTCAGTAGTGCCTTCATCTGAATACAGCTTGTTTGTTTAAAGTTAGTTTAAGAATAAAAGGCCAATTACTACAGCGGTCAAAAACCAAGCAGGAAAGCCTCCCAGATGCGATGAATCCGTCTGGGAAATCAAGCTTCACGCGGAGGTGCACACTAATGAGACAGCACCTTTGGAGGAAGCATCACCGCAGCAAAGCGTGCCCAGGGTGGTGCCTTAACCTCAGCATTCCGAACACCGGAGGAGACCTCCCCGAGCAGCTCCCACCCGGAACGCAGCAGACGCAGGGACGCGCTGCCTGGCTGGCAGCTCAGCCTCAGCCGAGCCGCGGCTCACGGCCACGGCCGCCGCGCAGCCACGCAGCGCCCAGCAGCCGCGAGCGAGCCGAGCCAGCCGCTCGGCCGCCCTCACGCAGAGCCCCTGCCGCCTCCGTGCCCACAGCAGGCAACAGAGCGGGACCCACGACCCCGGCTGCGAGCCGCCGCCGGCCAGGGCCGGTCAGCCAGCGCCCGCGCGTTTTAACACAGGGCACCCTTACCGGCGGACACTGACACAGGATTCGGACAGTCACAGCTCCAAACGTACAAATAACCATCTGACATCTGAAACCCCACAGGCCTTGTCACAGAAGGGCGTTTTTTTGTTGTTTTGGTTTTGTTGTTCAAATAAAAGGACAGTCATCCTAGTCACATATAACGTATGTTTTTGGACTAGATGACCCACAGAGGTCCCTTCCAACCCCCACTATTCTGTGATTCTGTGTACATGGACTTGCTTTTCACTTTCACATGCCCGTGTCCCCAGTCACTTAACTTTTTTTTTTTCCCCTGTTATTCCTAACAGTGCTGACAAATACTCAAAAACCCACCTGCACAACTAGTGACAGAATTCTGTAAAGTTGCCACTCCAAACTGCAGCCGTGATTTCTCGACTCAGACCTATGAAGCTGCCAAACCGCAGCAGCGCGCTTGTGAGTAGAGGCAGATTTTGGAAGCAACAGGCCTGGGCCGTGCAATTTATTCCCAGAAGACAAGAGTAACGATGGCTGGTCAGCCTTCCAGTCTGACACAGAACAACTTTACCATTCGTTAGCATATGCTAAATATATTCCATTTCAACATACGTGTCGGCACCAGAGCTTTACTATTTGTTCACACGTAGTATTTTTCACAGAACGTAAATGCTGAGCACCCTATAATTAGGGCAGCAATAACAGGGCTTGGTTAATAAGATGCACTACAAAATACATATTATTTAACATCAGTAACCCCACTTTGTAAGCTTAACTGAATGTTTGTTACAACTTTCCATTGGAAATCAAAGTGTACCTGATGGTATTGCAGAGACTGAAATGTATTAAAGTACTGCTAATACATAATACCTCAATTCTGTACAGCATGTAAAGGTAGTAAAACATCCTGAACACAGGGCAGTTAAATTTTTCCACTCTTTTCATCAAGCTTTGCGTAGGTACCAAGGATAATTTTTTAATTCCTTTTTAGCCTTACTATAAAAAAAAAACCAACAAAACAAAGCCGGAGAGTCCAAAGAAATGGAATTATCTATTCACTGTGACGACCCGGCACCAGGCAAAGGTCAAGACTGGCACTGAGCGAAGCCTGTCTTTCGTGAAACCTTACGCCATTTCTGCTTGCAAGGTGAGCAGCGACGTGTCAACAAGCAAGCTGTAGGTCAGGAACCCCTGACCAGTTCAAATGCTCCCACACGGAGCGAGGCACAACAGATTTGAAGCTGTCGCACTGCACGAAGCTATTGAGTTCTTCACTTTAGAACTGCAAAGCTGCCTGCCCTCCTCTTTGAAATCAGCAATTTTAAGAAAAAAAAGTCTGTCTGTCATAACAATGTGCAGGAAAAATGAATGATGCCCTCTCCTCACATACTGTTCTAGTGGAGACTCTTGACTAAACGTAGGAAGCAATGGGAAAAAGCAGTGTCCTGAGCAAGACTGGCAGAGGCCAGCAGCCTGCGGCCGTCCGGCTGCGCAGCCCCCTCCTCAGGGACTGGCAGCCAGTGCCCTCAGAGCACAGAGCTGACTCCCCGCCGGCGTGCCAACACCCATCGTATGGGCTTCACGAGGGGACAAAACCCAGCATTTCGCCTGTCCATCACTGGACAGCCTGCCCTTTTCTTAAGCAGTATTGTCTGATTGGTGTGAAAATTGCTAGTTCTCCTCACTGCCTAATGAGAGGTGCATTCAGACTAAGCAAAAAATGCCTTGGTCTTAATAAAGTTACACATTCATTAGCTTCTGATGAATGCCTGGCACCCCTCTCCCCTCCCCAACAGTCTCCTTCAAGTACCTCCAGGCTCTAATCACAATACTCTCAGTAATTAAGGCTTTGATTTTAAATTTGTCTAAAGCCGCCGAGAGAGATGTTCTGATTACCAGCTGAGCCTCAGCTACAAACCAGTTGAGGACTTCCCTTGCTTTCTGGGGGAATTTGCCAGCAAGTTTCAAGATCTGATGCTAGTTAAGTGATTTCGCCACGTGACAAAGATTTCCAATTCATTACTTCTGCTCACAGGCTCACACAGGAGAGCAACGTTTTCTACAGAGCAAACCCGGGTGCTTTATTTTCCAGCATGGCAGTCCTTGTATTCTGTTGCGGATTCTGCAACCCCTAGCACTGTGGAAAGGGAAAAGCAGATGGGCAGTTTACTCTAAGAGATGGTATTGAGTACTATATAGCTGTCACACTACAGGTTGTCACTGGTTTAGTCATTAATTCCTTCCCACATACAGTAAGGTTTCTTTCATAACTACCACTGGACAATCAGGTTTGTAGATACAAAATACACTTACAAAATATACATACAAATTAACCTGCATTTCTTATCTCATCCAAGTTTCAAAGTCGTTCAGTCAAAAAACTGGCAAAATCCCCAATATTCACTTTTCTAAATAACGTTGACCCCAGATGAAAGGAAAAGTTTTTAAAAAACAATTAGCATAACTTTACCTTCCGTGACAGAATACTATTACTGCTGTATTTTACAGTTTGAAGCACATTAGCAGTCTGAAGCAGAACCTGCAAAGAGAGAAGCCCCTTGAAAAAATAAAATAAAAGGTGGTTATTCTTCAAAGGCACCGACTGTCAAGGACGTTGGTCATCGTGTACTGCAAGACTACGGACTTCACCCCTAAGGCTAATTACGGAGCTCACCCCTACAGCTAATTACGGAGTTCACCCCTAAGGCTAATTCATCAGGAGAAGAGGCGAGAGCCAACAACGAGAAGTGTACTTACTCTAAACTGATAAATGTCACTCGTTCTCACTTTGGTCTGAGATCATCGTGACTTGACTACAACTTCCAAATCTTTATTTTTAGAAGAAACATCTTATTTGGATGCATCGCAAGCTGCATCATAATCAATGATTATGAAATTCTTCCTCCTGCAGCAACAATGCTATAGCAACAAAAAGTCCACTCTGAAGAAATAAACTACTGACTGATGGCCACTGCCTCAGGAGAGCAAAAGAGCTATAGAAAGACTAGGAATGGACTGAATGACAATATATTTTATCAAGAAAATTATTTGGTACTCAATACCAGTTTACAACCAATATTATACAATCTGGCATTCAAATATATTATACTATCATACTGCAGTATCACCTGATGAAAACATCCATGGTCAAGTACTCTGTGCTCCAAAATGATCAGGCAACAGACAACTCAGAAGAGGTAACGGGCATTAAAGCGCTGACTGGATCAGCCTGCGGCTTTTAACGTGTCTGAAATTCTAGCTGCTCTGCCGTACAGAGCTTGACCTTGTTGAAGACAGCTTTCCTTTTCCTACTAAACTTCAAAAAGCCAGGTGACTCCGAAGGTCTCGGCTCCTCTCTGCTTTTTCTCAAAGACAAAACTCCGGTAACTGATGCTCCCTATTCTCCTTTGAACAGCTACCAGAAAAAAAGAAAAGGTGGGGTGAATCAGCCCGAAAGCACCGCTTCCCCAGGCACTGAGCCTGCCCGAGCTGGCCAGGGAGCACAGGATCTGCAGCACAGCGCGAGGAGCCCGTGGGCACCGCACGCAGCCGCCACCTGCACACGGCCCTAGGCAACCCTGCCCGGGGACGGGCGCGAGACCAGAGACCCTCCAGCCGCCCCCTCCAGCCCCCACCGGTCAGGGACTCTGCACCAGCCATCTCGCGGGCTCCAGGACCCACAGGAATGCTGAACGGAGAGGGCGGAACAGGCAGCTGCGACCAACGTCGTGGCAGAGAACGTGCCGACCATAGCTGGCAGCGGCGACGGCCACGGCGCACGCACGGGTACTGCCCGGCCGCGAGCACGGACCGGCGGGCCCTGCGTAGCTGGACAGACCTCCCTCCAGCCAGACCCAGGGTGAGACCCATCCGCAGAACGCGAGCGGCACAGCTCCAGCACCAGCGCACCGCGGTCACAGCGGCTCCCACAGCTGGCGTGCAACGCGTCGGGCCACTCCGGGTTCTGGCCAGGCTACTACGAACGAGAGGGAGTGCGGGGGATTACGACACGCGGGCAAGGAATTCCCAGAAATCCGAGTAACCTTAACTCTTCTAAGTGCTTTCTACGCAAGGGTCTGCAAACGAGACGTTTCCAGGGGAAGGGGTCTCCTCAGAGGCAGGTTTGTCCTTCTCCCCACGCTGCCGTGGCTGCCTGCGAGCACTGCTCCTGCTGACACAGGAGACGTGCTCTCCCACGCCGCGCAGCCACTGCGCACAGCTTCTGCGGATGCACCAGCGCATCGCTGTTAATGACCATCTTCAACGTACACACGCGCACTACTTACGGCGAGACGTCACTGCTGGACCATCAAGCTTGGGGTCTCAGTCTCTAATTGCAAGCTTTCTGCAGAACAGACACCTAAATGTGTTAGTTTATGGTATCTGGGAACACAAATGAACCAGAACTAGCATTTTTACTCAGAAAAAAGTTACATAACCTAACTCCCAAGGAGCGACCCTGCCCCAGAATTACCATTCCTAAAACAAGGAGGGAGCAGGGACAAACTTCAGTTCTGCCCATAAATGAAGATAAGGATTGCATTACGGATAAAAATACAACGTATTTTAAAAACCATGTTTAAACTGGAAAAAGCAGAATGAACTTTTAAGTACTCGCTTTCTTTAAGGTATCAGTACTTCTCTGCGCAGTTGTTAGTTTGAGAATTCATTTGTTGCAAACTACATTTTCGTATATTCCACATAGTGGAGATTTACTTTGTTAGACATGTAATCAGAAGTCTGAACATCTAATTAACCTACCAGCCAAATGGTGGTACTTTCAAGAGTAGATCGAATAGTTTTATAAAAACTAGGTGAAGTTTGCAAACTCCTAAAGGGAGGCAGTATTTTCACTACATCTCCTGCCCCAGGACATCTATTTTTTAAAAAAAAGCAATACATTGAAATATATAAAAATTTTACTACTATTACTAGTCACAAACAAAGCTATGTAATTAAGATTGTTCGCATACTGGCAACCACACACTTTGCTTCACAGTACAGCATGGACACCCACACAACCTGGTACGTCGGGTGAAGCAGGCCGGAATTTTAACATCTCCTACCACCCCCCAGCTATAGGAAATCTGTATTTCAAAATCCCGTACAAAAACATCACCTCTGCAAGTTCTGTTTACCCATTTACAGTTTAAAACCCTGTAACAGTAGGACTCGTTTATAAGTTAAATGTCCCCTCAGCCAAGGGATGGAAGGAATTCAGGACGTGAACTATGTTTCAAAAAAGAAACCTTCATAAATCAAGCATTTAAGACAGTATCACCCTCTTGCTCTACAGAGCCTAGACAACCAAAAACTCTGTAAGTCAGAACAGGTCTTTGCTCAAAAGCTGGCAATCTAAACCTCCAGCAAGTGACAGGCAGAATGAGACAAAGGGTGGGGACAGTATTACAGCAGATTATGAAAATAAGAGGCATCAAATGCAGTTTGAAAACAACACAGTCATAAGCTCTGGGAAGTCTGATATTTTTAACTGGGTAGACATTTTTAATTGTTATGTGTTACATACGTATTCTGTGGCTGATCAGATAAGGAAAAGGGGATTTTCTAAAGAAAGAACCAAAAGAAATGAGACCCCTTCTGGGAACACAGAGGACAGGAGTACTGTTAGGCGCGCGTTTCAAAACTGCAGTGGAGATGCCGGTGCAACTTCAGCAGCAGTAACCAGAGGTGGAGGAACACAGCCAGAAAATAAACCTGCAAAAACACATTCCTTCCAGGAGTTACTACCAGAGCAACTTGAGATTCAGGACAGTTCCATCCCGAGAAGTGCAGTTTCCCTGCTGACAGGGGCAGAGTGTGTACACTGCAGGAGAGGGCAGGGAACAGCCCCAGCTCCACTGCAGCTCCACCAGAGCCGCAGCCCAGCTGCACAGCGCTGCCTGGTTCACTCGGACACGATCCTCTCCCAGAAACGCATTCAACGCTTTTTCCAATCCACGCTACTTGCACAGATCACTACTTTGGTATTGCAATGCAGGAAAGTTATGACGAACACCTTGAGGTTAACAGCTCCACCTTAGAAAAACACATTTAACCTCAATTCTTACCATTCCCTTGTGAAACACGACACAATTAGAAGTTGGTTATTAATGAAGAATTCTTTGTAACTGCTAGTTAGACTCCCAGTTGCACCACTACGGAGCACGCACATTTACCTTCTCTAGCGTAGGTGGTGTTACGTACTAAGACCTCAAAAAACACTAGATAATGAAAGAATAAGAGACATGAGCTTACCCTCCGTTAGGAAATAAAACCATGCATCTGAAAGCACACTGCCTTTCAAGAGCTTACCTTCTTCTTGTCCCTCATGGAGCCCTTCCCTCGGACCATGATCTTACACCCTGTTTCCGCCTCGAGCTGTTTGGCTGTTAGTCCTCTGGGCCCAAGGATTCTTCCAACGAAGTTAAACTGGGGGAGGTGAAAAAAAGATCACTATTATAAGAGCAAGTAAACAAAATTAATTTAAAATTTAACAAGATCTGTCTCTAAAATATCAAGTGTTTATCGGTTTAGAACAATGCACTAATTAAAGAATGAGGTAAGTACTATTTTCATACGATACCTACGCGACCCCTGCTCTGCAGCATACAGCTTTTGGGTGAAAATCGGTTTTCAAGGTTAAGATCCAGCCCTGACTTCCTCCTCACTAAGTCGCACGAGCTCTTACAGAGCCCACGGACCACCCTCCCGCCAGTAACGCCAACTAGATGATCCCTAAGGTCCCTTCCAACCCTTACCATTCCACGAATCTGTGACACGCTGAGCAGCGGGCCCACAGCGTGCACCGCACCGCCGGACACGCAGGCACTGCCTGCGCCGCTGGGCACGCACGTGGCACACGAGCGGGCCCGTGGCACACCGCCGGCACGCACATGGCCCACGGCACCAGGCACAGGCCAGCCCCGCCACGGCTCGGGGCCTGCAGGAGGGCCCTCGGCCAGCGCCCACCGCTCCCCGCCCGCAGCCAGCACCCCTCGCAGCCCTCCACGCCATCGGGGCTCGGTTCGGCAGCACGCTGCTGCCAGAAGCTCTGCTCTGTCCACCCACGCCGCCGCATTTCCTCCAGAAAACCATCAGAGGCTTGGCATGTATTCACTGCAGTTTTGCGGGCAACCCCTCTGGAAAACACTGTATCTGCCATATATAGATATATACATACTGCATGCATGTATATATATGCATATATGGGTTTATACAGACATATGAATCCTAGAATCATTAAGGTTGGAAAAGACCTCTCAGACCATCCAGACCAACCGCCAACCCAACACCCCCACGCCTGCTAAACCACGTCCCCAGGTGCCACATCCACACGTTTTTTGAACCCCCCCAGGGATGGGGACTCCACCACCGCCCTAAGCAGCCTGGGCCAGTGCCTGCCCACTCTGTCAGTGAAGACATTTTTCCCAACATCCAACCTCAACCTCCCCTGACGCTCCTTGAGGCCGCTCACAAAAGCACGTGTCGTTTTTCGTAAGCTGCCTCCTCTACTCCGTTGCGCACACAAACAGAGCGAGCATTTCACGTTTAGCTGGCTAACGTCAATACAGCAGACGCCCCCCGCCCACACGTAACACCAAGGCACCGCCATTTAGCCACACATAACAGTATTTCCTAGTTACTTTCCAGGGTTTTTTCTCTTTCATTATTTTCAATCGCACATTCTGAAAATTATGACTTAAATAAAAAAAGCATTAAGTGAAGACTGCATTAAGAACATACAGCAGTACTCTGTGTCAACCACAGCGCAAAGATGAAGCACCAGGCTCAAAGGAGACATAAACCCAGAAATTTCAGACTGAAGATCAAATTCCAAGAAGATATTAAGAGAACAGAAACTCTGCAGTAAGGACTGAAGTCTGGGTATTTTAGATCCTGGTAAACACTGCTATTCACCGGGATTATGAAGAAGTTGTTGGCTTTCATTTCCTCAGCTAATTGAAACTGGGTTTGAGTATGACAACGCATTTGAAATCCTTCTAAAACTGCAAAGACCAGGAACGATTTAGGAGTGAGCAGAAATTACAAACACAAGCAAATTAAAGTTCTTCAGCAAAACCAACTGTGGTTCACAGCGGCTGAACTGTTCACAGGGAAGACAGACTCCCAAAGTTATTTAGTGTCCCAAGCTCAAAGACCAAAGACCCACTATAAAGTCTGAATCAGCTGAGGGGGGGGCGAAGATCAGAGGCCCTTGGGAACGCTACACAAACTGCGGAGCACAGGAAATTAAGGGCGATTCACTACGACTGGATAAAGCAACGGAGCTCGTGTTCGCCCCTCCTCTCAGCCCGAGCGCGGGGGTGCCCAAGCAGAGCCGGCGGCTGTCACAGCCCAGCGCCCAGGACAGCAGCAGCACAGGAAAACGAGACCGAGCTGTGCTAAGGCCTCCCCGCCGCCGACTGCTACGAGCTGGAGCAGAAACGGGCCCCATTCCTACAGCGCATGGGAAATGCAGTGTTTAGGACACCTTCCACGCAACTTACACTCTGAGGAACTCGGGGGAATCTAGTAGTACTAAACTTCCCACTATTATCGTGCCTTTTGTATTGTGTGTTTTCCTTTGAAACCCGAAAGATATGGCAAGATGTGATTTATCTGATGAAAAAAAATTCTTTCCTTCATTACCAGAGAAGAATTTGAAAAAATCTAATTCGATTAAAATACCCAAATCTAGCAAGGAAAAAACATAAGCACATGCATTTGGTTAAACAACTACTTTGCTTAATTAAAAAATAATTTATTCCACCATCTTATAGCAAATGTTCCAATGATTTACTATACATTGAATTTGCAGAGCTAATTGTCACTGGAAAAAAGCCAACCCAAACTATTCTTAAAGTCTATTTCGACTTAAGGAAATCAAGAAAAGTCTTCTAAAGCTTGTATGTTCCACAGATACGACGCATATTTGAGCACAAACGTTTCATACACAGCCCAACATTATTTTAAGGAAAATCTCAGGAAAACCTCAGTAGTTCCTCACTCTATCAAAGAACAAAAGATGCTCTATGCTTCATGCTGACTTTAACTAAGACTACTTTAAGACACAATAATAAACATTTAAATTCAGAAAAAATTCTAAACACACACACAAGAGTCCTTCCTTTACCAACGATCCACAACAAACGCTTTGCAAGATGCCTACATTTCTGGTGATCCGGCATTCGGTCTCACCTTCTGATCTCCAGCTTAGAAAAATCACAAAAATCCTGTGAATTCCTTAAAAAACACACTGTAGGTGCTACAGCTGAGTACCTGTAACCATAAATGTCCACTCTTGATTACGCTATTTCATTCTTCGCTGCCTGCAGAAACCAGCTTCAGGACAGTTACGCCACACACCAACACGACTTCTCCATTTTGAGACCACCTTTACATAGCATGAACTGTGGTTTTTTAACCATAGCAGGACACAAGACCTTCAGATAACTTCTACATCAGCTAGAAGGCAGCTTAGCCCTTCCCTTATTCATATTTTTTCCCCTCGATTACAGTATTTTCTTTTACAGCTCAGTTTTTTCTTTTACAGCTCAGTTAAGTGTTCCACGTCACTCTGCCAGCTCCAAATTTCCACCAAGACAGAAAACCGTACCCTGTGTTCACCCTTCCCACGCCCACATCACCCTTCAGAGCGTATGCCAACACCCGAACCAAGCTGGAGCACCCCAGAAACGTGCTCCAAAACGCCCTGCAGTTTCAGTTCGCTCCTTCAAGACACGGAGAGCAGCGTTTCCCGCTCGCTGCCTTTTCATCTGCTTTTCCTCACCAAACTCACTCAGCCGAAGGCGCGTGGGTCAGCGGCCAACACACGCCGAGGCCAGCAGCCACGGAGCGCTGGGCGCTGCACGGCGAGGACCCGGCGACCCAGCCCGGCGGCAGCACCGCCAGCCAGCGCGGCCGTGCCCCCGGCGCGCAGCCCTCCGGCCCCGGGAGCGCCCGCGGGGCCGGCTGGAGCCCACCGCAGGCACGGCCGCTGCAGCCGGAGCAGAAGGCGCTCGCCGCGCACGGCACTCGCCACGCGACTCCTCTTCGCGAGCAAGATGACCGTTACTCGCAGGTATGCAGAAGTTTCCCAAAGCTCCAATCCGAGTGCTTGTTTTCATGCACGGTTTTGAGGAAGAAAAGCAGTTCATGCATTTAGTTGAAACACAGCTCTATGCAAATTTGAACTGGAAATACTATGATAGAAGATAAAAAATAGCATTATGCTGACAAGGCACATCATCACCACTCAGGAGACGAGGCTCTGAACCCAGCAAAAGCCTTCACTGACCCAGCAAATCTGGGGTTGCTTTTTGTACCATTTTCTTTTTAAAGGAGTATTGGCTCATGATACTGGTAATAAAGTCATTTTTTCCATAGGATATTTCTGCATTTATTAGAAAAAGCTGAATTGCTTTAAGCTGAGCCTCAGATAATCACAAAACCCATCAGACATACAGCCAATTAGATTTTTTTGAAAGCTTGCAACTAGAAACAAGAACAAAACCACTGGAGGTACGGGAAAACCAAATCCAGCGTATGAAGCCTTACGAAGGTAAGGCCGTACGCTCCCAATGAGGTACTTCAGTGTTTAATACAGAAAACAAAACTTGTGACACAGCATCACAGACAGGTAGCTCTGAGATTACTTTCTCAGAAATGTGATCTGAATCACTTTATAGGAGAACAGAGCTAACTTCAGTGAGCACTTCACCCTACCTTACACTGAATATGCCTTCTAGCAGTAACATTTTCCTATATTTATTCAATTAATGTATCCTGACCAAATACCCATTTTCACAATGGCAACTCTGTCACAAAGCTGCCTTTTTGTTTGTTTGTTTTTTTAACAAGTGCAGCTGTAGTGATGTGTATTTATGTACATATCTATATACACACAGACATACTTTTAGGAGAACATGTAGATCTAAATTATTTTTTTCTTTACTCGAAATGACCACGAATAAACCTGCCACCAACAGTACGGTAACAGCAGCGGCTGATTAAAGGCACAGCATGTCAGCTCACATTGACAGCCCTCCCTCCCCCAGTTTTTCAGCCAAATATTTTCTTGAGCTACTTCGCACTATCGCACTGTCTCCTCCCTTACAGAGCACGATACCACTGCATTTTTGGTAGGCGGCAACTAAGGGAGCAGCAAGTC
The DNA here is from genome assembly GCF_030867145.1 of Opisthocomus hoazin. Taxonomy (NCBI): domain Eukaryota; kingdom Metazoa; phylum Chordata; class Aves; order Opisthocomiformes; family Opisthocomidae; genus Opisthocomus; species Opisthocomus hoazin. The sequence continues at coordinate 1,147,285 of NC_134415.1, read as the reverse complement.
TCTTTTGCTGTGACTAGAAAACCCCAGATGTATTTCATGCCTTACTGAGTACCTCCAGTGACTCAACACCAGACTCGTCACAACAGAAAACAGCTACACAGCCTTTGCTGAAGAAAAGCTGTAGTAACAACTACTACCAAATAAACACCAGCGCATCTTCCACACAGCTTACTCAGTGACCACACCACAGATCAACTGCAAACAGCGAATGCAAAGTCTACACACGCAGCCACTTGTACACGTTTAAGCAACCAAGTGGGAAAAGGGTAATGTTTCAGGAATAAAATCATTTTGAAATTGCAAAATCTTCCATTAACTGCATTAGCATGTACTGTGAGGAGTAAACACGCCCCGGTGGGATTTGGCAAGTGTTTTACACAGCGAAGAAAACCAGACCATCCGACGAGATTTTGCAGGGAGAGGAGGCTGACGAAGCAGATGGCATCACAAGGGCATTACAAGGGGCAACGGGCACAAACTGAAGCAGAGGAAGCTCCAGCTGAACATGAGGAAGAACTTCTTCCCTCTGAGGGTGACGGAGCCCTGGCCCAGGCTGCCCAGGGAGGCTGTGGAGTCTCCTTCTCTGGAGATATTCCAGACCCGCCTGGACACGGTGCTGTGCCCCCTGCTCTGGGTGACCCTGCTTGGGCAGGGGGTTGGACCGGGTGACCCACAGAGGTCCCTTCCAACCCCGACCATTCTGTGATTCTGTGATCACCTTCGTCAACACCGCGAACAGAGGCAGCAGGAACCACGGCGAGAAGTTAATTTTTACACAGACAAACTTAGGCAGCCGTTCAGACCGCTTGCGCCAACAGTGACGGCGTTTCCCGCGGTCTCTTCCCAGAGACCTCCCGGCAGCACGAGGGGGGCTGCAGACAGCAACGCCCGAGAAGCCCTCCCTCCCCCTCAGCACGGCGTCTGGTCCCCGCAGAGCCACCAAGCAAATGGCCACACGTAGGGCGGAGTGCCGCCACGACACGTACAGTCTGCTTCGGGCAGGCACATCCCCGCGCTCGCTGGGTGCAGCCGACCTGCGCCGCTCCAGTACTACAGCCACAGCCAAGCCAGGGCCTCCGAGTAGTCAGAAATGCTGGGCTGTAAGAAACTCACCCTGTGAGTTACCATGAAATAACCTCTCCATCACTCAAACACAGAAACAAAGCCATTAAGGTACTGGAGAACAAAACACAGAGTACCACCATTCCAAAGTCAGGATCTATCACATCTCCTGTTAGGTACTTTTGTGCCGGATAAACAAAACCAAAACCTCGAGTGCACCACCCAAAACACCTTCGAGATTACTTCCAGTGCGAGAAATTTAATCCCTGCCATTTAGTAAAAGGGCCATTACAGCCAAAGTGATTTAAAGTAGCTCACATGCTCTAAAATTTGAATTGTCACGAAGAAAACAGCACAATCTTTATCACTGGTGGAAAAAAAGAAATAATGAAAAGATTTCTCTTTCTCTTAGTTTAGTAACTGGCCAAGCTTCATTTGCAGTGCATATGTAATTCACTAAGACCGGTCCCATCATTATTTACGGGGATTTTTTTGGGTTCCAAATTCAGTCACCATAATCACTTTTCAACATCAAAGCCAACGAGTAACTCGCCTTGCTACGGGCGAGAACTGGTAATTGTTGTGGGAGTAAGCCAAGCTTAGTCTAGTTCAAAAACTTCTTTAAGTAAAATATTTATTAACGCAAAAATAAAGGATATGAACATAATGGTAATATATTACTAAAACACACAGTATTTTTGCAACAGGAGAAGGAAGCAAACATTCGGTGGTTTGAAGTCTGTGAAAAATTTTAATAAGATGACGGCAAAGAACCCGTGGTGCACAGTAACAGCTCGTTCTCCCCGTCAGATCAAGCACTGCGGCCTCCCCTCCGCGGCAGCAGCACGTGCCTTCGCGCTTTCAGGGATGGATTCCCGTAACAAACCGGTTGCTCCACCTTCAGAGCTGCTCATTTATTGATGATTCTTCCTAGTGAAGCTCTGAGTAACATTAGAGCAGGTGGTACAATAAATAAGAACTTTTTGGAATTTTTCATACTAAAAACCAGGATTTTTTTGTATTTAAATTTTTCTTTTTCACTTAAAAAAATGTAACTCTATTAGCTACAAGAATCACAAGTACTGCACTTTCCAAAGGGCAGCACTGAGCCCTGCACAACTATAAAGTTCCCTTTGCTAGCACCTACATTCTGGCGACATAACATTATTTAACAAATTAAAAACTACTCCAGATTGTGTTCCGGAATATGTCAAAATAAAGCACACCATGTAATTTCAGATAGAAAACTGGGGTGGTTTTAATTGGGTGATAAATTTTAACAAATATATTGCTTGCTACAATAAAAACTGAATTGTTTTTATGAAGCAATACTGTACAGTTAAAGCCCCAAGACAGCGTAGCAACATTAAAGAACATAACCATCTCAAAATAAAAAATCTCAACTTGTTCCATTTCAAGACACCACACCTCTGCAAGGTTGGTTTTACTGCTGGGGCTGACTGGCCAATTACCAGATGATTTACACTGGCCTCTGACTGAGCGCAGTATCAGCCACTGGTGCTCACTCCAACTCTTGTGCTGATCACGGCGGCTGTAAACGAGACAAACCCGATTATCCGGGTGATGTCAACAGAATGCTGTTTTCACTCAGCAGACTGCATCCTAATGCTTAAAATGCTCCTTTAAAAAAAAGCAAAAAGAAAAAAAAAGCATTTAAAAGTATAGCTGGGATTTAGAATGAATTACTAAATCCTCCCCATCCGCATTATTCACCTCTAATAACCTCGGCGCTGCAGGCTTTGAGAGCCTGTTTAACTGACAAACAGCCCTACAAAGCCCATGTAAATACAACGGATCAGATCTGTAACATAGGAAGGGAAAAAAAAGAAAAAAATCAGCTTCCCCGGTCATTTTAATAATGGCAATAGACCTTTCCGTATTACAGAGAGAAGAATTCCAGCGCACAGATTTAAAAAAAAAAAAAGTGACACACTGAAGTATGCAACTCTTTCCTCCAAACTCTTACCTTGCACATTACAAGAGAACCTGAGTACATGACCAAGCATTCAGACTAAATCTTGGTGTTTCATTCAGACATTCAGATTTTTTTAAGACAGCTGGAACTCTACCCAGGCCACACTTCGTCAGCAGCGCAGCACCGCTGCCGGAGCCGCCCGCAGGTCCCTTCGGCACCCGCCTGACCTAGGCAGCCTCAGAACCCCTCGCCGAGACGCTGCCGGGCCGGTCCAGGGTGCTGTAATGCCCGTACAGCCGAACGGCAACATCTTCAAACGCTCTCGTCAGCTCTGTACCAACGTAACTTTCAGCCACACACCCAACCACAAAATCAAACAGGCTTCCAAGAAATTCTATTTTCAGCTCCTACGGGCAGAAGATCCCTCCTGATTTTTTAAACACAATGTGTACACGTGTCAGCAAAGGCAGAAAACACGAAAAAATATTTTTATATGTTAACACAAAGATAGTATCTTTAATCTCAAGGGCACTGTTTGGCCAGATTAGCTGCTAAAGAGCTGACCCTGTGCAGCCTGCTGTAGGTGACCCTGCTTTGGCAGGGGGGTTGGACTAGATGACCCACAGAGGTCCCTTCCAACCCCTACTATTCTGTGATTCTGTGACACCATTTGTTCACAAATTCTTTGGCTAATTTAAAGGTTATTCTATCTACCAGCATACCAAAGAATTAAATAGCCTAACATACTACGTTTTAAAAATTAGCATATCTAGCCAATATTCAAGTCAGTTTTCTAAAAATTAACCAAAGATGTAAACATTTATGCCAAGACATTCACCACCTAGCTTAACATTAAGCGATTACTAAGGAGTTCTACTGTCCTGGGACTGTATATGGAATTTTCTTTTTTTTTTCATTTTTCCCCAGCAAAATGCCACCTCCATCGCCTAACTGTGGCATCAGACACACAGTCTTCAGTCGGAAGCTAGGCAGCGAGGCACACAAGCCAGGAGGGAGAGCTCCGTTCTGGGCGCAGCCGATGGCACGCTGGCTCCAGAGCCCCCAGCCCACTGTCCCAGGCCACGGCCTGGGACACGGCACGGGAGCAGCTCCAGAGACCCCAGCCCACTGTCCCAGGCCACGGCACGGGAGCGGCTCCAGAGCCCCCAGCCCACTGTCACAGGGCCACGGCCTGGGACACGGCGCGGGACGGGCTCCAGAGCCCCCAGCCCACTGTCCCAGGTCACGGCCTGGGACACAGCCTGGGAGCAGCTCCAGAGCCCCCAGCCCACTGTCACAGGCCACGGCCTGGGACACGGCGCGGGACGGGCACCGCTCCGGCGCCTCGGAGCAGGAGCAGCGGAGCTCAGAGGGACTGCAAAGCCGCAGAGCACTCACTGGGGACCAACCCTTCCCTTAGTGACCTCTAACACAACACAAACAGCTCTGTGCTGCTGCTTTTTCGTGTACAGAGCTCAATAACCACGTGGAAAAAAGCTCCTATTGCAAACAATCAGCAATTTGCTGCTACTTCTTCTGGCATTCTCGTGTAATGTCTCACACAGGGAGCATTCGCACTGACCCACAGACCCTGCGTGACTGGAAGCGGGGATCGACCGAGGCTGCGGTGCTAACTCAGAAGGTGACCGCCACTCCACGGACGGCATCGGGGACCAAACGCAGCACAAGGTTTCCAAATGCCTGTATGGGTCCACAGCCACAAACCTCTCCACGCAGAGGTATATAAAAACAAGTAAATCCGACTAAGCACAACACATCAAATTCCCTGAGCAAAGAAGCTCCAGTCTCTTTTATCTCTTTTACTCAAGGCCTGGGAACCGCACCTGGTGCGTGGTCGTGCTGCGTTCAGTCCACCTCAACCTTCACACACCTGTTTTACTACTCCCCGTAGAAAAGAGAAGCACGTACAAAGACAACAAACCAACGCACCGACACCTCAGACCGACAGAACCCCGCTCCGACAGCGCTGCCGCGGCACGGAGCGGCTGCTCCTCCCGCGGGCAGGCTCCCGCTCCCGCTCCGCCTGGCACTGCGGCAGCCTCGGCCCCCAGACCCCCGGCACACCACGGAGGGGACACCGCAGCGCTGCCGCCGGGGAGGGGACCGGCGATGCGCCCAGCCCGCCCGCAGCGTCCGACCCTGCCGCTGTGACAGCAGCCTGGCCATGGCAGCCCGGCCACGCTCAGGGACACAGCTGGGCACAGCCACGCTCAGGGACACAGCCGGGCACAGCCCGGCCACGCTCAGGGGCACAGCCGGGCACAGCCCGGCCACGCTCAGGGGCACAGCCGGGCACAGCCACGCTCAGGGACACAGCCGGGCACAGCCCGGCCACGCTCAGGGACACACCCGGGCACAGCCCAGCCACACTCAGGGGCACAGCCGGGCACAGCCCGGCCATGCTCAGGCACACAGCCGGGCACGCAGAGCGCTCCCCACCAGCAGCCCTGCGGCACGGCTCCCGCCAAGGCCCAGCCATGCCAGCCAAGGCCCAGCCATGCCAGCCAAGGCCCAGCCATGCCAGCCAAGGTGAGGAGGGCAGGGCGGCTTGGAAGCCACAGCGGAGGCCCCGCTGTGCACTGCTGCCCGGGCCAGCCGACAGCCGCGAGCAGGGGACACAGGCCCGAGGGGTCCGAGGCCAAGCCGGCTTCCCGAGAGGCTGCAGCAGCGCTCAGAATCACAGAACGTTCGGGGTTGGCAGGGCCCTCTGTGGGTCACCCAGCCCAACCCCCTGCCCAAGCAGGGTCACCCACAGCAGGCTGCACAGCACCGCGTCCAGGCGGGGCTGGAATATCTCCAGAGAAGGAGACTCCACAGCCTCCCTGGGCAGCCTGGGCCAGGGCTCCGGCACCCTCAGAGGGAAGAAGTTCTTCCTCGGGTTCAGCTGGAGCTTCCTCTGCTTCAGTTTGTGCCCATTGCCCCTTGTCCTGGCGCTGGGCACCACTGGAAAGAGTCTGGCCCCATCAGCAGCTGACACCCAGCAGTGCAACTCTTCCACCTGAGCATTCGTGCCTTAATCTATTACGAAAATAAGCATTTTATTCTGAATTAAGTATTAAACGCAAGACACTTAGCCATGTATCAAAATGTTTCCGAGAGCCCCGTTAAGGAGCAAGAAAACATCAAAAGAACATTACTGTAAAACCGCATCACAAACTGCTCGAATCAAAAGTAAGTTCATTTTTTAAATAACTTTCTTTGGACAGCACGTGAACCACTCATCTCTTTTTGCACTGAACAAGCCATGAAGTTTTAGACTGGTTTTATAAAAAAGTTTTATACAAAACTATTTATATACAATTAAGCATTTCATGTCACTAATAAAAGCACTCTCTCAATGTCGTCCTTCCAAACTCTTTAACCTTCCCTGTCGCCAGGGCTGACGGATCAGCCGCCAGCTGGTTCTTTCTTCCTCGCGCTACAATGCATTCTCTGCCTTTTTAAGGCGACCAGACCCAAGCAACAAACAGCAGGGCGCGAGCCAGCCCCCCGAATGGCACCATCCCATATATTTAGCTCCCACCGCATTCACTGCCACCCCTCGGCGCCAAGCACTCGCTCCCCGTTCGCCCCAGCGCACCCGCTGCCCACGCTGCCACCAGAGCCGCGGCCACCGAGCCCGGGGACACGGCACCCAGCACAGAGCCGTCCCTCGCCGGGAACGGGAGGGCAGGGACAGACGGGCACCCAGCACAGAGCCGTCCCTCCCCGTGCCCCGTCAGCCGTACCCAAGGAGATACGCACTTGGTGTTTGGGGGTTCCCCCGCCCCACTTCTGATCTCCTTTTCACTGTTCATAGACTGTGCAGTTGTTTCCATAAATATCAGCTGTAGATCTGTCGTGAGACAGCACTCTGTTCTTTCAGCATCGTCAACTGACACTCTTCTGCCTTCACCTAACAGGACAGAAACCCTCCCGCCCGCACTGCTTGCTTCCCTTCCGCTTTCCCAACGCTTTCCATACGTACTGATACAAACTCTGCACTCAAGTCACATTTGCTTTCCATTTAGGAGTGTTTTAAACATTAACCCTTTTCCTCATGCCACAAAGTGTAATGAAAATCTTCACAGGGTAGTTTCCATTCAATTTCAAGGTTCTATAAAATAATATCCCTCAAAATGAATTTTATGCTACGTGTTCTGTTCATGTAAAAACACTAATCTAATTACTGTTATATTTTGGAAATAATTGGATTTTAAATTGCTCAGAATTATCAACATAAGTGAGAAAGCTATAAAGATAGACAAATTAACAATTTCATGCTTTTAAAAGAGGAATCGCTGTTATCGTTAGAGGCCCATTTGCGATGATTTAAAGGCCCACAGTACAGTTTGGTAGTTCCCTCCTTTAACTGGTCATAAAAACCTTTAAACAGTAATTGAAAGATTGTTAACAGAACCTCTTCCAGGAAACCAGATCCCGTGAACAACCTAACAGCAGGCGAACAACCTGCTGCAGCCCCTTCCGGCAGCGGAGGGTCTCCGAGCCGCGGCAGGGCACCGGCTGCCGCAGCGCCAGGAGCCCAGCGAGCGCGGTTCAGCCCCACTTCTAGCTGGAGAATTAACAAGTTGTGCGGCGCCTGCATCGGTCTCCAGAACCTAACGGTAGGCTCCAGCAGCGCTCCAAGCCGCACAGCTTACATCGTTGGACTCATATTCCAGGAACACAGGACCCTCAGGATACACAGTCCAACAACTCATTTCCATAACAATACCTTCTAATTAGACGTGACTACATGTGACATTACCCAAGGCACTCAAAGTTGGCAATTTTACTTCCAATTGTCAGTAATTAGGAGCGAGAAAGATACGTTTAAATTGGAGCACCACTGCAGATGGTGATACTGCCGTTACAAACGCTTTGCAGAAATGGGAATTCTTACACTCCTGGGACACCATTCCCGTTTCGAAAATCATCAGAGAAACGCAGTCACTTCTCCTCCCCTACAAGGGCAGAGCCGCCCAAGCAGCGGCAGGCTCTGAGACCACGCTTCAGTTCACGCAAAGCAAAGGTGCCCAGGGACCTCTTCACTCCATCTTACCGGCTACTGGAACTTCACACAAAGCTCCGCACCCCTTGCAGGCAACAGAGTCTATGCTGAGCTACTCAGGGGTTCAGAATTCTAAGTGCCAAAAATAAATGTATTAGTCACCTTGACAGGTGGCAGGAAACACAGAGGTTGCACACTCCCAAATCAGCAGATCTTAACGCTGTATTATATAAATAGTAATTACTATTTTTTCCTCCACAATAGCATTCTCTGATGAGCAAAGTTTACAAACAAAACAAAACAAGCAAAGCAGCAGACCAGCAGAGCACCTAGACCCAGGACCCGGCGGCGCAGCTCTGCCTGGCGGGTGAAGGCGGGCACTGCCAACGCCAGCTGTGATGACAGCTTCCCTGCTCAACCCAGGCCTTCGGGGGGAAAAGGCGTTTTACGTAATTTTGGCAGAGAGTGACAAATTAAGGTATTTAACCTTCCTAATCATAAACATGCTTTCCATTCATGTGACTGATTTTAATTACCTCATTTAGCTGACTAAATTGTAATTTATAATCACCACCAGTATGAGATAATTCTTGCTTTGCTCCTTCTACCCACATTCACATACTGGTAACACCACTGCAGGCTGGGTCACAGAACTCAAGCTCTAGAGTAGAATCAAACTCTGATTTATGCAAATTCACGGGGCGGGCGGAGGGGAACCAGAATTCTTACCTGGTTTGCAGCAAGTCAACTCCTGAAACGCCTATTTATAGCTTAAATACACTGGAAAGGCTCGGAGCCTTTCAGCAGTCGGCAGTACCCGAGCAGCCAGCTGCAGCGCGCAGCCATCGAGCGCTGCCCAGCCCCGGCGGCTCGGGGCACGCCGTCTGCGCTGCGTCAGAGTCCTCCCGCCGCCATTCACCAAACTCTGTCTAGAATTTCATGAAAATACCGAAACACGGCACAGAAGGAAATTTTAAATTGTTCCACCAAAACAAAAGCGACCTCCCTCCCACAAGTTCAGGACAAAACCCAGCAGGGCGATGCAACGCTAGCGTCTGCCATTCTGCTACAGACTTGAAGGGACGTGCTCCAGCCAAGTGTGTAGCAAAGAGACTCGTAGCTTTCGCTGTCTGCTTGCTGTTGTCCAATTATTTCCTCTAAAAAAATAAATCATAAATAGGTTTCTCCGTGCTGACCACATTCAAAGCGAAACACTGAACACTCCCACTCGCCTTCTGACCAGGCTGTTGCAGAAGCGTTCGACGCGCACCCACAGCTGCCAGAACCAGCAAGTTTGTAAATTCAAGCCTAGAACTGCAGGAGAACAACAGGTCAGAAACGCAGAAGATACCTCAAATTACAGAATTTTTCCTCTGAATATTTCCTGTAGCGCTTTACAGTCTAACCCACCTTGTTTGCTTCAAACGACTTCTGCCAAACGCTGTTGCACTGCCAGACCTTCACTCTCTGCTCTGTCTGTGGGAAGGTCACACTCAAAAAGACAAATGAGCCAAAAAGAGCGCCTGCAACGCCTCTAGAAGCCCAACTGGTCGGGGGCATTTCAGGGCACGAGCCTCGCGACGCAGCACTACAGCTACACGCTTCAGCCAGCACGAAGCAGTACCACAGTGCTACCAGCACCTCTGCACACCAAATCACATTGAATCTATTACCCTAAATATTTACAGCACTACTGAAATAGCAGCGTATCAACAATTACTCCATTCAGGCTTCACTTCTAACCAGCTTCTGCCTTCTACCCAGGGGCTTGGAACGTAAGGAGAGCGACAGAGACACATCACCCCACTCCACAGTTCATCCTGTGACAACCACCACGGTCACCGCAACAGCACAGGAACCCCCTCCTGTTCACCGCAGGGCAACAGGCATACGGACAGGCTACGCCACAGCCCCGAGGTGCACTCCGGGTTCACACGCCAATCTACCTGTTTGTAGTAACCTACACCTCCGTGTCCTAAGAGATCACAGCATCACAGCATGGGAGGGGCTGGCAGGGCCCTCTGGGGGTCACCCAGCCCAACCCCCTGCCCAAGCAGGGTCACCCAGAGCAGGGGGCACAGCACCGCGGCCAGGCGGGGCTGGAATATCTCCAGAGAAGGAGACTCCACAGCCTCCCTGGGCAGCCTGGGCCAGGGCTCCGTCACCCTCACAGGGAAGAAGTTCTTCCTCGGGTTCAGCTGGAGCTTCCTCTGCTCCAGTTTGTGCCCATTGCCCCTTGTCCTGGCGCTGGGCACCGCTGGAAAGAGTCTGGCCCCGTCCTCCTGACACCCACCCTGCAGATATTTGTCGGCATTTCTAAGGTCCCCTCTCAGCCTTCTCTTCTCCAGGCTGAACAAGCCCAGCTCCCTCAGCCTCTCCTCGTAGGAGAGATGCTCCAGTCCCCTCATCATCCTCATAGCCTTCCACTGGACTCTCTCCAGTAGCTCCTCATCTTTCTTGAACTGGGGAGCCCAGCACTGGACACAGCACTGCAGATGGGGCCTCCCCAGGGCAGAGCAGAGGGGAAGGAGAACCTCCCTCGCCCTGCTGCCCACACTCCTCCTCATGCACCCCAGGATGCCATTGGCTTTCTTGGCACCCAGGGCACGCTGCTGGCTCATGGTCAGCCTGTCGTCCACCAGGACATCCAGGTCCCTCTCCCAGAGCTGCTCTCCAGCAGCTCCGCCCCAGCCTGTACTGGTGCCTGGGGTTGTTCCTCCCCAGGGGCAGGACCCTGCCCTTGCCCTTGTTGAACCTCATCGGGTTTGTCCCTGCCCAACTCTCCAGCCTGCCCAGGTCTCGCTGAGTGGCAGCACAGCCCGATTTACACCACAGAGCCGGAGTTCCAGGTCTGCCTCTTGTTCCTCTTGCCCACCTGCTGCCTCCCCAAAGAAACCAAAATCCTTCAGAAAGACTCGCAAGCCCTCGTTCACAACTTTCCAGGCCGCAAGGACAACATCTGCACTTGTGGAAGAACAAAAACATGCAAAATATTATTCTGGTCAGACTAACTTGAAAAAAAAAATCTAAAGAGATAAAAGCCCAAGAAATACTGTTTCAGGATTGTGCTGAGTGACAGCAACTTTGCTTTATTTTTAATGCAAGTGACATTCACTTTAAAAACAAAGTGAGTTCAAGTTATAAAATTCAAACCATTAGGTTAAACAGAATGATGCAGAAGTTTAATATGTTAATTTGAGTAATATATTCTGTATCATCGGTACTTAAGATACAGTAACAAGATAACAACTGGCCATTTCCACTAATCACTACAATAAATCTGGAACAGCGAGACGCAGCTATCTATTTCACACAGCACTCACATTTTTAGGCCACCGTATTTGGTGGGAAAAAAAATAATCTGAGAAACTGCTGCATATTTCTGACAACTTTCAACCCTACTTCAGCGAGGATCTGCCCAGAGCAAGCAGTGCTCGTGTCCCTGACCCCCGTCCTCCGCCACGACGGCCCGTCGCGTCTGTAGCCAGAACCACTCTTGGTGTTCTGACTGTTTGTCACGGCGCAGCTGACAGACGGACCAAGCCGACGTCCGTGCCCCGAAGAAGCAGCGGCTTCTGCTAGCGCAGGAACCAGCCGACGCACGCAACCCCGCGCGTCGGGCGGACGAGCGGACCCCGCGGGCCGTGCACCCGGCGCACTGCAACGCTGCGCAGTGAAAGACAACGAAAGCGAGAGCAAGCAAGGTGCAGAAAGGAACTGGCTGCTCAACCGCCGCATTATTTTTCTTGAAATACTGAGTCTATATGAAAGAAAAACCACGCACGCAGTTTCAAAGAAGTATAGCAAATTTAAACAGCAATCAGTGCCTTCACAGAATTCAACTACTGTTCACTGCTCTTAAAAGAGAAAAGAAACATACAAAAACTTAGAATCATGAATTAATATTCACAGAATCACAGAATCACAGAATGGTAGGGGTTGGAAGGGACCTCTGTGGGTCACCCAGTCCAACCCCCTGCCCAAGCAGGGTCACCCAGAGCAGGGGGCACAGCACCGCGGCCAGGCGGGGCTGGAATATCTCCAGAGAAGGAGACTCCACAGCCTCCCTGGGCAGCCTGGGCCAGGGCTCCGTCACCCTCAGAAGGAAGAAGTTCTTCCTCCTGTTCAGACGGAACTTCCTGTGCCTCAGTTTGTGCCCATTGCCCCTTGTCCTGTCGCTGGGCACCACTGAAAAGAGCTTGGCCCCATCCTCCTGACACCCACCCTGCAGGTATTTGTAGGCATTTATAAGGTCCCCTCGCAGACTTCTCTTCTCCAGGCTGAACAAGCCCAGCTCCCTCAGCCTCTCCTCGTAGGGGAGATGTTCCAGTCCCCTCCTCATCCTCGTAGCCCTCCGCTGGACTCTCTCCAGTAGCTCTTCATCTTTCTTGAACTGGGGAGCCCAGAACTGGACACAGTACTCCAGATGAGGCCTCACCAGGGCAGTGTAGAGGGGAAGGAGAACCTCCCTCCTCCTGCTAGCCACACTCTTCTTGATGCACCCCAGGATCCCATTGGCTTTCTTGGCAGCCAGGGCACACTGCTGGCTCATGGTTAACCTGTTGTCCACCAGGACACCCAGGTCCCTCTCCGCAGAGCTGCTCTCCGTGTCCAGCTACTGTTCTTACCGGCTTCAAAAAATAGCAGAGACTCACGGAATGAACAGAGTTGATCCATACCCATTAGCTACACAGCCACCAAATCTCCTACACAGAGGTACCTACTGAGGTGGCGTTTGTGTTTCACTAAATCCAGCGTTCCAGGCTGAGGCAGGCAAACAACAGTTCCTGAGCTATGAAACAAAGCACCGAAGAAGAAAGGAAAGATCTAAACAGAAAGTTTACTTCACAACCTGGCATTTGCGTACAATCCTCCTCAACAAGAATCATGGAGCAAGACCAAGTGACAAACATCGATGAGACACAAATTGCAGAGAACCACCACCCTGTTCTTTTGAATTATGGATCAAATGCAAATCAGAAGCGAATGCTCAAAATGCAAGACTACACCTAAGACCTTTCCTCGACAAGCGACGTACTTTAAAATGCATTAATGAATTCCGAACTTCAGAAACAGCAGAACCTAAAAGCAGCAAACCTCTTTAAAAAACTAGTCCATGTTCTTGCTCAAAAGGCAACTTCTTTTTTTAATTAATATGCACCCCGAGGCTTGCGGCCAGACTTACTCTAGTAACATACAACAGACCACCTGGTACTGAGGGCACGTAAGCAGATTTTTACCCGAGTGTATGACTTAGGAGAGATTCAAGCAAAAAGATCAGGCTAATATTTTGACTGATACTCAAAACTACTCTTAATAGCAACACAGGACAGGACTCGGTGCCTTCTTACCTTGGCAAAACACAGAGCAAGCATAATTAGTGAAGACTTGCATTTCACCCATCTGCCTATATGAAGTTACAGAACTCCTGCTGCTCTCTGACAAGAAAGCATAGAATCACTTTTGCAAGGGCAAGTCCATAAAAACGTGAGTGTACAGCCAGTAACACCTAAACTACAGAGCTCCTCAAAAGGAAGAAGTATCTAACCTGCCTGTCAAAAGCTTACTGACCACCGGGGGTGGGAGAAAAAGAAAAAAAAAGAAAAGGAAGATAGATAGCACGGTATTACAATTGCCAGGTTCTGTTTCTGGGCAAGCAAGGCAGCTCACTGTTGTAGGTCTCCTTTGTCAACTAATGAGAGGAAAAAAGTTGAAAAGCCTCTTCATTTTCAAGAAAGAGGTTTTCTCTCTGAATTTCCTACCTCCTTCATACATTGTCCTTCTCACCTGCAACCCCCCATCCTTCAGGAGTCAGCTTCAGCTCTTTCAAGAAAAGGGAAGATCTGTTCCTGACTTTGACAAACTGAGTGCATCTACTCGGGATTCTGACACCTAAACAGCAATCTGTCAATCCACACCTGTATTTAAACACCGCTCTACCTTGCTCTGTTAAGCATGGCTTCAGCCCCTGCTGCTCTATGTCCGTGTTTCCTGCCGTCCCCAGCCCTGGCTGAAGCGCAGGGGACGTTAACTCACCACGAACCACCGAGGAGCTCACCAGGCGTGCCCGGGTGTGCCTGACCTCTCCGCAGCAGCGAGCAGCGTCTCGTCCCCTCTGCGCAAAACCCTCCCCTCACTGTGACGAACACTTGAAAGAACGGATTGAGCAAAAAAAACACCCAATGGCAAACAAACTCCATATTCCACAAATCTCTCCGCCCCAAAACAGACCTTTCGTTATCTGTATTCGCACACAACTCCCAGGTACTTCATCTGGCAAGAGCCGCTAGGCAAGCAAGCAGAAGTTCCGGGGAAAAACAGTTCAGCAGGACAGGCGACCTGCGACAACCGAGCTGTGGTACACGATGAAACGAAACCAGGCACCCCAACACTTCTGAATTCTGTGAGCTGGAGAAATCTACGCGTAGAAAGGGCAGAACTCTAAAAGGAAAGAGGGAATCAGGAAGACAGCTCTGATGGGACTGCCCACTGAAAGCCCACCTCTGCAGAGACCACTGCAGCTGCGAGCCGAGCCACAACGAAAGGCACCGTGGAGCCAAGCCAAGCCTGACTGATGTTGACTACTAGGTCTCAGCTTGCTCTTCAAAAAGTTCAGTGGGGCACACCCTTTGCAACCTTAAATTTCGTCATTCCCAAAGGTACCCATTTTTAGGAAGATTAATTTATTTTAATTAAAATCTTAGATCTTTCATTCACAGAAGAACATCAAGAAGAGTGTGGCCAGCAGGACGAGGGAGGTTCTCCTTCCCCTCTACACTGCCCTGGTGAGGCCTCATCTGGAGTACTGTGTCCAGTTCTGGGCTCCCCAGTTCAAGAAAGATGAAGAGCTACTGGAGAGAGTCCAGCAGAGGGCTACGAGGATGGTGAGGGGACTGGAGCATCTCCCCTACGAGGAGAGGTTGAGGGAACTGGGCTTGTTCAGCCTGGAGAAGAGAAGGCTGCGAGGGGACCTTATAAATGCCTACAAATATCTGAAGGGTGGGTGTCAGGAGGATGGGGCCAAGCTCTTTTCAGTGGTGCCCAGTGACAGGACAAGGGGCAATGGGCACAAACTGAGGCACAGGAAGTTCCGTCTGAACATGAGGAAGAACTTCTGCCCTCTGAGGGTGACGGAGCCCTGGCCCAGGCTGCCCAGGGAGGTTGTGGAGTCTCCTTCTCTGGAGATATTCAAGACCCGCCTGGACAAGGTCCTGTGCAGCCTGATGTAGGTGACCCTGCTTCGGCAGGAGGGTTGGACTAGATGACCCACAGAGGTCCCTTCCAACCCCTACTATTCTGTGATTCTGTGATTCTGTAACAGGCACCTACAGACTAAGTGTTTAAACTCCTTTTCCAGCCTACTATTCTCCTTCAGCACTCGCAGCTTCCCCCAGCTCCTCACCCATGGTGCACAGCCGGCACCCAGCTGTCCAGCACGACCTGTTAATGGCAGGTTAGAGGACTCCTACCCTTACGAGTCAGACCTGGGTGGTGACTGAACAAGACAGATAATCCACTGCTTTCTACCAGAAGTGTCATATAGATGCTGGACATCACCAGAAGTTTAATCCTATGATGCTAATTCGAAGAAGTCACTAACACAAGCATCACCATTAACAACACAACAAATATGTTCTAGTGGTGTATCAGTACCAGACGCAACTGATATCTTCTCCCGGATTTCCAACTTTACTTTGAAAAACACCATGGGAGACACTGTCCCTAGCCAAAGCAAGTGCTATTTACTTACTCCTTACCTGTCTCACCTCCACCCTGCCTTCCTTTTTTCATTTACACACACACCAAACAGAGTATCTGCAAATAGTTAAAGAGCAAAGTTTGAAATTCAGAATGAAATGGGAATAAGAATATTAACAGATAAATGACTCTGTAATCACCTGTCTAACTTCATTGCGCTCACTGCTTGAAGAGCTCAATAGGGAAGAAACGACTCTCACAAGGATGAGACATGGACCAAGTTCATCGGTCCTGCTGAACCGATGCTGAGCCTGCAAGACGACCATCAGAGACAGAGGGTTTATCTGCAATGTATTCTAGACTGTCTTCCACCCTTTGGCCTCCGAGGACAAACATGCTCTGCAGATCTGACAGGCTTATTTCTGAATAAAATTATGGCAATGTATGTCATCTTTCAGCAAGGTGACACCAAAACAGTAAGCTACTGAGTGGAAGCCAGGGCTCAAAAGAAACTTACCTTTCAAAAGGTCAATCAGATGGTCAGTAACAGAAGGACATCCAGCAAAACATCAGAGAGAAAGGGTAAAAAAGCTTCATACAAATATTAAGGCTCATCTCCGTTTTATTAGCATCTAAATAAAGGGGACCTTTCTCCAGGAACCTACTCCCTCACCATTTGCAACCAGAGTGTGTAAAGCCTCTCATAGATAAAGTTCAAATGCAAAATTCTCTTTTTTGCTCCCGCTACTTCTACTAGAATGTTATTTCAAACACCTCATTCAGACTGGCAATCAGTAATCAGACTACTTCAGTTCCTTCACACACATTTGTACCTGTATCAGTCGCTGCCCTTCTGCCCAACCTCCCCTCAGCCCCGCCACGACTCCGTCGCCCGGGTTTAGTTACGGAGCCCAGCCACGCTCCCTCCTTCCTTCCCACTGCAAGGGCAAGCACGGCCAGCCCTTTCAGCCTCCTTCCCTGTTTACCACTAGGGAACGAAGAGATTAAGTAAAAGAACCAGAACAATAAATAAAGAGGATGTTATCATTTTCATAATCCATATTAGGGATGCTATTAAACTCTGATATTACCAAATTGAAAAAGGATTTAAACGTTTTGTCAGCAAGTTCCCCATGGTAAAATGAATCCCTGTGTTCATCGTTCTGTTGTACTAATTAAACAGTTTTAACTAAAATGGTCAGAAAGTACGCACAAGCTGTTTATCACCGCTGGCCTTTGAGCTTCGGTATACTCGAAGGACATGCTACTTCAGATGCGATAATTACCGAGTTCTTACATTTTTACTGAAGAGGCACAGAAGAGTTCCAACAGAGAATTTCACATTAATCAGAGCTAACAGGGTACTTATTAATAATAAAGCTATGATTATAATAGAAAAACATTTATTCAGTTCAACATTTATAGGTACTAATTCCAAAAACTGTTTAAATTGATATCAGACAGAAAGTTTAGTCTCAGCTCTTTAGGGAAATTCAAGAAAATTAATCATTTATCTGGAGCATAAGAAATGCTAGAGACTATTAACTATTCACCCACAGACAATAGCATATCCTCTGTTCTTCTGCTTCCTGGGAGCCCAAGCATTTTCCCGACATCTTTTCTTCTCACTTTTTTAAACTCTGATGGAAAATACTGCTCCATGAATTGGAAATGCCATCAAACTGTCACACCAAAGACTTAGCTGAGCACACAAAGACCTAACTGTAGAGAGAACACATTTTGAACTGAAGGTCGAATTCTGGACAACTAATGGAACTTAATCCTCTGGGTGCCTTCTGCGCCACTTCTCTCTCAAGTTTCAGGAGCATATACATGGTTCAGAAAAGCTAAGTAGCTCAAATCTCAGTTTTAAGACTAAATAAAGCTCTAACGCCTTCTAAGGGTGCTAGAAGAAAATAATATATACAAATACACACAACTGCCTTACTGTAACTTGCCAGGGAAAAACGATGGGCCAGAGAGCAGGCCACCCCAACAGCTCCACAATTTGTCAGATTGTGATTACACCATGGAAAAATGCCCCTTATTAATACGACACAGAGAAGAAAATCAGTTCTTCTTTAGCAAGATTTTTGCATATCTTGCCCTCGCTAGTGCAGGAGCAGACATGCAGACTCTCTGGAGTCGGCGTTCAGAAACGACAGGCTGTTGCAGCCAGTCGATGTGCTGTGAAGTTGAACCTTGCACCAGCTTTAGTCTCAGAATGAAAACACTCAGTATGCACTCACAGAAAAAACTGAGTTATTAAGAGACTACGGGGGATTTTATATATTTTTTGCAGCTTTGTCATCCAATTTTACATAGTCTTTCCTCTGTGTAGGTACTCAAAGGACAGTCAAATAGTCACATCAAAGTGATGTAGGCTATGAAAATTTACTGTTTCATCTTTCATACTTATATGCATATATGTATGTTTATATATACATATGTAAAACAGAAATTTGTTTAAACTTGTGGCAGACTTATTTTTATGCCTCACAATTAATTTAGGGGTTTGTGCACAAAATAGCACTGTAGTCTTTTTCAGTATTCACTGCAGTCAATTAATCTGTATTCTTAAAATTACAAGTCAAAAATATTTACCAGAACAAAAGTTTATTAGAACATCATAAAGGGGGGAGGAGGTTTGTTGTTTTTTTTCATTTCTGTTGTCTAAACCACCACTAAATCTACACCAGAAAACAGGTTCTAGTCACTATTCTCGGAATAATCTCTACACGTATCCACGTTGATGCCCGGGTAAGGTGCAGCAGGCTGCCAGCTGGAAGAGCACCGCTGGCAACAGGAAGAACTAGCTGGCTTCCTGCGACACGCTCGCCCCACGGCCTGCGCAGCACGTCTGCCCTGCGTCCGGTAGCACGTACATCGCCTGCCAGCTGCCAGCACCAAGCTTAACGTAACGCCGTCTGATTACAACGCAGTTATCTTTACAAATGAAATTAACCTTTACACGTGGATGTTCCAGGTCTTTTTAAGACAAGCTGGCATCGCTGTCCTCCAGACCTCCTGGACGCTCCCCTAGCCTGCATGCGGAGCGGGTTACTGAACGCCCGACTTGCAGAAAGATCTCAGGCAGGGCCCACGTAGGAAAGCACAGCTGTTTTCTGCACGCAGCGGTACATCCCAGCTGCTTAAGCGAGGCTTGGGGCTGTGCAGACCCATCCCGAGCAGCGAGGGCCGAAGGCGACAGCGCAGACGGCGGGAGCACCCGGGAGCAGCGCGCTCGGCTCCGCGGTGACGCCCCAGCGACCGCGTGCCACCTCTGCCGTGCCAGCGAACGCCGCCTCCCAAGCACCAGGGACCGTCTTGTTCCAGGTCGCTGCCGAACTCGCCCAAGTCTGTGAAAAGGAGCCCGTGCCCCGCTCAAGGGCCCGCTGCTGCGGGCACACAGCGAGCGCGCAGGAGCTGCGGACACCGTGCACCCCGAGCTGCCCAGTGCTTCCACGGCCACTGCAGGCAAGCTCTTCTCCGCTTGTTTAACTGGATTTGATAATTCACTGGCAGTGAGGAGCGAAGTTACTACGCCCTTGACTTCTAGCAGAAAAGCTTAATAATAATTATAGGAAATCCAAGCCCCTTTTCTTCCTCCTATCTCATAACCCTGGTACAGCAAGCACCAAGTACTGCAGAAACTACAACCAACAGCTAAGGCAACTCTTCACATCGTCGAGTTCTAAAGCCAAGATCTCAGCAACTAAGCTATGTCTTAAAAAGCCAACAGGCAACATAACTCTAAGATACACACAGGTAGCTCAGCGCAGAGCTACTCACATCACTTTGCAGAACAACTGCACAGCGCAATTCCTCCCCAAAATCTGCAGTTCCCAGGAGTTTCAAAAGAATCACTGGTTCTGGGGTGTGGATATGCACGCGTGCACTCCTGCGCACACGTACGTATGCAGATACGCATACGCATATACTTAGTTTGGAAGAAAAGCAGAAGGGAAGGGGAGAGAGGAGAGAGATGTCGCTACTGCCAATGCAAATTCTTTGAATGCTTTTCCCAGCACGGGTATTTTAACCGAAAAGCAATAGAAAGAACCCTGTGAAAACTGAAAAGGGAGAAGAGAGATTTGCCTAAATATTCTGTTCTGAATGACGACTTACATTTGGTTTTCCTAACGGAGTATGGCACAACGAGGTTTTATTTAGAGGCCTGTATGTTCCGAGCAGCCTTAAAATAATAAAGCTCAATTTGGAGAGGTTAATCTAATTATGAGACACAGAGAAGCCACAGAAATACACAAGCGTTACTTCCATTTTTTGCTGTTCTGTACTTTCTTCCACTTCACACCACTTCAACATGCAAATGCCTCACTTGGACCCTGCACTCGTCCGCTGCAGCAGGACCTCTGCATTCCATTAGGGAGGAACAACGCCATTTCTTGTTTAGTCAGCGATCAATGAAACTGCTTGGGGTAAATTTTGACAGGGCTATTTTTCCCCAAGTTGCTTTAAGAAACCATGCAGACCACAGGAGTTCTAAACAGCACGTCTAGTGAAATGCAACCACTCTCCCTCAAAAAGGGAGGTGTCCACCAGAACAGAACGCCCATGGAGAACATCACGCTGGCATGCAAGCACGGGGCTTCGCGCAGGGGGCGGGGGGACAGACCAACCCCAAGACAAGACACTTCCGTACGCAACAGGGCTGGGTACGTGGTATGGGACAAACGGTACCTGAGATCAGGCACAGCCTCCAAAAGGTCTCTACAGGGTCTCCAAGCATTCCCCAACTGACTTTTAGGGACACACAGAGAGGAAAAGCCACCGTCCCAAGAACTGCTTCCCTCATAAAACACCCCACAGTGTCTCAGGACTGACAGACCCAAATGAGCAGGACAGCTGAGATCTTGGATCCAGGGCTTCATAACCCACACCACTTCGGTACCGAACACAACCTTCTTCCGCTCACGCTCACTGCAGATCAAGCCACCGAGCGGAACACACGCTGCTTCACCAAGAAGTGTCTTGTCAAAAGCAATTCCGTGTGATCCAAGGGTAGCATAACATGACATTGACATTTAAAGACGACCACAAGGATCAAAAAATAATTTAGGGACTAAAAAGATATACTTACATCTGGATATTCTTTTACAGGCACATATAGTTTCTCTTGTAACTGTACAATAGGTCCCACAGCATCTGGTAATTCTGCACTTCTCTTCTCCGTACTACCATTTAATGTGTCGTTATACATGTCTTTCCGTACTCTGCTAATTTCTGTGGGGGGAAAAACGTATATTAGGTATTAAATACAGCAACAGATTATAATCTAGCATGACAGTCTTCTCTTTCTAATTTTTCCCAAACCTTAATACCATTTTCTTTCTCTCTTCATCAGCATCATTATAGCTTGAAAAAAAAAAAAAAAAAATCTATGCTGGTTTTGTTTAGGTTTTTTTGTGTTATTTTTTTTTTTAAATTGCAGCACCCATCTTAAAATGTTTTCTTCATGTCTGTAAATTTGCTGCCTACTCATCTTGTCTATAGAATTCAGCTACTGAAGTAAAAATTATGTGCAGCTCCTTAGAACACTTACAAGACTGTCACATAATTTTAAAGGTGTATAAAAGCAGTTCTATGCACATTTTTTTATAATAAAACATCTAGAAAGCAAAAAAAATTAGAAACCTGTACCTAACAGAAAATACAAAAACGCATCTCCACAGTACTATTTGCCAGTTATGAGATTAGCTATAGCATTTGGAAACAAAATGGTGCAGAAATCTGACAACTCCAGGTGCAGTTACTGAGGACACGGCGCGACAGCACACTAGTAAATATCCTTCTACCCACCACCCCCAGGGAGACAACGACAAATGAAGACCAGCGTGGTATCAGAGACCCGGGCAACCTCTGCGTACACCCAAAGCCGATGCTGCTTCACTGCAAAGGAAGGACAGACTCCTGGACAGCAGCAGGGAACGTCACCAGGGGACCTGTAAGCACTGTCTCTGCCAGCCACACCCGTACTGCCCACAGCTGGAGCCATTTACTTGCAAGATGCAGTTGAGTAGTTATATACAAGGTAGTTAAAAATGGAGAATTTGATGGAGAGCCAGGTTAGTTTCATTGAACCGTAACACTGAGAACAGACACCAAGCTTTCTCTTATTTAATCAAAAAACATATTTAACAAGAGCTTGTATTCAATTTGTAGAGCTGTTAAACTGGTATTTAAGTTGTTGCTACAAGAATAAACCCCCCCCACATTTCATAACTTACGGAATCCCAACTAGCATAAAATCTTCTCAATTAGTTTATTCCAGTACCACTCAGGAAATACTTCAAAAGAACGTATGAACCAAGTTCCAAACTGGAAACTAACTTCTAAACAGGCACTGTTCCCAAAGCACGAAGACTTGCGACAGCGTGCGCTGTACAGCACCACCAGATACCAATATTCCAGTCTATTACTTAGAACTGTCAGAACTGCTTTCAAAATCTTCAGAATTAAAAAGAAACTGAAAGAGAAATTTTATGTTTTTATCTGACCACAGGAAGTCACCGAAACGAGAAGTCACTTGAAGATCTGGCAGCAGGCAAGAGATTAATATAACCCCCGTTTCATAATCGGTTTCTTCTCTGGGAAACGCTTTGTAGCTGAGATTTCACCACTTGAAAAGCTGTGGGGGAGAGGGAGAGCGTCAGCAGCGACGCACCTCCGAAAGGCAGCAGACCTCCTCGTCAGCCCCGTTAGTCCAGATTAATGCTGACCAACTTCCCCTGCGTAGTGAAGAAGTTGTTGTTTCTCCATGGAAACGACACACTCAGTCATGTACACTAAATCATGATTTGGTGGTTAACACCTGCTTAAAATGGAGAGCACAAATGTCGTCATCATATAATCATAGCTCAGGGAAAAAATCCACAGCTGCTGCTACACCAACAATTTTGGCAACAGGCACAAACTCCTCAGTAACTACAAGCAGTATTTATGCTGGCTGCAGTATATAAAGAAATTCTTTAGCACGTCTCTTTGAACAAATACTATTATCTCTTGGCAGGCTTTGTTTCCTTTTGGTTCTCTGCAGATTTTCCATTAACTTGCCCTACGCTGACACCAGCTAGGCAGGCTGCCGAAGTAGCACCACGGTCATTTTTATTGATATTTGGCAGCTACACTGAAAATTTCATTTTAAATCACATCTTTCATGTAGAATATAATCACTAACATTAGATATCCTAGCCTTCACAGGAGAGAAAGAACGCTTCTTTTAATCTTCCCCCTGCAAATACTCGTACGTGACGCTGGCGGCCCTGCAGAGCCGCGCTCAGAACACGCAAAGACAGCCCGACAGCCCGGCTCGAGGACCACCACGGCATCCCGGCCCGCGGGACACCTACGTCCAGCGCGCCTCCAGCCTTCCACAGAAGGCAGGCACCCCCCGGCCCCGCCACAGGACCAGACCCCCGGCACGGAGCTTCCTTTGCAGACGGAGGGTTTGATCTGCTCTCTCCCCGTTTCAGCCATGGGTAACGCTGAGAAGCATCAGGACAGGGACAGTCGGCCCCACTAACGCAGCATGATCGTCAGCTCTCCAGTGCTACTGCTTCTCCGGCTTCTCGGCATTTTATCTTCTCTCTTGCCTCAGATCCTTCCCCTCAGAAGAAAGGTTCAGAAGCAACAGGTGAAACAGCAAGCCTGTATTCCCAGTCTTCGCTGAACCGCTGACGGGGCCTCCAGCTCCCTTTCTGTACAACGCCCGCCCAGGAGCCCCTTTTCGCGTCTGGTATTTGGCAGAACTGAACAGCTACTGCTTAAATCACAACATCCTTAGATTAAATCTCCAGTTTGCCCACTGTCTCACTTCTAACTCACTACAACTCACCTTCCTTCCCAACTTGCCAGCCCAGCCAACCACCAGCGTTCTCCCAAACACACAACCCCAAGCTCTTTATCTGCTTAACAGGCACCCTAGGTCTTCCCAGATTCTGCTGCATCTTTTTACACTTCTTACAGACTTTTTTCTTTCCCAACAGCAGTTTTCTCAGATACCTGCCTCTTGTTTAAACACACCTCTTATGTCTCAACAAGAATCCACACAAAAGCACCGAATGTTGATGACAATCTTTCCTTTTACCGTCTCCACTAAACCAAACCCAAGCTCCTGGTCTCTTGAACAGCTCGTAGCTTTGCCACTCCCTTCAAGCAGCTCTGCGTCTGCACAGAGCTGTCTGCTCCTGCGTTTCCAGCACCTCCCTCACGAGTTAATCAGAAGCGTGGTAAGGTTCCAGAAAGCCTCACCAGCAGCATGTTAGAAAAGCTAAAAGCTCTACTCCTTTCACCTCTAGCAAGTGTGCGTTTTATTCTGTTCTGAAATATTCAAAAATACTTAAAAATCTGAGGTCAAGAGTAGCACAAAAGTAGGAAGGTCACATCCTCAAAGCACACCGTTTTATTTTTTCACATAGAATCCACATATCATTAAAAATAAGAGGAACTCACATAAACAGCCTTTTATTTCAATCTATTTTACATCATTTCTTACACACTACCAAGCAGATGTCTCGTCTTCCCTTCCCAAAAGCTTCTCTGGCACGTCTCTCACGAAATCACACTTCCCAAGTTCATTTGCAAGGCTTCAGCTCCTCCACAGTTACAATTCTCTACAAATTCTTCCACCATGATACCTCACAGGAAGCCAACTGATTTTTAAATCAGGAAAGCTTTACCTTCAAAGTGAACATCTAAGTACAGTTCCAACTACTTTGCCTCTATCTTAACACCGCAGTGGTAATTATGTTGTATAACACTCTAGGGATTTAAAAGAGAGTTAGTAAGGAGAGATACTTAATTATAATAGTAGAGATGGCTAAAAAAAGCACACAGCAGCTCCACCATACCTCTGACAGCCGTGAGCTCTGCAAACACAGTAGCAGGCCTCCCTTTGAAATGATCTAAGTACCCATCTCTACTGTAGGCAGAAGCTGAAACTCAGACGAAGAATTTCAAAATCCACATTATTCACCTCTAACAATGCCCTGGTCTGTACGTTGTAAGTAATAAGTTTAGCAGCAAATGACAAATTTGTCTCGCTCACAGCAGGGCAGTGGAGGAACAGACTCAAAAAAAGACAAACTGGTTTCAACATAATTATCTCGTTCCACCTCAACACGGCGTGACACAGTCACCCATGGTGGCAATGACACGCATTCTCGTCCAGGAGAACATTTTTCTTCCCCTGTCCCTGAAAACTATGCAAGTAACATAAACTTTTGTTTCTTCCCTCTACAGACAGTGCTTTTCAACCTCTACCACCTTTCTAAGACACGACCTGAAGCAGGACAAGCCGTACACACTGCCTGCGCTGGCCTGCAGAGATGTACTTTTGACTTCTTCGCGACACGGCAGGACGAGGCGTTCCTCCCGCTCGAGCACGTGAAGGGCTGTGTCCAGACGACCGCCTGCCACCACATCACACACCCCCAAGCAGCCGCTGCTTGTCAGCTGCCACCATCGCTCCCGTAGAGGAAGCCAGGCTCCACACAAGCGTTTAAGACTGTTGGATTGCAACGTGAAGTGGGTTTACATAAACTGCTCGGCAAGCACATCCATCAGAAATCACCAAAAAGCTTCAGATTCTTCCCCTCCCACCACTATCAGAGTTGCACACCACCCTCATCCCCAGGGCCC
This sequence comes from Opisthocomus hoazin, assembly GCF_030867145.1. Taxonomy (NCBI): domain Eukaryota; kingdom Metazoa; phylum Chordata; class Aves; order Opisthocomiformes; family Opisthocomidae; genus Opisthocomus; species Opisthocomus hoazin. The sequence continues at coordinate 1,121,918 of NC_134415.1, read as the reverse complement.
AAGCTTTAGAACTCTCATCATGAAGGCTGCTTCTAAATTCTAAAGCTTTATCTTCTGAAAGAAGAGCAGACTTGGATACTCTTTTTAAACCAGTGCATTCCTCACCGCAGTTCAAACCAGAACCAAGAATGTGAAGAACTGAAACAGATCTTCTGACGTTCACGATTTGCTCCAAAGCAGCTACAGCCGTTTGACCAGAGCCGAGCTGCCGCCGCTCAGCCCACGCGCCTTTCCCAGGCCCACCACGACGCTGAGCCCCCGACAGGCGCAGCGCTCAGCTCTTCAGCCTGCAGAATGCAAGGTGTCTGTCTGCCCCAGCGGAGCCACTGATCGGCCCCTCCTGACTTCCACAGCACGGAGCAGACGGGCGTGGAACGCCCAAGGGACGGGGAGCGCGGCGCAGCCCCGGCCGCGTCACCCCCAGCCAGCGCGCTCCCCAGGAAGCGCCGCACGCTAGCTTCCGTGTGAGGAAAAAAGTCATCATGAGCAAATTTTTTAAAGTGAAAAAAAAAACCAGTAAAAAGCAAAGTAAGAAAAAAAAAAAAAAAACAGTTATGTTTGTACAGCTAAAAATCTGCACGGTACTTGGACGTCAGTGATGCATAGAACATTTAGTTTCAGTTTGCCACTTTCTCACAGAAATCAAGTTATGCCCAAAATAGCAACGACACCAAGTTTTTTTTTATATACAGCATAATTTTACGTATTTTGACAGGAAAACTTAATTCTTACACTAAATCTGTTTCTTACAGACTATGGCACTAAAAACAAACGTAACTAATGCCATCCATAGTTCCACAATAATTGTTTGTGAAAAGTGAAAAATTCTGATAACTATCTATCAGAGATGACTTTTGTAAGTCCACTCAAATTAATGAGATAAGGACGCACCGAGCTGAGGGGGCAGCTGGGGAAAATAACTGATTCAAGTCCCTTCTCATTCTTTACTACTCAGAAGTTGAATTGAGTTTTTTAATGTGAAATACAACAAAAGGCATGCAAAAAGTTAGTATTTTTAAAAAACATTTTTACCGCACACAACTGCTACTGGATCATCAATTTAGGAATTTAAGAGGCACTTTCAAGCAACAAAATACATTTTTTTCCAATTCTTTTGCAACCAGATAGATCCCCAGACTACAATCACAGACTCACAGAAACATGAAGGTTGGAAAAGACCTCCGAGATCACCAAGTCCAACCGTCCACCCAACACCCCCACGCCTGCTAAACCACGTCCCCAAGTGCCACATCCACACGGTGCTTGAACCCTTCCAGGGATGGGGACTCCCCCACTGCCCTGGGCAGCCTGGGCCAGTGCCTGACCACTCTGTCAGTGAAGACATTTTTCCTAATATCCAATCTCCACCTCCCCTGATAGTAACGAAGTAACTAGTAGACACAGGCTGCAAATATCCTCACATGCAGACATACCGTTGCCACTTTGGAGGAGTGCCCTGCTTCGGCAGGGGGGTTGGACTAGATGACCCACAGAGGTCCCTTCCAACCCCTACTATTCTGTGATTCTGTGATCCAAATCCACTGAATACGGATTCAGGGTTTATCCAGGCAGACAACGCATTCCATGTTCCACTAAAGCACTGCCCGTCAATGAGTCAAATGTAAAACTAACTGGTGTCTAGTTTTCTTCAAAGAGCATCCAATAATGTAAACAAAGCACCAGAAAAATGTAACTAAGAATGGAGACAAGAAAAGCAGAAGTATATAACCATTATGTTCTGCTCTTGCTGAAAAATCTCTGGAGACAGGTGGGTTATCACCTCTCCTGACGGCGTTCTGAAGGCTAATACAGAGCACGTGCTCACACCACGAGTGATGTGCTGATGCTCACCCCCGCCCAAAAAGAACCTTGTTGACACAGCATGTCCCAAATTTAAATACAACCTTCATTATAAAAAATGGAAACAAGAACCAAACCAACGTGACACCACCCCACTCATGGACTCAACTGACCAGCACTTTCTCTCAGAAGAAATGCAGCAGAACATGCAGGTTCTGGACACCAGCACTGAGACCACGGCGTACAAGCCACGCAGCAGTGTCCCCCGAAAAAGCGTTTGCGTCTCAGCTCTCAGTTCATCTCTCAGTGCCTTGGGAGAAGCCCGGCCCCTGCTCTGAGCACGCCGGTGCCCCTGCTCTGAGCACGCCGATGACGGCGTGGCCGGCCAGGCGGCAGCGGGCGTCCATCTCACGCCGGTGCCACGGCGCGGTCGCCGCTCTCCTCCTGCCATGGGCCGCCGCACGGCTCGCAGCGAACTGGCTCCGCACCAAACCCCGCACGCTCATCCGTTTTCCTTCTGTGAGTGTCAACAGCCAGCTCCCACGTGCTTTATTCCTGGTGGAACACTGCAACTCCTGCGTTTTCCAATCTAGCAGCTTTCGCATGCTTACTTGGCAAAGAAATAGTTGGTTTTATTCATCACAATTTTAACAGTCTTCACTGTTAACATCAGCGCTGTTCGCTACTGCTGCTGACGCAGCAGAAACAGCAACGCTAGCAAAAACCAAGTCATTTCTAATACTGTGCCACACGGGCCCGTAGCCCGCATGCATCATCAGCGCAGACACCAACATGCTGGCACGCACGCACTGCCCACGCCCCGCTCGCAGTCAGTGAAATGCCTGCGCGTCAGGCAAACAAGATCCCTCTCATCTTTCCTTCAGGAACTGGAGTAAAAAATAAAAATTTAGACAAACTAGGTCAAGTATCAAAGCTGATAGAACAGACAGTCCCCTTCTGACAAATGTTCATACATCAGCAGTTTTGGTTTAGAGCACGACACTGCACTCTGACATCATTAACCGGCAAGTTAAAAACATTCACACATTTGTTTCCACTTACTAAAACTCGCATTTATGCTATTTAATACGATGGTATATCAGATCAAAAGTCCATCATCCCTGCGTTACATCTGACAGCGGCAGTCTGCATTCACTTAAGAAAATGATATAGAGAAAATTAACTACAGTCTCCTCATTTTCCTGGTAAACTCATAAAGCCATATGTTTGAGATGCAGTCCTGCGCCTCCCCACAGCCCAGAACCACACTCCAAAACCCCACAAATCTTTAACACAGAAATCGGTTTCGGCGTTCCCAGGAGGAAAGCTGAACTGCCCTCCAGCCCTCCGCCGGGCAGCGCCCGCTGACATGGCCCAGCAGCTGACAGACACCAGCATCCACACCCAAACAGTGGCTCTGCAGAACGGGAAACTTCTTGACGGGGGTAATCAGCCCACAGACAGGAACAGCACAACTAAACTAAACTGCTGAGGGTCAAGGAAAATCAAGTGTTTTAAAAGTCAACATTAGAAATCGGGAAAATGAATCCAGAATATTCTTCTCTCTGTCAAGTCTCAGCATGAGATCAAGCCTACACAAGAGCCCCGTTAAGTGAATGAGCACGCACTGTGCTGCTTGTTGGCAAATTCCCTTGCAGCATGGGTTAGATTAACACCACCAAACTCTGCACAGCTTTCTCCGCTAGTGAAGTCCACCAGCACAGCGACTGCTGAAGCAGATCTGGTGGCTCACACTCAGGCCAGGCTTCCTCACCACACTGCCCAAGGTCTCCTGCTGCAGCTCCCTTCAGCAGCAAATTGCCTCCAAAGACTTAGCTGCAAGTAGCCCAGTTAGGCATATGTCAAGCTGCTAAATCTACTGGAGGCTTCTGTTTGTTTGGTTTAGCTTGAATCAAATAACAAGCTAACCATAATAAAGAATGACTTGGATGTCTTTGGTGCTGGAGAACCATCAGGAACACAATTCTGTGCAAGCTACTAATCATGATCAGAAAGATGAAAAACAGGAGCCATCCACTCAGATCTGAACGACGACGTTACGTGTTGCTATTTGAAAACATCAGCTTAACAGTACCAGCTCAACCACACACAGCTTCCAGGGTTTTAGTTCCTCAGGGGTGTATTTTTTTAAACAAAAATCTTTTACCTCTGTTTACTGTCTGTTTTTGAAACTGCTCTTTGTGAAAAATGCAGATTGACTTGATCTTCTCCACCCAGACACTACTCCGTGCTCCCTACGTTTAAATCCATCCGTGAGGTCATGTACCGGGAAGCTCTCCAGCTGGAGCCCGAAGGACATTCCCTCAAGCAGCACACTGAGCACTTCAGCAAACAGCTGCCTAATTCACACCAGAATCCCCTCGTACCAGCAAAGAAATCCCACACCCCGTACATCCCAGTCCGTAAAAGGAGTGCCCAAAAGGAAAAGGCAAGGTGCTGGTTTGCAGCCTTGAAAACAAACCAAACTAATTAAAACAAACACCTGGCTGAGACCCTCCAAAACAATCAGTTCTGAAGTTTAGCGGGGAAATAAAATTCTGATGGCATTATCTAAATTTCAGGTTTGTTTATTCTTGGAACTGCAATGGAATCAAATAGTGAAAACTACTAAAAAAACCCACTAAATAGCAGCCCCATTAGATTCTTTTCTGCCTCTTAACGCTCCCAAAGAGCAACCTACAGCAGAGGCAGGTTCCCTGCTCAGCCCGTGGGACACCACGCACGCCCACCCTGCGCAGTCAGCCATCCTGTTCACTAACACAGGCAGGTCGTGGGAGTCTTCTCCCCACTTCACTAATCGTTTTCAGCACAAAATAAACTTCTCACGTCTTCCACATACAAAGGCAACCTGAGGGAACACAAAACTTTGCAACTAATATAACGTATTTCAGAAATTGTTGGAAAGTGAAGGTGCACATCCTGTGCCCTCTGTCAATTTTTCACATAGCTTCGTGTCAGTCTTTCCCTTATCATCAAAGTGAATCTTCCACACTACATGCACACAGTGAGCACCTGACACTTGAAAAACAGCTAGATGCCTAGACCATACGTACACAGTCAGTGAGTTAAAGGAAAAAAAAATTACGCAGCATTAGCTGCTTAGTTGAGAAGAATTAACATTGTGCATTCTTTACAAAAAAATATACTATACTGCTGTAGAGATGCTGATGAAAATTCATAATCATAAAAAAAATGGATTTTGGCACTAAGCTTTTGTACCTGAGACACATAAAAAAACTGTGATCATTGGTTATCAACCGAGGAATTTACCTGATACTGCAAGATATGAAACACCAAAAACTGAGAAAGCAAACCTCTGTAATCATAGGCAAATGACTTAGTTATGACGGGAACAGCTCTAATTCTGCCCTGCTAGCACCAAAGCTCTTCCAGGGTTTGTAAAAGCAATGTCTACATACATGAAGCTCTACCTCCTGTGAGGCTGACCCGACGGCTTTCATCACTTCAGCTGGCATCTAATCCACTCGAATCGGACTGACTAGTTCTGCTCGTTCCCAATTTGCCTTTTTTTAACTGATGATGTACGACAGTAACACGATCTCCCTTTTAAACACCCTGCTCCCTATCACAACGGCATTGCGTCACACGCTGCCCTACTTGAGCTCCGTCAGCATTTCATCCCCAAGACTGCAAGGAAGTAACAATTCCTGGCTGACAAGTGCCAACACTGACAGGTTCGTCACCTACCACACTAAACACACCGACTGCCGCACTGCTCCGACATTAAATGCATTATCAGGATGCACCACGCAACTTCAAACTAACCGTCACGTACTGGAAGACTTCCCAGAGTTAGGCAATGCATAAACAAAACCTCTACCTAATTCACAAACTCTGCTTAACCACACACATAAGCAACACCACAGGCTTAAGAAATCTGGTACAACAGCTGACCAGTCTACAGCCTAAAATTAAGTATTACCACCTGTGTTAAAAGATTATGCACTTCCAACATATCTTCTAGTTTATATTTATTGTTACAAAGCCCAATTAGCACACACACCAATTCTTGATACAGCAGTAGTCAAATATTCCTGCATGTGATAAACTGACAGATTTATCCATTCTGTTGTTGATGAACTGAAGTTGGTTTAGATTTGGTTTTAGTAAGCAGAGAAGACTTCAAAGGAGATGGCCATCAAATCAAGTTATAAACCTTGACTGAACAGAAGAACAATAAATTTTATTTAAGCTTAGATTTCAAAACAGGTGGCTGATGAAGTAATGGCATTTGTTAGCAAAATCATCTGAACAGATGAGGTCAGAGACGAATGTTGGAAAGAGAAAAACTGGAAACTCTAAGGTGGAAGTACAATAACCAAACATGTACTCCTGCAGGAAAAGGCTCCAAAATTTAGTTCAAGCATTCTATCCAGACACGTTAGTCCATTTGTATCACTATGCCAAATGTAGGAAATGTTGAAGAAATCAAAACACCAGTGTGGAAGTCTGTAAAGCCTACGAGATGTTTACCACAGTGAGACTGTGCCAGGCTAACATAACAGCTATGAGGGTGCCTAAGAAAACGGAGCAGTGCTAAACGGAGGTTCCCATGCAACACTCTGCACGGATTGAACTAAAGAAATGGTGACTCCTAGCAAAGCTCTTCAAGGCATCAGCCGGAGCAAAGCGACAGCAGCAGTGCCAAAAGCAGAACTAACCAAAAGGAGGTTGACCAAAGGTGACTGAAAACCCCACAACGGGCGAGCTGAATATTCTCTAAAAATGAATCAGTGAAAGTGGGATCTCAGTCTGCACTGCTAATGCTGCCACACGACGTGGGTTCCCCCGGCCTCCCACGCAGAACGCTCCCCCCGACTCTGCCGGGAGGCAGCACCCGGGGACAGGCACACACTGACCCGGAGGGACCAGGCACGGGCACCCGCGAAGGGCGAACAGCTTCCCGGGCGCTGCTCTGCACGGTGTCTTCAGCGAGGAATGGAAGCACTGCATGAACTGCTGCAATGCTCTCGCCCTCATTCAGAAAAGATTCTGAAGCTATGAAAGGACATTTGGATCTCGTAAACTCGGAGAGCCACTCACAGGAAAACATGAAGAGGCTGGCTTGGAAAAAACCAACCCCAAAACGTAAGAGCAGTGTGCTCATTATCCGTGCACTGACCACTGCCACCAGAATGAGAGTGAGAAGGGCAGTATGTGCTGTAAAATGAAACAGATTTTAACTGTCCAAAAATAAATGTAACAGTAAAAACTTATTCCGAATTTGAGACACATGAGATTGGAAGAACCCACTACAGCGAATTATGATTTTGGTGGGAAAAGAATGTTCAAATCGGAACACGATCTGTTTTCAGATAACCTACACGATACATAGCTCGGGTAGCAATTCCTTACCAAGACAGTCTGCACATTACAACAAATCACCCAGGTCACACACAAACAAGAAAATCATTTTGAACGCAGATGGTTTATCAAACTGCTGTATGACCCATGCTTATCATATATGCAGTACGATGAAGATTTTTATTTCAAGCGCCAGGCTTAAAAAGAAACCATTAAGAACACTACATCTGCTAGTAAGTACAGTTTTACCTTACTGCAAATTGTAATTTATTACGCAAACACAATCAGTGACAGAAATTTATACATGAGAAATACAACCACCAGAAAATTTTAGTAACACCTTAACAAGGTGTTGCAAGGACAAAAATATTCTTGTATTTATGCTAGGTAGTAAATACAGCAAATAGCACTACTTAAAAACTGTCACCGAGTTCCTCTACCACAATTGCTAAACAACTTCAATTTCACGTTGAAGTGATTAAGATAACCAGTCAGCTTTGAAAAGCTGCTCATTTTTCATCAACCTAGAGGGAAAAAAAAGTGTATTTGAATTCACTGCAAATACACCCACCTGAATAAGCCTCTAAGAGACAGATATACCTATGTAAACATGGCTCTCCAGGGAGCCGAAACCTGGCAACAATCGAACTACATCTTACACAACTGAGGCCTAACTTCAAGGTTAAAAAAATAGGCTGTTTGTAACTGTCCTTTTTACTCACCCTGAGTATTTTTCCAGACCCGAACCTAAGTTGAACTGAAGAGACACATTAGCACACTAATCTTAGCGTTATCCGCCCTTTTGTCGGGCGCATTAGTGCAGCACTGACTCGACACATTACCAGCAGGCAGCAGAGCAGCCAGGCCACCAGCTTCTCCCAAACACGCACGGCCAGCAAAACTTTCATGCAGGGAATCAGCTACCGCTAAAGCACCAACCTCTGCTGACGCGAGAAACAAGAACGTTGCTGCTTGGGTTTCTTTAACGGCAATGAGAAGCACTAGCTGTTCTTTGCCCTGTTTCACTTCTCGTTATTCCACACTGCGAACGGAATGTTCCCTCTAATTCGCAGCTGGTTACCTTAAAACATACTCAGCTCATTCTTCAAAGTTTCATTTCCTTCAAGAAAAAGCAAAGCTCTTCAACCATCCCGGGAGGTGTTCAGAAGGCGTGTAGGTGTGGCACTGCAGGACATGGCTTAGCAGACGTGGGGGTGTTGGGGTGAAGGCTGGACTGGATGGTCTTAGAGGTCTTTTCCAACTCTCATGATTCCAGGACTCTAAAACCTCCACTGAGAGTATTTTTATACTATGACAAAATCCCATCAACTATCAGAGGTATAGGCAGACTCAAAATCTTTTTGTTCTTTTACATGATAAACAGATACTCACTTTCCAAAAAACTACCGTGTTCGCTGCTCTGTTAGGTGGATTCTTGAAATTTCAATAAACACCAAACTCTGCTCACTCCCTTCAGCTGTAACGGAGCTTTCACGACGAGTAACGAGGCTGTAGACAGCCTGCCTGCTCCGTGGACACTAGTAAATACTTGGTCCGCTGCTACTCTTCCTTCTTTAAGTAGGCAGAACAAAACCGGCCGGGCTGGGCCTTGGAGGCTCCGTCCCTTCCACCCGACCCGCAGGCAGCACCAGCCCCGCCAGGCACAGCCGCCGGGACAGAGCCACTGGAAGCCACCTTCGCACAGGCCGCCAAAGGCAGCCGCCGCACTGTGCCACCAGATGCCCAGCGGCACGGTTACGCAGGCGGTCGCAGGAGCAACCAACTAAACCGCAGCACACCACGACCAGGGCCTTTCCTCAACAGACATCAGCAACGGAGGAGCTCGGGGTTTCTCGATAAATTGCTACCGACTTTTCTAGAGTTGCACAGTGCAACTATCCCGGGAACTACGGCAATATTCTCATATACCCTTGATTCCAAAATACATCGCAAAAATGCCATTATTAGTTGAAATAATTCTTCAGATTCCTAATCTGCAATTATTATTACTAATCAGTAACAAGAATTACTACTAGTACCAGTTAGGCCCTGCCTTAAGACAACGCATCTATGAGATATAACCTTCGAGAGCAAGCACAATGCTTCTTTCCATGTAAATAAATATGCACTATTTAAAGTTTATTACCTTATTATGTCTTTAAGTTAATATTCTCTTGTTCAACACCAAGAGGTATTTTCACACTTTTCTGGGAAATAAGACTTTCATGAACAATCTCATGAGACACCATAAAGAAATCAGAGAGCGCTTGCAAACTGAATTTTTTCTCCCTAAGACACCAGAGAGAACCGATTCTAGAACCAAGACCCCAAACCTCCGTACCTCTTCAAACACCCAGCGCATACATCCACCTCCTAAGCTGAAAACTGAACGTACTTAGAGCAGGCTTTGGTGAACTCTGCCAAAAAGGAAAGACAACTTCACAATGCACTTGAGAGCACAAGACTCTGTTGGATAAGCAGTCAGACCCTTTACGAAACAAATCTTCTCTACTCAGATGATTTTTCTTTTTAGCATGGTGAATTTTTTTTGTTGTTTTTACAAGTACTTTATTTTGAGCCAGCAAAATCCAGTACAATATGCATACACAGCACAAGAAAACCACAGATGCGTTAAGCAATATTTTTAGGATAGTTGACAAGTTTTCAGGTAATTGTGACTATTATGCATGAGGCAAAAGTACGAACACGTTTCCCTCTTCCTCCCTGCTCCCTCATCTCCTTGACAAGCTCATCGCTATTCCCCAAGTCACCCGTGACAGCCACCCAAATCCAGCAGCAAGAGGGTGGAATACTGGGATACGCGGCTTCCACAGACACAGCTCTGGTCCTTACGCCTTGGCCAAAAAAACCAAACGAACCAACAAAGACAACACTAACCCAACCGAGAACTGGTGCCTGCCGTCCCCCCTGCTGTCAGAGGAGCCCCCATGGTGAGCACCCTGAGGGTCAGTTTTACCGCCACAAAACCACCGTGCTCCTGTTGGCAACCTGCTGAACTCAACAAGTCAGCTCAGCTGGCATCTTTGCGTTCAGAGACCTCTGGCACATGACATAAGGTGCCCGCTGACAGCAGCGGCAGATACTGCCCAGCAGCAGAGGAGGAACGCGACAGTTTGCCTGTGGGCTTCACAGATCCTTCCTGACAGCAAAGGCATGGCAAGACTCCAGAACTTCGGGTCTACTCCAGGCTCTGGAAAGCAGTTTCTTCTAGCAGACACATGCTCTTGCCTGTTCTCCTTGTCCCAAACCCTCTCCCACTCCTACACTGCCTTTTCTCCATACAGAAGCCCCATTTTCTACCTACGGCAGGTACGACTCTTCATCCCGTCAGCTCCTCAGTGGGTTCCAGCTGCCACCCAGCACTGCCTTACAGCCCCGAACCGCGAGGGACGCCCACATCACCCCACAGTTCTGTCCAAACTTCCTGACCGTTCTTTAAACCCCCCCCTGAAAATTTCCTCCTTCAAAGCTGGAATTTCCGAAGCAAGCAGAGCCATTGCTCGCGGCCCTGCTGCCCCCGGCCGGGGCATTCCGGGGCGGGAGCGACGCGTGCCGGGCCCCGGCGAGAGCGCGCAGCGCGGGCGGCAGGACAGCCCGCTGGGACCCTTCTCTGCTCAGATGCAATTCAGATTCCTCTGAATCTAGGCGCACCGCTGGGCAAAGTAACACCACTTGCTTTAGCAACCTCATTCATTAAGAAGCGTGGTTTTTGTTTTAAAATACTAAGACTTCCCCCCTACGTCCATTCTTGAAAACTTTTTCGCTGTTTAAATTGCAGCTTTCAGTACAGCTCAGCCTAAACCACACACTTGGCAGGAGAAGTTCTAGGTCACTGTGCAAAGTTACACACAACACACGAGGTGGCTTAGTGGAACATACAATGCAACCTCAATCCAAGCTGTACCAGAGCTACTCAGAAGATGCACGACAGCTTGGCACATCGCAGAGGTCGCATCTGCAGTACCTAACTCCCATACACCTTCAGAACGCACCCATATTCTGGATGACTGAGAGAGGATTTCAATTTCTGCACTGTAAATACCAGCATTACTGCTGTCGTATTAGCAGCGTGTTTCTTTTCAGTGTGGTAGTGTTCGATACCAGATACTACAGTGAAAGATAACATCACATTTGCTAGCCTGCCGTAAAGTCACTGTCTGAACTTTGTTTCATGCTTTATCTTATGCATCTCAAGGGGAACCACAGACCCTGCCCTGAAAAAAAAAACAAAAAACACACACTACCACAAAAGAAAAAAACCAAACCAAAACACAAAAACCCCCACCCCCCCCAAAACCACCCCCACCCCCACCATGCTAAGAGGAATTTCAGCTTTAAACGCAGAGTATCGAAACGGAACCAAGATGAGGCCTCAGCTAGGGACCAGCCCGCACTACTGCTCCCAGCATCAGCTGCCCAGACTACCTTCTGCCCAGGCAGACGAACCACTGCTCATCAAATCACAGCCACGCACACCTACTGATGCCATATCGCTGAGCTACGTTACCAGAAGGGAAATAAAATTTTAACACCTGCTATGACGAATGGGAGTAGGAAAGTTCCATCTTCTTCCTCCATTTAACATTCAAGACTTGTTTTTATAAGCTTAGAGTATAAAAGCAGCCAAAACCTGCAACAGCCTTTCAGGCTTATATTTTCCGCTGTCTCCTTCCCACTGACGCTTCTCTTTCACCCACCTGTTCCCACACACTGGCTGCAGGGGGAAACAATCCTCTTTTGAAATCATCTTTGAAGGATAAAGAAAAAAGCATAGGCAAATAGGCAATCCCCTCCCGCCACCAGACCTGCCGAGCATCTGATAAGGGCTTGACTGCTTTCAACTACCTTATGCTGTGGGAAGAAAACCCCAAACACCAAACAAACAGAAAACCCCACACAACAGAAGAGTACAGAAGAGCTTTTTTTTTTGTTCTCTATCCACCACTGACACTTTAAAAACTCATTTCAAGCTGATTTCCTTACAGAAAATGGAACCAGACTATCACTCCATAAAGCATTCTTGAACATACCAACGAGCACTCTAGGTAGAGTTTATAAAGCTCCATACAGTGCAGCAAGGAACTAGAAATACAACCAGTAACACCAGTTATAATTAATATTCAAAACAGCCTCAATGCACGGTGAACACATTTCAGCTTGACAGGAAAAGCTTACGTGAGTAAATTCTATTAGTTTCCCTCACTAACGTGATGAATATTGAACAAAAATATCTCAGTTATTTTTTCAGCTTCAAAAGGCAGCAGCATTATTGGTATCAACTGCCATGCTTCCTCTCACAATTAAAAAAAAAAAAAAAAAGAAAGAAAAACTGTCAGTGAACTGCAAAGCGCACTTCCCGCAGTGACACAAAGACGGGGGGCTCTGCACCCCACGTAGCTAAGTGCCTGCCACGAGCCCCCAGCCCCTCAGGGGGCAAACCTCCCCGGTAACACCTCTGGGAATGATCCGTCACCTGCCACACTTCCCCTTCCGGGCAGTCATGAAATTCAAGTGAAGCACGGAGATCTTGCTGACTGCACCATGAAGAAGGAAAACCAAATTCTTTAGATGCCTGGACGTGTCTTCAGGGCTTCCAACACTGGGAGGAGATCCTAAATTAAAGCCTCCAGTTGGTATCAATACAGAAGCGCATTCTGCAGCTAGACTAAAAGTGACCAGTGTACTTCAGCAACCTACTTCTCAGATTTACTAAGACTTTACCAAATTATTTCATGCCTGTCAATGACACAGCTTGCACTGGAAAAACTTCTTAAAATTTACTTTGTTTCTGGATTTTAGTAAACTTGAGTTTTGCCCACTTAGACAAGCAGCAGCAATCAGTAAAACTGGGAAGTAAACTCAGCTTCCTATCTCCTTCCCTTCATTTTGCATTCTTGCACGAAAAGCAATCAAAAGGCAAGTCCAATTTTACAGATTCACACTCCCACCTCCATGTTTTCGTTCTTTCCCACATTTAAGCAAACACTATTAAATAAACAGGCTCCTCTTTCTGAAATGATCTGTTCCTAACACAACTTTCACATGTGGTTAAGAACGTGAAAGATACAAAGTTTAAAGTGGAGGGAGGGAAGTGTTTTCATTTTTAAAAACACCTCAACGAAACACTAAGGACAACAACAAAAACTAGACTTCCAAGCTGGTCGTAAAGATTTCCCAAAAGACATTAATTCTCAATTTAAGAGCCTCTGGCCCACAATCAGATGCTCGGATCAATCCCTAAACTTGGGAATGACTAAATGCCCTATTTAAACGTCTTCCGTAACAAATGCCAAGGTATGCATTTACTAAAGACAAAGTGAAAACAGAGCTTTACAAATCCAGTCAACAAAACAAAACAGCAGCTGGACTATGAATGGCAAAGCTGCAGTAAACAACACTTAGGAAAGCTGCGACACGTTGGAATAGATGGAATAGATGGAGACTCCTCAGGAGGACTGGAATATGAAATGCAGCAGATTAAATCCAAGGCTACATGCAAACTAAACTGCATGAAAAAAAATTATGTGCTCTCTTGTACATTATACTAAGGTTCAACAGTGACACCTCAGAAAAAGGTCCACACCATTCTGAGCAGCATAACCACGACGTTTATAAACAATGAATCTTGGGACTCCTACAGAAACGTAACAGAAAACAACGCGCAGAGCATGCTGGAAATAAAACAACAGTTACCAGCAGAGAGTAAGCGAGCAGCACAGAACATACCAAAGCTTCAATAAATAAGAAATTCTAAAGACACAGAGCGCCTTCACTGTAGTTTATAACAGCACCAGGACCTTTCATACTGGGCATAGTGCAGAGAATCTCTCGCTCTATCTCAAGAAAAAGCTCCTTCTGAAGGCTTGCGATGTGGGTACCAGCACGGAGCAGCAGAGTCAGCGCAACGCAGCTGGTTACAAGGAGAGAGCTGAAAGAAAAGACAGTTTAGACAAAAGAGAAAGACGAGGAGGTGGGATGAACGGCAGCAAGCAAACCAAGCCAGCCTCCCTCGGCCAAAGGCCAGGTGAAGACCCCAGTGGGTGGCACCAAGGCGGCAGCCGCAGTCCCTCCGGGATGGGGCAAGGTCGCTGGGCTGCCAGTGGCCTCGGGCAGGCGCCGGGTCACCCCCGTCCCCACTCTGCTCCCCCCAGCACGGGGACAGGGGGTGCAACACCCCCCCATGACGGGCGCTCGCTCCGTGCTCGGGTATGCAACACGAACAACTGCCAGCGGGGAAAAATTAACCTGGCAAATCGATCCGCACCAGAGCGCTCAAAGAAAACCGAGCATTAATCACACACGGTACGGAGAGTGAAGTGTTACTACCGGCAGGGCTGTTGCAGCTCACCACCAGGTGTAACACGAGTTGCCACTCGTTTTTAAGAGGCTACTACATTCTTTTCGTTTTTAGGTTTTACGTTTAGCTGGTTTTAATCTGAAATTTAGGAAAGATGACTGGCAACGCAGAAGCTTAAGGCTATACGGATATTCCAGCAACAGAAAGAAGAAACAGTGAAAATAAAGCTAATTCCAACCAAATGGAAGATCCAAAGACCTACCATGGTGAGCTGTATGAAATTATTCCTGCTCTCCTCTATAGGAGCAAAAAACTGCATAGTTAAAAGGGCAGCACATCACTCATTCCAGAAAAGAGTTACAGATCTTGAGACAGCCACAAAAAAATAGGGAAAGAATTATGACACTACCAGAAAGTGCACTGCTCTGAGGGAAGGAGACTGCATCTCCCAGTGACACACAAGCCCCGCAGACACCGTGCGCCCGGCCTGCCTGCAGCCAGCTGCCACAGCACTTCTGCCTCCCTCGGAGGCTCGAGGGCCACCAACCTCCACCGCCCGCTGCCGCCGGCCAGCGACGCCCGCTGCGTCCCGCCCCGACAGCCCTCAGCCCAGCGCGGCCTCAGGGCGCCAGTTCAGCTCCCGACCCAGCGGCAGGCTGCAGACATTCTCCTTCCTTGCTCGACTCGCTTCCTCCCAGGCTGCCGAGCTGCGACAGGGCACTGCACAACCCAGGGAAGGCCACGCGTCGCAGACCGCAGGGAACAGGGACACCTTCCCAAACAAGCATCTCCTTTCGGCATCTCCAAGCTTCCAAACCAGGTCAAAGCCACCCTCTGTAACACCTCGCCAAGGTTGTCCAGTAACTTAACAACAACAACAAACCACCCAACAAAACAGGCCCTGTAGTTATTTTGCAGTAAACACGCGGGACAATGTCCTGTTAACTCGGCACACACGTCACCCAAGACCTGTGCTTGGTCTTCCCTAACCGACGGGCGCCTGGGGACGCTTCCGGTCGGCAGGAACCACACGGGAACCGGCGTGGAAGTGACCCCAGCTAACAGCCCAGCGCATCTACCGGGGGTAGCACAAGAGCGCTAAGGAAAAGCTGGTCCCTCTCGCAGGAAACCGCGGGAGTCCAGTGAACGTCTTCCTTTGAATCCACTGCAGCCTCAGAAAATTAACATCATGTAAAACATGATTATAAATGCTACTGCCCATTTCTCAATGCAACTTCGGCCCTGGCTCTCTTATGACC
This sequence comes from Opisthocomus hoazin, assembly GCF_030867145.1. Classification (NCBI taxonomy): domain Eukaryota; kingdom Metazoa; phylum Chordata; class Aves; order Opisthocomiformes; family Opisthocomidae; genus Opisthocomus; species Opisthocomus hoazin. The sequence continues at coordinate 1,106,195 of NC_134415.1, read as the reverse complement.
AGAAAATAATATAGAAATTCATATAGAAAATATATTCTATTACATACTTTCTACAGAAAATACTCTAGATTTTCTATAGAAAAATAGATATAATTCAAAATGGTGAAACACATTCAAGAACTTGCCAAACATTCATTTTATGACACGATAAATCTACACTTCAAGCAAAGGAATATGGATGAGCTTCTCATTAACTACAGAAAAGGTGTGTGGTAGACTTCCAGCAACTGCCAGAATGACGCTCAACTGTTTTCACCACACAACTACTAAAAAATCCTTACGTCTTCCAGTAAAAAAAGGCTACTACCTCGCAGGAAGCTTTACTTCAGTAAAATTTAAAATAAAAACAAAAAAAATAAAAAAAATAAAAAAATAAAAAAAAAAAATCAACCCACAACTATCAGGACTGGTAACAGGTTTGATTTTCTAAAGAGCAGAACAAAGTTAAATTCAGAGCGAGAAAGGAGCAGCTCCTGTTTCATATACTTGCTAAGATTGGTCCTGTTGGCCCAGAAATCAGGCCGTGTTTCACCTTAGGGATCCTATAACCAGGAGAATCATTCTCATACAGATCATCCTTCTGATTTCATTTAAGAGGGGGAACCGGACCAATGAAATGTTTGCAAGAATAACCTTACTGAATTGTTCCAAATGCTACACTTTGTATTTCGCCGTTAGATGTTCCTATTCTCTTCACCTTCACAGTGACAGAATTCAGTGCTGCTCATTCTTAACTCTGCCTGAACGATGATCACCTCCCAAGGCACCCAAAAGAGCAGCCCTGAAGTGCTGCAGTGAGGACATTCAGTTAAGCGTCCAATAAAAGCATGTATTTCTTACCAGATTTATTTGCAATTATTTCTATGAACAGATGATAAGCATGTAATTTTTTAGTAAGCTCCCTCAAGAATGTTTTCTATTTTTTTTAATATAGTGCTTACCATACATGGGAAATTGTATTTGTAAATTCTGTTCCTAGTTATCCTATAGGAAGAAGATCAGCGTTTGGCACTACTGAAAATCACAGATTGGGAGGACGATTCGCTGAAACGTACCGGTACCAACACTTCTGAAAAACGCTGTGCCTCTGCCGGAAAGGACGTCACGACCTTCCAGCGGGAACTCCAGACCAGTTAAATTGTTTACGGCATCGCTTCTCGCAGCAGCGTAAAGCCGCCAACAGCCTTCAAACACATGGATATGCTCTTTTTAAATCTCAGATCACATTAGGGTTAAATCTGACATAAGGGGAAAGCTGTGAAGCAGTTGATAAATTTCAATTAATTATGCATACTAGGGCCTACTCTACAACAGGAGCAAATTTCAAGCTCATAAAGGAATAGAGTTTTCCAGAAGCCTTACCATGGAAAGTTTAAGCAGCAAGGTCATTTCTTTTCTATTTAAGAAAAAAGAACCCAACACAACACTGTATCTAGTTCTTAAATAAAGGAAGACTGAAGTGTCATCCATCTGAACTAAACAGGCCAAGCAAAATACCCTGCAATTCCTATGTTCTCCTCAATGTCGAAATGGGTGGATAAATTTAAAGCCTGCTCTCTCAGGAGTTGCTTTATAGGCAATTTTCTCCCAGTATCAAGGTCTGCAATTTCCATTTGGCTGCCAGTTTGCGATTAAATTCATCACCTTTATTATAAAAATGTGCTGCACTCCACGGCCCGCCGCACCAGAACCGCAAGGAAGCCATTTTTCACTGCTAAGAGCGGCATCGCTGCGAGGCAGCCACCGCATCCAGCCCGACCCAGCGCCTCCAGCGCGAGGCCAGCCCCGCGCCCGCGGGAAGGGCCCCCACCGCGCGCGTACCGCAGGGCAGGCTCTGCGCAGCGGGTGCCTTCGCTTCAGCCTTTTCAGGAAAGGCCACCATTACCTCTTCTAGTCAGTGCTTCTGCAAACCAACAGTGTGAAAACAAAGAGATTGACACCAAACGTGTCCACCGGCATTAATCAAAACACTCCCGAGAACAAAATCAGTGCACACACTGCCTACGCCTTGCACTCCTTACTAAAACATATTAAACTGCCTTGAAACATTTGTATCTTTAGTAAGCACCCCACAGGAATTTTTTTATGTACATTTTCGCTTCATATCATGTCCCTTTCCCCCCCCCGCAAACTTTGGTTTTTAAATTTCCACTAATTTTTCCCACCTGAACATAACCTACTTTTCTATAACAGCTTTTGGCGAGCCTGAAAAGTACTCAGGAAAAAAACACTGACTATTCACTGTCTCTTGATATGGAAGTAATAGGAGCGAACACAGCTCAAGCAAACCACACATGTTCTAATGTCCTCCTCCACTAAGAACCAGAAGAAATGCCCTGCCTTCATTTTGCTTCTTTTTATAAATGCTACCTGAGCCAAGCAGAATGTAATATAGAATTTGTACTTGAAAACACAAATACACGACTGGAAACACAGAGCACCAAAGTGATAGCTACCAACAGCACTAAGAGCTAACTAAAAGCCACATGCCGAATCTTTATGAAGTATGGGAGTTAAATTCATATCGGTTTGCGCTTCATTGAATAAGAGACTTTAAATTACAGTAAAACAATAAAAAATAATATGCAATGAGCAATTAAAAATATTAAGCCCTTCATATTCTACTAAAAAAGCACAAGAATGTCATTTTAGCTTACGTAATTGCTGTATTAGTCACACTGAAAGGTAATCAAATTGTATTAGAGGTAAGCAATCTACACGCACAATATAACTTCATTTTACATGTTAGCTTCTTTACGTATTAATCAGTTTTATTAACTAATGTTGCATTTCAAAAGGTGCATTTCTCTCACACTGGTTCCCAAAACCACTTTGTTAAGGGCTAAGCAAACAGTATCTCATACAAAGCTGACGTATCTCAACAGTCAAGCTACCCCAGGAGATCTTCTCAACTCATTTCACTTTGTGGCCACGTCAGTGACGATAACAACACGGCAAATGGTAATGGCGGTGCTCTGGTCAATTCTCACGGGCCTTTCAAAATGTAAGAAAAACCTGTTAAACAATAAATCTCTGATATTTAACTGGTAGAAGTTAAAAAATTAAGTAAATCATGGGCACGTATCAGAAATTATTAAATCTTGCACAACGGAGACGTTCTGCACTGAATCAGCTGGGTCACATGAAATCCAATGGAAGTGCCATCTAGACTCCAACGACTAATGGAAAGGACGTACTGCCCGGCATTAACAGCACTGTAAATTACAGAAATCATCTCAGAAGCCACTTCATAAACATCAACTCTAAAAATCAAAGTTAAACAACCGAAGGCTCATTAGCCTATCTGTCTAAAAAATTAACTTAAATTTCAGCCAGAACTGTCAAACATTTGTCACATTGCAGAATAACACTAGAAACTTTCTTTTGGCAATAAAAAATGGCATCTTGTCACACTGTAATTAATCGGTTTCCACTGCAATGCAGCACAGAAAGCTGACTTCAACTCAACTTTATTGAAGACAATAGCTTGGTATTTGCAAGCTGAAGTTCCGATTATTTCACAGCCCAGCGCGTTTAACAACTGGCACATCAAGTTCCGGGATTTCGATGAAATTATCAACTAGATAAGATACTGCAGCATCAGTGTTTACCTCTTGCCACTACAGCAAAAGCTGAGATCGGAGCTTTTCTCACTGAAGCTACCATGAGAGAAGGATTACTGTTTCATCAAAATCTGAAGAATTAACCAAAATGCGGTTTATTATAAAGGAAAGTGTTCTGCATGACACCGATTGGTATCACAAGACAGGCAACAGTCAGCATAAAAAAAATTCCGTATGTGAGTTTGTATAATGATATCCACCGCCTTCCATAAGTAAATTTCAATATTTTATTTTTATTTTTTTAAAAACAAAATACTAACTTAATTTTTGTTGTCAAAACTCAAAATGTATTTACATTTAAAAAAAACCTTTCTGGTTTTAATAATAACAAAAATACTTAAAAGCTAAGCTACGTGAAAATATTCTTCATTCATAAAGAAAACATCTCAGTTGATCACAGTACATTAAAAACAGTCAGACACGTGAAGTCTAAAACAGTAGATTCTCACCGCGTCCCCTCTGGCTTTACAACTATAACAATCTTATGTATAACTTTAAGTTACATTAGAAAAAACATTTCTAGTCATCTTAAATCTTGCCCAGAGAGACAGCCTTCAGAGCCGGGCACGCTCCTCCAGAGACCCTGCCCCGCGCACGGGGAGGGGGGTGCGCCCGGGGCGACACACACGCCGGGCAGAAACACAGCGTCCAACCAAAACCGGCGCTTATTTCACCCGTCCGGCAGCCAGGATCTCTGCTGCCTGCGGAATTAAAATGGTGAAGACACCACAGGATCTCAGGGAGCAGCTACAGAATCATCAGCTCTCTCTGCAGCCGGCAGATTCCAGCGAGTCCCACGCCAGCCTGTCTCCGGAGCAAACCGACCGGCCGACAGAGCAACCCACCACACACATTGAACAGCCGGTATTTAAACTGCATGCTAATTTAACACAAGTTTATAAGGTTCTAACGCAACAGAGATTTGAATTACACTAGTTCCCTCTATCTGTTACATCCACCAGAAAGGACCTTACGAAATACGACTTTATATTCCAGATTGCTTTAAAGACTGTATTTACTACATAGGCAGGACCTCTGCCTGGACTACTATGTATTAATCAATGTTATGAGTTACATTCTGGCTTTTTTCTTCCAAGTTTGTTTATCACTAACACCAAACAACAGGTCCTATCAGTTCGGGGGAGGGGGGTTGGAGTTTGAGAGTTCCTGAAATATTTACAGCTAAAGGTACTCGAGCATCCAGAGCTTGCTTTAATGCCCTTATTGACGAATGACAACAGTGTGGCTATTTCAATGGCATTAAAATCAAAAGCTACAGATGCCCTTAAAGACAGTTTACTACTGAAATTATTCTATAATACTAGCATACCAAACACAATTCAGTGGGTTACACCTCTTGTACCTACTCTTGGCAATTAACACCCTAATATTTCAGAGTTCCAGTGCTGCAAACTGGCCTCTACTGATAGATACACAATTAGACTCTCTACACCTCATCGGGGGAACACGTCGTCACACTCAGTAGCTCAGTAAATAGGTCAGAGCAGGAAGCCCTAAGAAAAGAATAAATGCAGATAGGTGAAACAAGTTTCAATTTACACAATAGTGAGCATTATTTCCTTGAAGTTTCTTGTTTCAGAATTCTACTTTGGCCCATGGACAACTGCTACAATGAAAATGCCTTTAACCAGCGGTCTTCAACCTTTTCCACTCGCAGACTAACCAAAAGCTCCCAGAAGAGGTGAGGGCTCAGTGTCGCCTATTTCAATCTCCCAACAACAGACTTCCCTCGTCGTTATCTTCAGCAGCTCCTCCCGCGCAGTGGGTCTGCGAACCATAGGCTGAAGAACACCATTCTGGCACCTGACACGGCTTTCCACTTAGCTCCATTAACTTTGCAAACAAAAGAGATGCTGTCTACTTCAGAGAGAACACGGTCTCAGAGGTTTCATCTCAAACACTATTTTGTTTTCACGCAGCAGCAAAATATAAGCCCTTCAGAGTTCAGTTCAGGAAAAAAAAAATCTCTTTGATGTTACTCTCTGTGCAAGCGACCGCACAGTTTCACTGACGGAGCTGCGAAATGAAACACGTCTGCTTTGTAATTCTTTGCCATGTCAGAAAAGGTTAGGACCAGGAGTGGCTAGAGTAGCTCAGCGTGATAAGCACGAGGAAAAATACTACCGACCAAGCTGGAAAAAGGCAGTACGTGCGGAGGAAATCTTGATTAGATTGTACGAACATTAACTTCAACGTAAAGTATCTCCATCTTTCTCACCGTAAGATAATGTCCTGCCAAACATGACCCGAAGCAGGTGACGAGCTACTTTGGATCTTACACTACAACAGCTACTGACACCTCTCTATCTCAGCGCTGTTCTCCCTTCCTGAACCAAGTCTAGCACATAATCTCCTAATGTTTGCAGGATAACTTAAATTGTTCTATGATTTTTGCAAATTGGAAGCATTTTCCAAGCAGAACGGCATTTCAATTCAAAATGAAAGTACTTCAAGAAAATGTATTCTGATTTTTCTGCTCCTTTCATATAATGATTTGATTAATTTCACAGTTTCAAGATCAACATATAATACAATTTTTGTAGTTACTTCTACAGTAATACATTCTTAAAAAGTACTATGCCCTTTGTGTCATTATACCAATACAGATAGGTGCATAGTATTTGCATCCATATTTATGACATTAAGTTTCACTAATTAGCTTAACAGCCTGGAAATTATCCAGGTTCCATTATTAGCAATATTCATTCCTTCACCTTCCAAGCAAAGAAAAAAAGAGGAAACCACCCCCTCGTCTATAGCAGCATAAGCTGTGTTTCAACTATACATATTACATATTATGAAAAACTGCTAATCCATACCTAGTCTAGGAAAAAAGCTCCTTAAATGTTGGTGCTTTATTAGTATCTTGCCTTTGCATCTGAAGTTTAACACTAGGAGCACGCAACAAAAGCTTGAAGAAAGAGAGAACACAATATCCTTCTGACTGTTCAGGAACACATTTTAGTTATTAACAATCGCTCTGAACTTTCAGCCTCCAAGCTGCTTGATCCAGAAGAGAAAGATGTACCAAAAATGTAGTTTGATCTGCGCAGCAGTTTCCACCATAACGTACCATTACACTACCCTAGCCATGACTACCAGACGACATCCTGAACCGCTTGTCTTCAACACCGATTCCAGCCCTGAATTCTGCTCAGGGCTGACAAAGCCTGCACATACACGCTTTCGCCTGCACGTGTAGGTTTAGGTACCTACAGTAACCTGTCAGAAAAAATCCGTACAAACAGCCCCCACAAAGTAAAGAACTTGAATGTTATCGCATTAAACTGTTCTCCATGCATCACGTGTTCAACAATTTGACATAACGAGCAGTCAAAAACAACTCCAGCACAAACCATATTAAATGGGATTAGAAAGAGCTGTGCACATGACAAAACCCACTTAGTTATGCTACTATGTTGACAGAGCAAAAAAACAAAGGCAGTTTTGCTTCTGTTTTAACCTCCTCAAACTGACAACCATTTCCTTTATCCTAAAAAAACAAACAATTAAAAAAAACCTGAAAGTGACCGGTAACTGAAGTAACTGAAAGTAACTGAAAGCTGTGAGACCTAACAAAGGGTAGAGCAAAATAAAGTTCAAAATAAACCAAATCTGCCTCCCCGGTAAGTTCTCTAGGTTTCTACTGCCAAACCAGGCTGCTGAGATTGCAAACATCAAGGGAAGTCAGAGAGTCTGCCTTGTCTATCAGTCCCAAAGATTTACGCAAACCTTTCTCAGCGCGGTGTAAACCAGCCGTCTCCGGGCCAGCTGAAGCTGCTGAGTTGCAGGAGAAGGTGCAGCCCTTTTGCTCCAGCTCCTCACCATCAGCTCTCCTGCCCACGCTCCTCGGAGCTGTCTGGCTGACAACTGCTCTCTTACTCATCCCACGTTAACCGGAGCCTGATGCCAGAACACCTTTCTGAAGACACTCAGCAGCACTAAAACCACCGAGCGCCCTCGGTGTGCATTAAACCTCCCGTTTGGAACCAACACGCTTCCTCATGAATAGTGATGAATAAATTACAGTTACTAAACCGGCAGGCACTAGGTTTACGTACCCCATTACCTACAGACGGAGCTTCCGCACAGCTCCTTGCTTCCCCAGAAGCTACATCCAAATTATTAGAAATTGGAAGTACTTTGATCCATAGAGAACTTAACCTCCATTATCCCCACATAAAGTTGATATATGGAAGTTTTTCCACTCCTGCTCCTCAAAATATCAGTATATTTCTTAAATTCCACAGGTCTCTCAAAAAAGTTCTTTGAAGTCCATTAAGCTTAATAAGCTTTTCTCAAGAAAGCCAGTTGTACTTTATGCAGTTTCTTCCAAGGTGGATTTGATCTTTAGATGTTTGCTCCAGATTTTTTCCCTTGTCACAAAATTTATCCACAGAGAACAAACCTAAAACACTGCAACAAATCTCAAAATACAAGACTCAAATCTCTGTAAACATGTTATTACAACAGCTAAATACACCTCCCTTCTAAAAGCAACTGCAGCCACTAATTTTCTACCTGAGAGATACTAAAGTACCATTCTTCCCCTCCCGATGTTTTAACGAACAGGTCCTCCCAGCAGAACCCTGGTTAGAGCTCATTTCTGACCCCCACCATACCAGCTGTGCCCCAGATTGTGTTCAAGTCTCTTCACCAGTTGAGCACAAAGTCGACAGGACCATGTGAAAAGTGGCAACAAAAGCACCCGTACCGGGAGGCTGGCTCCAGGTTGGTTCAGAGGCAGTATCGCACTCCCACAAAAGCCTCGAGCAGTTTACAGTAGTAGTAATTCCCTCGTAAACTGACTGTGTACGAGCCTCCCCGACCACACGTATCTTTGTGGGTGATACGATACTCACGCAGTTCAAAAGCTACCGACAGTTTGCCTCTCCCCCCGTCCTACACGCACCACTTTCTCACTGCGCAGACCATCTCCACAGCAAAACCACCACACTTTGACCACCCCAGCTGGGCCTGTTCCAGCACTGCAACCTTCAAATGCCGCACACACCAGCTGTCGGACAACACACTTGTCAATAGGTTACACACGCAGTATTTAGGCAAAGCTAGCCTGGAAGGTTGCAGGGGGAGACGACAGCACTTTGACAACTGGGGAAAACGTCCGTGTTCGTTTCTGGTGCAGGGGTGCCGCTCACGTCCTTCGGAACGAGACAAACCGAAACCAGCCAGTCCAGTTGGCTTGCTCTGTGTCTAAAAATTCAAAATTGTGCATTAAGTTTTTATATAATTATTTGCAGGTTGCTAGATTAAGCTGTATTAAGAAGAATATTAACTGATTTGCTACTGCTTCGAAGTCTGGCATCAGGCAACATCAGCTGAATGTTTTAGCTGAGTTGCCATTTAAATATATGAACCAGAACATTAAGTTTTTATTCATACTTGTGCTAGTCAGATCTGTTGCTTACTTTTTAGAATTTCAGGCGTATTCCACCTCCTAGACACTAGTGAAGAAAATACACTGCAGTGAGGATAGGACATTTTGACCAAGTAACTGTTACAGAGATTTCTGAAACGTTTCTTTAATCAGAATTAGACAACACAATAAAGTTCATTATTTCAACAGCTGAAGGATTTAACGAATTTAGCAAAGTCTGGCTTCCATCTAGTGTCAGCTAGTCTGAAAATAGTCACGCCCTTGAAATTTTGAATGGACCAGATGCATGATCAGCTGACACCAATTAGGAGTTTCAGACTTTAAAGTAAATGTTTCCGCAAATGCGCTTCTCTCCCCGAGGCTCTGCTCCGTCTCCTCAGCACCGAGCCACCTCAGCCTTGCGCCAACACAACTACACCAAGACCACACACGGCAAGTTCCACCACGGCTCTGATCCGTCGGAAGAGGAAGCCAGCACCACACAAAAACAAACTCAGAAACCCCCTGACCAGTCCAGAACGCCAGCTGACCTTCTCAGCCAAAAACCGGCCCACCAGCCAAGGGTGGAAGGCACTGCACCACCTGCCCCTGCCCTGCCATCAGCAGCCATCCCCATGCACTACTCCGCAGAACTACGCCGGCCTAACCTCCCCGTGAGGTGACATGCCAGGGTTTCTTCTCCTTTTCAAATCAAGTCTTAAAGAAGCCTAAGCATCTCTAGGGTTATACAGCATTACAAGTGTCACCTGCCCCACCAATAACGCACTCGGCGTCAGCCAGTTCTCCCACAAACCGCTCCACAGCTTATCCCCTCTGGGAACGGGCACCATCATCATCATCATCCCCAGGACCCTCCCGCTCCCCCAAGCATCGCAGTGACGTCGCCAAGCATCGACACGTCGCTCTGGGACACCCCGTGCTGGGAACGCAGAAAGTCTCCTCCAGCCCACTACAGCTCAGAGTGAAGCACAAGTATTCAGGTGCAGCTGCAAAACAGCCGTAAGTGTTTAAAAAACTGATTCAAAAAATTGACTTCCAGCGTGCTATTTAATCAGCTACACACCACCAAAAACACTGAAGGAAAGCCCATTAATAGCTACCTATTGCCATTTCTCTTCCAGAGAATCATTTTTTTGCAATGAACCAAGAAGCAAAATTTACGATTTCGACACCAATTACAGAAATCATTCTCAAGTGAAAAGTAACTGAAAACACTTTTCAATTTTTACTCGGTATTTTAAGACACGAGAATAAAATAAAAGCCCTGCTGGTGCTACCACCCCCGTGCCGAGCGCTGACCCCTGGTGAAGCAGGCACGGAGCGCCAGAGCAGCGTCAGGTCCCGGTAGCGGCCCAGGGAGCCGCAGCCGCCCGGCCCGGGGCACGTCGGCCTGCCCTGTCCTGCGGCCGCCCGGCCCGCCCGCGACCCACACGCTGCTCACCGAGACGCGAGGGCCGCCCTGCCCATGGAGCTGGGTGCTATTTCCCCGCAAAGCTGCCACGGCTGCCTTGCTCGTTCAAGCACAAATTGTCTCAAAAATCTCCGCTCTGCTATTAGAAAGCTAACTGCACTTCCACTAGTGCTTCCAAGAACAACAACCAGCAGAAAGCCGAAGCCAGAAGTCACTCGCACTGCGCTGCGCGAGGCAACACGGGGCATCTTCTCCAGTCAGAACTGGAAATGTAACATCGCCTGCCTTCCAGCAACGCACCTCTGTCTCATCAGAGCAAAGGCATTTAGCTGGGCCTGTTGTGACACGACAAGCAGCAATGCTTTCACTCTGAAAGAGGGCAGATCTAGGCTGGATATAAGGAAGAAATTCTTCACACTGAGGGTGGTGAAACCCTGGCCCAGGTTGCCCAGAGGTCGATGCCCCATCCCTGGGGACATTCCAGGCCAGGCTGGACGGGGCTCTGAGCACCCTGGGCTGGCTGAAGATGTCCCTGCTCACTGCAGGGAGGTTGGGCTGGACGGCCTCTAAAGGTCCCTGCCAACCCAAAGCATTCCATGATCCAATTCAGATTATAAACACTAGACCTATCACCTGTTTCAGGATTCAAAGAAAAGCTCCAGTGTCCTGCGCAGACCTAGATCCTCCTGCTACAAAGCCACAGATGTGTCTTACACGGTGCTTCTACTGACCTAACCAACTGTGTCAACCATGATGAGGTAAAAAACACTGGCAGTTTTACTGTTCCTTCTAGTTTTCTTAGCACTGGACTATTAAATTTCAATCAAGTGTCAAAATCAACAGAAGATTTTCATAATATGCATGTTGATTAAAATCAATGCAGAAAAAATCACGCAGCCCGAACAAGAAGTCGTGAGTTATGTTTCAGTAACAACAAGGGCCAGCGAGTGAGGGCATTCCATTACTCGCAGCTTTCCCGGCAAGGCGTTTTCCCCCATCGTCCGCCCCCGACATTCCGCAGACGCAGTGGGATGGAGCCACCGGTCTCCGTGGCAGACTCCGGTAATTAACGTTAACACAGGCCTACCCTGGCTGCGCCAGAGTGTACACCAGATCAGCATCTAACAGCACATCTAATTAACAGCACAGCTGCACCAGCATGCCTTCTCCAAAAAGGAGAGCATTTTAAGGTTACGGACAGTAACTAAAGACGATTCAAATGTGCTTGCTTTCTACCAAATTCTACACAATTCAGCCCACTGTAAGGATCCCGTTCCTGATTTGGCATTGTTTAGCGTACTCAGAGGAAGAAAGCTTTAGTTTGAGCAGGACCGAAACAGATAACCTGGTCAAAGAGAGTTCCTGAACTGCAGAAGTAACCATTCATTTCATGTCCAGCCTTCTCTCCACAGGCACAACGCCCGCAGAACACCAGCAACTTTTTTCTGACTTGACCTTTTCTCTCCCCATGCTTGTAAACTTCATTTTCACAACGCAGACATTCTAAGTGCTCTCCTAAGCGTCTCGCAGTTGTTGGTGGTTGGCTGGGGTTCTCCCCCACTTCACTACAACATTAACCAACACACCCCCAGTTTTTCCTCTGTGTGCTACAGCAGCATGGTGTGCCACTCCCTGATCTTGTCGGCGCTTGGTCAGATGTTTCGAATCGTAGCAAGAGGTTTTACAGGACACTAGTTGCTCTGGAAACTATTGCGTGCAGTTTCAGACGAGGAAAATGCAACTCGATTCCGACCTTCAGGAACAAGCCACACTAAAGACAAATGATGAAAAATTCAAACAGGTCTCCCCCAATCTAAACACAAATGAGTTAGCAGCTCCTGTACAGAACTAAATCTGCTACAGCTACTCTTACTGAAAAACCCTCCGATGACAGGCATTTAAATAATCAGTTATTGGTAAGCAACAGTGAGCAATCTGCTTTCAAAACCTGAGTTTAAAATAACTGCTTTACTAATTTAAAAAAATGGGTGTTGTTTTGACTGCTGAAAGTTTTAAGTGATATGCCAGGTGACTGCAACCCTATAGACGCTGCAGATACAGCTTCAAAAGTAACTTATTTTAAAAAGAACTGAACTGTTGGAGGGAATTTTTAAAAGTTTTGAATATTCTTCCCCAAGCTAAACAGATAAGCTTTTTCCTAAGTGCAACAGAGCTTTCGTTTTGCTGTTTTAAGAGGCTGCCAGGGAATTACAACCAAAAAAGCCCCACACCGCAGAACAGCTCCGACGAAGTTTCTGAACACACAGGTTCCAGAGGCTTTACAACCTCCTTATTACGAGACAATCCTTAACCAGAGAACCGCCTCAGACCATTACCTTAAGACTTACAGATTAAAGAACTAGATTCATAAGAGCACTCCTGACAAACAGCACACAAACAATACTTAGTGCTCTTGCAGCATGCTGTTTTGCACAATTTTAATGTTAAAACTCAAAGTTTAAAAACTACTCTTTGGGCAAAAAGCTATCATAAGGCCTTTATCCTAAAGCATATCCTTCTCTCGCATGAAGAGGCATGGTTTGCAGTGAAATAATGGGGTTTTACGACGAGATCCGACACAGCTGAAAAGCAGACATGCCAACGCGGCCAACGTCCCCTCACCAAGCCTGACAAGTCAGCAAAGCCCCAGCTGAGGACAGGCTGCATTTACATGATGGCAAACACTAAGGTCAGGCACAAAAGTAACCAGGTAACGTCTCGGGGAGAGCTCACTCGCCATGCCAGAACACAGATCGGCAGCCCCAGCTCCAGCAGACATCTTGGCCACGGCCGCTCTGGGGACGGGGCTCTGCGAGCTGACACGCGCTGCTCGCAGCCAGCCCAGCAAACGCAGCACAGCACCCCAGAAAAATCCACGCTCCTTCATCCCCACCTAGACGTTTCCACAGCTAGTTCTGTTATAGCTGCTGATCAGAAAGGCACAGCCTGTTCCACGTGAAATTACACCTATCTCCACAAAAGCCAGATGCATGGCGTAATTTCAAGGCAGACACACTTTTAAGCCACCTCCAACACAAGTCTGACAGGAAGGCAGAAGCTTCTGAGGTGTAGTTTACAGAGGAAAAATGAATTCCCAGTGAAGTCTGCGTCAATACCTTTTTAAAAAAAGGTTCAGACCACAGGTTTGATCTGTGTACATTCCTATCAAGCACAACATTCCGACCACTTGTAGGCTCCAGAAACAAAATGCAAATATTAAAATTACCCTACTCAGACCTCAGTTAATAGTCTAGGCACATATGCTCACATCTGCTGGAAGAATAAAACCAAAGTGCCTCATTAACTCCAACAGGTCAGAGTGCAACCGCCGAGTTCGAAATCTCCGATGTATAAAAAATAAAAATTAAAAAACAGCGGAAGAAAAAAGGCACAACTTTATTCATTTCCACAAAGGGGATCACTAAGACACACAAGCTGTCAGAAACAAACGATCTAGGTTAGAATCACAAAAGCTAGTATCTGAGAAGCTGAAGAGCAAAAAAACCAGGTCACACTCGCCGGTGCAAACAATGACGGGAAGCACGGCCTACTCCACACGCAGGAAGAGCCCTCTCTTCCCACAGGTTTGCACTGCTCTGATAAAAACAGCCCAGCTTCCTAGTCATTATGATGTGCACTTTAAACATCCTCGCTAGTTCACAAAAGCCTTATTTATACTCAAGAACTTGAAAGCACACATATGCAAAAATACCTGTAACCTAAATAAAACTGTGAGTTTCATAACGTACTATAAAGTCGCTACTTAAAATAAAAAGTTTCCTCCATATACCCCTCACATTTAAGCTGATCTTCAAAACCAGTTGCGTAGGGCAGGGACCATCTACTAAGTTAAGCACTATGAATTTCAAAGATCACACACTAGGACAGAGTTCAGAAAGGAAAATGCGTTCTGGGTAATACACACAGCACAGAAACGGGCCAAAAAAGTGAACGCACGTTCTGAAACCTACACAGATCAGATGTACTGCTCTTCATCTAAACTGACAGGGCCCTTTCTATCTCTTGTTGCATACAATTACAAGAAGCCCATTTGAGCTGTTTTTAAATACTGGCATGTAAAAATAAATAAATAAATAAATCCCTAGCATTCCAGCAGGAAAGCAATCCCAGGGGATTTTTCATTCAAATTCTTAGGGTTGTGACTATTTCTTCAATTTGACTAGTACAAAAAAAAAAAAAAAAGGAAAAGGCTGATCATAATATTATTCTTCTCAAACATAAGCAAAACCTTCAGGAAAATGGTTGTATAGTAACCAAAAAAAAAAAACCACGCCTACCTAAAGCACAAAACAATAAACTAGACACAGCAAATCAAGCTGGGGGGGGGCGGGGGCAAAGAGGGAACGTGAACACTGTAACTTTATTTTTAGGTGTATATATATATAAAAATCTATATATACACACATCTGCCCCTAACATTTGGTATTCTCAAAGGTGCCACAAGCAGCTAATGGAACTATTAAATACTACACTTCTAAGCACGCATTCCAGACCTCGCAGACCTCTCTCCCGCAGCAGGGAACTCTCCCGGAGGCTGTCAGCACAGAACGGGGTGCCCCTCCGGCACCCGGGACAGGCGTTGTACGAACAACTGTCACCCTGGCTGCCCAACGGCCCACCGCTCCCGACCATCCCAACGCTCTGCCCAAGCACAACACACGGGGCAGGCCGTGTGCACACGGGCTCCTGCAGAGCCCCCAGCTCCATCGCCCCGCGGTGGTCCCTGGCCTGAGAGCGGCCACCTCGCCCCTGGCCACCCCGCGGTGGCCCCTTCTCCGAGAGCCACCACCTTGTCCCTGGCCCCATCACCCCATGGTGGCCCCTTCTCTGAGAGCCACCACCTTGTCCCTGGCCCCATCACCCCATGGTGGCCCCTTCTCTGAGAGCCACCACCTTGTCCCTGGCCCCATCACCCCATGGTGGCCCCTTCTCTGAGAGCCACCACCTTGTCCCTGGCCCCATCACCCCATGGTGGCCCCTTCTCTGAGAGCCACCACCTTGTCCCTGGCCCCGTCACCCCATGGTGGCCCCTTCCCATCGAGCCACCACCTTGTCCCTGGCCCCGTCACCCCACGGTGACCCCTTCCCATGGAGCTAGCCCCTCGCCCCAGCCCTGTCACTCCACGGTGGCCCCCTGCCCGCCAGTGGCCCCCTTGCCCCGGCCGGGTCCCCCCGTGTCCCCCCCCGCGACCGGCAGCCAGGCACCAGATCTGCACGGAAGGGTTTTTTCCACATTCCGAGAAGTTTTCTGCCCCCACACCACTTCCACCCGACTGCCAACGCCAACAGGAGGAGCAGGGCAGCTTAAAGGGGCAGCCGGCCTCCGCCGGGGCTGTCGCCACACGCAGACCCCATTTTGCTTATTTCTCTCGCACGGCAGAGCGCGAAGCGGAGCTCCAACGCAACCCTGCAACTTTCTGGGCAGGAGTCTCCGCAGCCCTCCCTCTGGAAGTCCAACACTCCGCGGCACAGACTTCCAGAGCTTTCGATATTTAAAAATACATCACAGGGCGTAAGGATTTCAGACATTCCTTTCGCAGTCTCCTTCTCGTGTGGGGAAATGTTTTTCTTTCTTTTGTTCTCTGACCAAAAGGAAAAAAAAAAAAAAACCAAAAAAAAACAAAAAGGTTTCGGGCCTCCTCTGGCCAAAGGCACGAAGCTGCAGAGATTCAGGAATTCACAAATCCGACAGCAAGCCGCTGGCAGGCTCGTCTGCGCTAAAACGGGCGCTTCCCAGTCCGGTTTCTTCTCGGTTGTTTACTGTAAGCTGAACTACTCTGACGAGGCTGCTCGCTGTGGTGACCACGAACACAACTTCCACACAGTTCTACTTATCCCATCCGCAAGTGCTCCGATATAAATTCAAACTTCACCGAGAGCGTTGAAAATGAAAAACAGTCTCCGGTTCCACCGCTTCCCAGAGTCCATCTCTCCGCGCTCCTCACCGGGGCTTTCCCACTCCGCTCTGGCTCATTTCGGAGGCAGCAGTTTCGGGGCAGGCTGATTCCGGGCTATCGCGTTCGCACAGCCCTGGGCGCGGGCGGGGAGCCGGCCCGCTCCCCCACCTCCCGCAGCCAGCACCCCCTCGAACTCCCTTCAGCGGGGGGGCACCGCGCACCCCCCGCCCAGACCCTGCCTCGCCGGCTGAGCTCGGCGATCCCGCGCCGAGAGCCCAAACCGGCTCAGCGCAGGGAAGCCGCCCCGGTTCGCCCAGCCGGCGGCTCGGCTCTGCCCGGGCTCCGGGGCTCTCCCCGGGCCCGGCCCCCCCCTCCCGGTCGGGGCCCGCCGCGGTGGCAGGGACGTGCGGGACGGCCGCGCCCAGCCCCGCTGCCCCGGCGCCATCGCTGGCGGGTCGGAGCCCACCCTCAGCGGGGGCTATGGGGGGACGAAGCCCCCCGGAGAGGCGGCAGCCGCGGCCGGCCGGAGCGCACCGGGACGTTTCGTAATTCCCCCCCCCCCCCCCAAAGTCGGGCGCCGGGGCGATCCAAGTTAGTTTCTTTAAAAGGCAAGGCGGGCCGAGAGCAGGATTCGCCCGCTCCGCAGGAAAATCACGGTTAGCTGGGGTGGGGTCGGGCCGGGGCCGCTCGGCCCCCCCGCCTCGGCCATCCGGCCCCGGGCGGCCTCCGGGGCAGCCGGACCCCCGACACCGCACACCCCCCCCCCCCGCCCCGGGCCGCTCCCCGCCCGCCCGGGCCGCTCCCAGCCCCCCGCGCATTCCTCAGCCCCGCTCCCGCCCGCCCTCCCCCGGAAAGCAGGAAACCCCCTGAGGGAGACCGACAGACCGCCGGACCGACCGACCGGCCGGCCCCCGGAGCGGGGCCCTGCGCGGCCGGGCCGCCCCCCCCGCCCGGCCCGCACTTCCCCTTTGTCCGCGGCTCCCGGCGGGCCGCCCCCCCTC
The DNA here is from genome assembly GCF_030867145.1 of Opisthocomus hoazin. Classification (NCBI taxonomy): domain Eukaryota; kingdom Metazoa; phylum Chordata; class Aves; order Opisthocomiformes; family Opisthocomidae; genus Opisthocomus; species Opisthocomus hoazin. The sequence goes on along the minus strand of NC_134415.1, from coordinate 1,088,823 downwards.
CCCGGGCCGTACCCTCGTCCAGCAGCCGCTCGAGGTGGTTGAAGATCCCGCAGAAGTTGGGCAGGCTGCTCATCAGCTTCTTGTCGTTCATCAGCTGCATCAGGTAATCGGGGCTCGGCTTCGGCTTCTCCTTGGCTTCCATTTCCCCAACCATATTCCAAGCCCGCGCGGGGACGGCGAGCGCCGGCTGCAGCTCCGCCGAGCGACGCGGCCGCGGCACGGGGCGCCGGGCTGGGAGGCGGCGGGGGAGGGGAGGGGGCGGGGAGGGGAGCTTCCCCGAGGAAGGAGGAGGAGGAGGAGGAGGAGGATTCAAATCCGGAGGCGAACGCGTAGCCGCCGCCGAGTCCGGGGGGAGCTCGGGAGGAGCCCCCGCGGGCTGCGCCCTCCGCCCCGGGCACGGGGACCCGCCGCCTCCTCTCGCTGCCGCCGCCGCTCCCCGGCTCCGTGCGCCCTCGGCCGGCGCAGTCCTCGGCGCGTTCCCCCCCCCCCCCCCCCTTCTCCTCCTCCTCCTCCTCCTCCTCCTCCTCCCGCCGCCGCCGCGCACACCCTCGCCGAGCCCGGCTGCTCCTCCCGGCGCTGCCCCCGGCCTCCGCGGCGGGGACGGAGGGGACGGAGGGGACGGACGGGCGGGCGCGGCGGGCGCTGCCGAGGGGCCGCCGCCGGTGTCTCTGTCTCCGCCGCCGCTGTCGTTGCCGCCGCGCCGGGCGCGTCCTCCTCGGCTGCTCTCGGCGCTCCGGCCCCGCCCGCCGCCGCCGGTGGCTGCCGAGTGCCGGCCCCGCCGCCGCCCCCGCGCTTCTCCTCAGTTCGCGCCCGAGTTCGCCTCAGTTCAGGCTGCGCTGGCGGCGGCGGCGGCAGGGGGCGGGGCGGGGCAGGGCGCGCGGGGGCGGGCCCGGGGGCGGGGCGGTGCGGCCGGTGCTCGGCGGCGGCAGCGCCGCGTGGCGGAGCCGGCGGTGCCTCCCGCTCGCCGCGAGGCCCGGGGCGCGGGAGGGGGAGGTTCTCCGAGGCCACGCCCCCTCCGAGCGGCGGCGCGTGGACAGGCGGCCGCGCAGCGTGGCGTGCCGCTCCCGCGCGCCTCCCCCGCCCCGCGGGAACGCGCGCGCACGGCACTCTTCGAACGAAGCAGCACGGAGGAGGCGGGGCCGGGTCACGTGCGCTCGGGGGGCGGGGGAGGGCCCCGCCCAGGCGCGCGCGCGTGCGCCCGCCCGCCCTTCACACGGCCCCGCCGCCGCCTCGCGCGTCCGCGGCCTCGCGCGGCGGAAGGGGGAGAACCGGGGGCGGGCGGCTGCGCCGCGCATGCGCTCGCGGGCGGTGGGCGGGGCGGGCGGCGGAACGGCGCGAGGGGCGGGGCGGGGGGCGCCGAGCGCCCCCGCGGGAGGGCCGGGCGCGGTGGGGGCTGCTCTGCCTGCCCTTCTCCTCCTTCCATCCCGCCGGAGCGGCGCAGCGGCCGTCTCGGCACCGGCCCGGGGCCTGACGCGGCTGGAGGGGAGGCGGGGGCTCCCGGCCCGCCCGCAGCCCGCCCCCGTCAGGCCGCTGCGCCCTGCCCGCTTCCTCCGGCGAGCTCCCGGCCGCGGCCTGGGGCGGGCGGAAGGCGCTTAGCCCGCGGCCCGCGCGACAGGGGGCGGGTCCATCGCTGCCGCCACGTCAGGAGCGCGCCCTGGGCGGGAGAGCGCGGCCTGCGCGGTCAGAGCGGCGGGGCCGGGAGTGCTGCGCTCAGCCGCGGGACCCGCCGCCCGCCCGGGGCAGCGCGGCCTGCTCGGCCCCGGCGCCGCCACCGCGCTCCGCCGGCCCCGCTGTGAGACACGGCCTGTGTGCTGCGCGGTGCCGCGGCCCGGGTCCCTGAGGTGCCGCGGCCCGGGTCCCTGAGGTGCCGCCGCCCCGGTCCCTGAGGTGTGCGCAGAGCTGCCGCCCGGGTCCCTGTCGCAGCTGAGCCCCAAGGACGGCGCGCCTGTGCAGCCCTCTGTTTGCTATCTTCTAACCAGTGCATCAACGCTCTTTTAACCCTGAGAAAACGCTGTCGGGTCCCTCAGCGTGATTGAGGGCATCCGTCAGACGGCAGGCTTCCGTCTTAGAATCAGACGAACTTTGATAGTGTTCGAATTAATTGTTCTGAACTGCTTAGTCTCACGGTAAAAATAGCGTATGGAGACTTTTCTCCCCAGCAGATTTGGGGCAGCTGTTCCCGTACCACTTCGTGATCGCCTCCCGCGCATGGAGCGCTGCCGGGGCCTGAGTCCGAGCAGGCGATGCAAGGTGAGACACAGCAGCACACAGGGCTGTGCGGGAGCTGTCGGTTGTCTGACCTGCTCACAGGAACAGTGGAGCCTGTCCTACGCTATTCTGCGCTTTTTACTGGAGAATAAAATGGTGCCCACCAGCACTGACTGGGGAATCGCTCGTTGCAGCGCAGTGCAGAAGCCGAGCTCTAGTTTGCTCCGTGTTAATCTGAGTGGTTCTCCCAAGTCTAAACAGCACAGAAATTGAGGGCTATGTGCTGGAGCTGCCCAGGTAAAGAGGCATCAACGACTAAAGAAAAGTTCTCGTCCTTGATTGCTTCTGTAAATACTTCAAGAATCTGAGTTTAAATCTGTGGAAAAGCTGAACGCTTTAGCAAAACACAGACAACTCGCCATTAGTTTTAAATAAGCAAATCAGCGTGGTATCTCTCTTTATCCAGTACACGACAAAGCTACCTGGAAGCCCCTCGGAGCACACCTTGTGTTCTGCTGTCTGCCTCTGCTTTTTACCCCCGTGTCCCGGGAACGGGGCGTTTGGAGAGTGCCTGGGAGGCGAAGGCTGAGCTCTGGGTAGAGCTGCGAGAAGGTGCAGCACCCGTCCAGACCGGTGTGTCTGCAGCCTGATCTCCAGGGGCATGAGGAACGCTCTTGGGCGGTGTCGAACGCTGCAGCTTTGCCATGGGGGAGGAAACGGGGGGGGGCACTGGGCTGGGCAGGTGGGTCCTGTGGGTTGGGGGGCTGGGAGGGGGAGGCTGGCTGGTTTCGAGGTGCCCTGGTCCCATGGTCCTGTGAGGTTCTGCAGGTCGCTGCCCGATGCCCTGGCTGCTGTCTGGGCACAAGCAGAAGTCCCTCTCTTCAGCACATGTGTTTTCACCGGGGTGGCCCTTCTTGTGTCGTGTAACCTGCAGTATTCTCCAGCTGCTTCTCTTTTAAGGTGAAGTTTTATTGCATTAATCTTATCTTGAAGTAAGAAAAGTTATGATAATGCCAGCAGCAGCTTCTGTGCATTACAGTAAAGGCCTGCAATGATCGTAAAACGCCACCGCCAAGTAGTGCTGTCATGTTCATAGCTGATAGCACCTCGGGAGACGGCGGAGCTGAAGGACAGTGCCCGCGGGAAGCAAGCTCTGTTAGCGAGCGCGGGCTGTGGCGCTGACCACAGCGCAGGCGTACACAGCTGGACCCGCCGGCTGGCTGTGCCAGGAAGGTGCCAGTGTGCCGTGCCACCCCCCTTCAGGGAAGGAGGCAATTCCGCACCTACCCGTTACGGTCACTCGAGGCAAAAATCGCCCACTTGTGACCCAGTATGGAATCGTTCGTGATGCAGACGACCATAGCTGCTGTGACTGCCGCGGGGCAGTCAGAGGTGGCCACTACCAGAGGGACAGCTGAAGTTCACCCATCTCTGCGAGGTGACTCACGCAGGAACGCAGTGAGGCCTAGAGCCAGACTCGCCGGCTCGGGAACCAGTTAGATGGAAACTCTGCGGTACGTCTGACAGCGAGGACGTTTCCTTTGACGCTCAGCCAAACCGACAGGTAGCTTTTCAAACAGAAGCCGTAGCAGTGCATCATTTGGAGTAACAAGCAGAAGGCACGGCGCTGACAGTCTAAGGAGGGACATTTCTGAGAGCTGCGTGTAATCCTGGAAGAGAGAATGCCCACGTGTGTCCACTGCAGATGCCAAGTGACTGCTGAAGAAGCGGGAGGTGCAGGTTTGAAGCCCGCCGAAGTCTGGGAGCATTCAGGTCCGTATCTGCTGCGCTGCAGGTACTTCAGGCTGTACAAGAACTGTGAAGAAGGGTGTAGTAACCCGCGGCACCGCTCCTGCCGGAGCTGGCCTCCCCTCGGGCTGGAATGAAGAGCTGGGAGAAGAGAGGTCCTGGTGATTCACCCGCTTGCACAAGAGTAGGAGGAGCTGCATTCTCACTGTTCCTGTGGTTGTATATTAATTACGCAGTTGTTAAGTCGACAATGAAACAAAATGCTAAGTCAGACAAAAAGGTGTTTTCCACCTTTGACCTAAATCTTGTGCCTGGCAGTTCTCTCGGTGAGGTGTGTGTTCCACGTACCTGAAGTTACTGCGGGAGGCTGCTGTCACACGGCTGGCGCGCAGGGGCCTACCTGCTGCTCCACAAAATGTTAAGCATTTCGCTCAGCTCCCAGTAGTTAGCCAAGGCATGGGCTGGGCATAGCTTACCCAACTGCCAGCTGGTCATGGTGATGCACATCAATATATAGTAGATTATATGACATCAGTGTTCAAGATCGCCATGGATTAATCACCTGTGGATTGTAGTGTAAGCAGATCATTTCCATGGGTATGTAATGTCTGTACACGCTGTTTCTTCACCTACTGCTGTGTAGGCTTTTCTCCAGAAAAGATCACGTTCTAGCAACGGGAAAAGGTGTGTCTGCCTAGGGAGGGCGGTCGTTCTGCTGGGCTCCCGGGAAACCTGTGCGTTACAAACACAGTGAGATTGTTTTCAGTTCACACTCTTCAGCAGGAGATGAAACTGTAGTCTCGTGTATCCCAGTTTTGTTACAAAGTGTCTGAGAAAGGCAGAAAATGGTGAGAAGGAGGGAAATAAAAGCAGTCTGAGAAAGCATAGAAAAGAAAAAATTACCAGGAATCAGCCAGAGAAAACTAAATTGAGGTGCTACGTTGTAAACATAAAATGTACCCACTTTATCATCTTGCTCATAACAGCACTTGCACTGAAAAGCAAGGGAGGAAGCTGACTGTTCACAGAGTACATTTGAATCCCGTCGTCTGAAGGCGCGTTTTACCTCTTGGCTCGTAAGCTTCCCTTGTCATTTATGGACACTTGCGTTGTCTTTGTGCATTTTGCTGTTGGGTGATGAGCGATCGATGTTCTTCCTGGCTCCCTGACAGAAGCCGAGCAATCCCCGGACACGCACGGTGCGCGGTCCCCGTGTCTCTGATCCCGCGCGATGCCAGCGTCCGCTGCTGCGACGGGCTGAGCACTGCGAAACCGCCTCTGCCACCGCAGCCCAGCCGGCGCGTGCCCCAGCCGAAAAGGCCACAGCGCCAGGGTAGCTGGAAATGAAGAGTATGAGGAGAGCTCGGCCGTTGTTTCAGACTTACCTGTTTGGTTCTTTACCTTCTAACCGATCTGTGCTAGGTATCCAGTCTCAAAACTACCCAGGATAACACTCTGCAGTTTAACTGGTGAAGTCACTTCAACTGCAGTAGTGCCCTTTTTTATTTGTTATTATTTATTTGTTATTATTTATTTTATATGTTATTAGTGCAGCTTTTTTATTTGTTACTCGTAACTAAAAATCCAGTGTTGAAAGACAGACTTTGTGTAAGATGCATATTTGGAAGTATTTTTACTTTTCACCATAGTGAGAAGTGTTCTCACCTTCACTATAGGACTAAAAAAAAAAGTTCACGTCAGGGAGGTTTGCAGGTTTACTTTGGCCACCACGGTGGCACGGAGCTGACAGCTAAGGAAACTGGTAAGTTCTGTTTCTCAGGTGCCCACCGTCTTTTGGTAAAATACCACGGTGTATGGGTTACTGTTGGATATCAATGAAATGCTTGCAGCCTTAACTCTGTAAATAGATTTAAGTTAACCATTCTTCTCAATTACTGCTGAAGCTGAGTAGAGCTTAAAATGTAACTGATCCATTGGTTTCACTTTTCCTTTTAACATCGCTGAAATATGAATGTATATGTGTGTGGACTTACGCTGCGGTACTGCTGGGGGTCTGCGCTTTGCGCTTCCTGATGTTCAGTACGCAGAGAGCAGCGGTTCTTACCCAAGGAGCTCACATCTAACCGGACACAAAACATCTAAATGAATTAGAAGAAAACTTTGCATTTTTCAAAACCTGCTGGTAACGAGCAAGAAACTTCTAATAAAATGTAATTAATTGGTCTGAAAAATCCAGAATCTTATTTTTGACTAGAAATCTGTTTTCCCCCACTCAAAATACTTTCTGTGTTCCAAGTCTTTATTCAATACAAATCCTTGTTTATGTATTTAATGGCAAAGAGAAGCATCTGTAGTTACAAAGCTATGGGGAAAGAAAGGGACCAAGCAATGTGAATCGCGAAAGCTTGTGGAGATGAGACAGAGCTGCTCGGGGGTGTTCCTCCAAAGCAACGGAGGGAGCAGCGCTGCGGTGGCTGTGGATTTCCCACGCAAAGGCCCTTGTCCGTCCGTGCTACGGGATGCTCGGAAGTTTGCTCTCTGCGTCGTCTGTTCGTGGATGTTTGTGCCTTTGCTCTGAAAGGTCACAGCAGCGTGCAGGCTCTTAGTATTTTTAGGGCTCTTTGGGAAGCCTAAGCGTTGCGTTGTTTGTGGGTGGGTTGCTGTCTCCCCTTTGCTCCTCCTGCCCACGGTCTTGCTGTCGCGTGTGGGAGGCTCTCCTGGAGTGCAGCAGCCACACGCCTTGCAGCGTGGTGTGCCCCAGAGCCCACAGCACTTTTCTGCTCTTCAGAAGCTATGAAACACTTTGCAGCAAAGTACTTCGGGTTGCTTGGACGAAGCCGTTACAAAAGTGCGGAGAGCTGCTGCTTCAGCAGTTGGATGGATGGAGGATTTCCTCACAGAAGCAGGCAGCGTCCCACATCTCGTGCCACCTTTGCTGGCGTTCGCAGGCGGGTGCAGCGTCCGTCCCTGTCTGGCCGCCGCCGGAGCGCAGGGGACGGGTCGTAACGATCAGTGACAGGAGGCGCGGGCTGGGAGCCAGAAGGTGAGCGGTTCTGGGCTGTTGGCTGCTCTAGGAGACCGGGCTCGTTTTCAGCGGCGGTCACCTCACACCAGATCGTACGGTCTTACTTAGCTAATACTGTAGCTGATTATTGTTTACAATTAGCTCACTGCTTGATTACAGTAGCTGCTTGCGACCAGCTGACAAGCAGGATGAAGGGTGGGACTCACCTGCCTTTCGGTGTTCCACTTGAATCCCTGGGACGTCGCTGCTCTCCGGTAGCTCCGGTACCGCGTCTGCCAGCCCCGGGCAGGTCTCTCCTGTGCCTTCTGGACGTCTGGCGTGGCCGCTGCGAGCTGGGGCTCGCTGTAAGCATCCAGAAACAGTTTTCCATTAAACACTTTTGCTCTCGGAATGCTCCAAACAACAGCTTGGCTTCAGGAGTTTGACAGCTGAGTTGCTCTCTTGAAGGTGTCACGGTCAGGCCCCAGCCTCGGCTTTCCAAGTGTGCCAGCACTGTCCATTCGCAGCGTCGTCGTGTTGGATAGACCACAGAGCAGAGGGGCGAGGGAGCAGGCGGAAAACTTCACTGCGGCGTAGCAGCAAAACGGAGCCATCACCCAGCTGTAGGTGTAGTGGACTGATTAAAGAAAAAAGAAATCACTGCAGCTGAATTTGCAGTGTCTGGAAATTACTTGCTACCCTGCTGGCCACCTCTTGAATTCTCATAAATTTTAAATTTTTTTCTTAGTTTGAAATGTTTCAAGTTTGGTCTCCGATTGTGACTGAAATTCGGGGCAGGGGAACGGAACGCGTTTGCTGTACGCTCAGGCGACGCGCGGACGGACGCAGCTCACGTGAGCCTGGGCACTGCTGCTCGTTTGGGGCGGGAGAAGGTCCCACGCACACGTTACGAGTATTCCTATGACTTAGAGAACCTTAGAAACTTCTGCAGTAGGCTGCTTTATGTTATGGAATTTTTTTGTATCATTCATAAATAAAGATGATCGCTGAAGTGTTAACATCTGCTGTGGTATTGTGTTTGTTTAAATACACGTTAGAAAGTTTGGTGGGCAGTTTCTGCACCTTTCAGGTGTTTACACAACTTGTCACACTACGAAAGAAAGGTTGTTGCGCTGGTTACAGGTGTTTGTTTTGACAGAACGGGTGTGACGGTCGTCTCTGTTTTTAACACCCCCCCCCCCCCCCAATCCTGGCAGGGCTGAAGAACTGTTGGCCCATCAGCTTCAGGAGCAGAGAAATGCAAAAGTTCCCCAGAGAGCATGCTCCACTACCCAGTTTGCGTAAGGATACTGTTGTGTTACGTATTAACAAATTAATACCTAGTCTGGTCTGACAACACGCGAAAAAACCGACAGGTTGTGGCAGGAACTAAAAAGAAAACACTACTTGAGGCAAGGCAGGAGAAAAGTTATCATGAATTTTTGTAATTCTGCTTTGATTAAAGGAGGTCAGCATGAGAGCCGGCCTGAAGTCATCCGCGTGACGCAGCCTTCCTTCCCGCCCTGGAAAGGTCTGGAAAGTCCCAGTGACGCGGGGAGCTGGCGAACGGCTCCTCTGTTAGGGGCAGAGCGCAGGCACTGCTGGGCTTGAGGCATTCCCCAGCTCGAGAAGTTTTCTGCTTGCTTCTCGAAAGTGATGGCACAGCCGGTCAGCTGGCCAGGAGGAGGTCTTCCCCTTAGCAAGGCAGCCCGAGCACACGTCCCCACCTCGGCTTTCCTTCCAGGCAGTCTGTTCGCAGCTATCCATCCCACGCTCCTTGCTGGGCGCGTAACGGATCTCTTGCCCCGTTCTGAAGTTGGTAGGCACCTGGCTGGTCCTTGGTGGACAACAAGCTGACCATGAGCCAGCAGTGTGCCCTGGCTGCCAAGAAGGCCAATGGGCTCCTGGGGTGCATTAGGAGGAGTGTGGCCAGCAGGGCGAGGGAGGTTCTCCTTCCCCTCTACTCTGCCCTGGTGAGGCCCCATCTAGAGTACTGTGTCCAGTGCTGGGCTCCCCAGTTCAAGAAAGATGAAGAGCTGTTGGAGAGAGTCCAGCGCAGGGCTACGAGGATGAGGAGGGGACTGGAGCATCTCTCCTACGAGGAAAGAATGAGGGAGCTGGGCTTGTTCAGCCTGGAGAAGAGAAGGCTGCGAGGGGACCTTCGAAATGCCTCTAAATATCTGCAGGGTGGGTGTCAGGAGGACGGGGCCAGACTCTTTCCAGTGGTGCCCAGCGACAGGACAAGGGGCAATGGGCACAAACTGAAGCAGAGGAAGCTCCAGCTGAAGATGAGGAAGAACTTCTTCCCTCTGAGGGTGCTGGAGCCCTGGCCCAGGCTGCCCAGGGAGGTTGTGGAGTCTCCTTCTCTGGAGATATTCAAGACCCGCCTGGACAAGGTCCTGTGCAGCCTGCTGTGGGTGACCCTGCTTGGGCAGGAGGGTTGGACTAGATGACCCACAGAGGTCCCTGCCAACCCCGACCATTCTGTGACTCTGTGATTCTGCCTGGCAGGCGGTGGTGACACCGATTATCCCTCTGGCTGCAGACGTGTCTCGGTGCTCCGCTGGGGTTCCTCGGCGCAGGCGGGGTGCTGTAGGCTGGGCTGCCACGAGGCGAGCAGCGGGGCAGTCGTGCTGCGCAGCGCGCTGGCTCGGGCTTGTACCTGACGGTGCCCCGACACCTTCGCGGGTCTGATCCTGCTGCTGATCAGCAGTTCTGTTACGTGGGCTATTGGTGTCTAAGTACAGACTTCAGTGGCCTTTTTGCCCTTTGGGCTGGAGAGGACACCTGCGCGCAGCAGTCGGAGGTGCCACGTCGTGGTATGCAGGTGGTGTGATGCAAGCCGTCAAAATTAATTTGATCTCAGACTGTGAAATAAAAATTCAATAATTACTGAATGTATTACACATTCCTTCATTTTTAAAATTAAAAAAAAATTTGCAGAATTCCATGTGTGGCATTGGACTAGATGATCGCAAGATGTTGCTTCCAACTGAAACAATTCTGTGACTGTAGTCACTTATAAAAATGCATTAAACAACCAAATTTTATTGGTGCTCTATTTTTTTATTTGTACTTTTGGCCTTTTTAACAGTGTTGTTTGGTAGAAATAGTGGACTTTTATATATAAATACATACAGCACTAGGTCCAGATTGTATGGGTTTGTAGCTGTACCGCAGATAATAAAACGCTTCAAGCTACGCTGTGACCTTCTTAGCTCTCACTAATTGCCCAGCGACCTGCAGTTGCTCTCCGCGTGCCCTCCTTGCCGTTTGCTGTAAGGGTTTTACGCCTGCGTGCCAGCGTGCGGACCGCAAACAAGTAGAAAAGCCTTCAGAAGAATTTCTGTGAAGCATTTTGCTTCTCCGCTCCAAAAGTGGCAGGGCAGAGCCAAGCGCGGAGGCCAGCGCTGGCGTCCTTCGGCACGCCGTCCGTCCGTCCGTCCGTCCGTGGGCAGGGAAGGGCCAGCAGCCAGGCCAAGATGGATGGATGGTCCCGGGGAGAGCAGGGGGCTCGGGGGCTGCTTCCACCCCGCCTCCTCCTTCGCTACCCCCTTTCCCTTCATATGCAGATGAGCTCACACCAAGCCCTCACTAAATACTCTTTTTCACTTCAGTTTTGGAAGGTGGACGGAGGATCTAAATATTTATGAGGCTTTTTTTCCGCTGGTTTATGATGCACTCTTGTTGAATGTTGAGGAATTCCGTTAATGAATGCATGCCTGCGCACACAGACACAGAAACCGGGCAGAGGGGAAAACCACACAAAGCGGCGTCAGCTCTGGTGCCGGCACTTACTAAACAGTTCCCATGAAAAAAAAAGAGAAGGCAAAAGAGATTTAAAATCTGTTGCCAGGAGAAAAATAAATTGTGTGGCTGAGCACAAAAGAAAGAACAAAGTTTCATCTTTGCTTTCCTCAGCTGCAAATGTAACTCTTGTTTCAGCTCTGAATAAATTTGAAATAAAACGTGTTAATTGAAAAATGAAAGCTTGTCTAAAAAAGCCTGAACTGGATTTGTTTTCAGTAACGAAGAAAAGGCAGAGCTTCAGTCCTGTGCAAGTTTCCTTTAGCATCGGTAGTAACAAACGTGATGAGTGGGTTTGTGTGTGGCACAGGGTGCAGGTAAGTATCATTTAATTTGAGTTACAAGTCAAATAATTAAATTAAACTGGTTTTGCTATGATGTTGCTAGCTTCAGTGCGCTTCTTTAGGAGGGTTAGATTATGTGAGACTGAGGGGTTTTCTGGAAACAACTGACATTTTTAAAAATTAAATAGGATCAACTGAGATTGTAGCTAGATGTGCTAGAATATGAATTTATTTTCAGTACCGGTAGTTCAGAACTGTAACTTCAGGCAGATGCTTTTTATAGACGGAATATAGATGGCTACGTTGCCTGACAGCACCGGAGCTGAAATACGGCTGTGTTCTTCTGATACTACGCTGTCGAGGAGAGTCGTCTCTTCAGCCTTCAGTCACCTCTGCCCTCCTCCCACCCCGTTTCATTCTCTGAGGCGCGCGGAGCTGCGGCAGACGGGGCCCTAACTCACGCGAGCAGGACAGTAAATTCTTTCACATTCATGAACCTGAACATGAGATCTTAAAATGTGCTTTTCTGCTCTCATTTAAAAACTTACTGCAGCCGTTGCAGGGCGCTAACTCTTGGCTCTTCGAGCGCAACGGTATTTCACTGTCTAGGCTCTGTCTTTCATGTTTATCATGTGCCTGTCTGAATTTCATAAAACATTGCCCTAACAAATATGCTCGTGTTTTTATTGTGCTTTGTTTTCGAGGCATTCCGTTTCATATGTAATTAAATCCCATAAAGCCGTCTACATTTCATTTATTCTAAAGTTACTCTTTATGATCTTCAAATATTGACTTTGCTATTTTCAGTGACTGCCTGTGATACCCAAAGGTTAAGTGAAACAAACTTTGCTGAGCAGGTCTCGAGACACTGAAGCTGTATACAGCCTAATAAAAAAATCGGTGTTTGCACCTGGAATGGTATCACTTTTGTTTCGTCTTTCATCCTTTAACCTGTGTCTTATGCCCCCCCCCCTTTTTCCCCCCCCGTAAATCTACATTGCCACTTGTTACCACAGATAGAATTTTAGATTGTTGCAGTACTTAGAGCCCTCAGACTTGAAAGTGATCAAAAATATCTCAGTTTTGTCTCTTAACTGGGGCGATTTCAAACTTAGCTGGGCTTGTCCGGCGTGGGCACACTGAAGTGCTCCCATGGGATCCTCGTGAAACGTCTTTGCAGATCTCTGGGGTGACCTGCCTCCTTCGCGGGAGGGAGGAGGGACTGCGCGTGTGCACGTGCGGGGCAGCGGATGAACAGGGGAGGGAGGGAACCGCGTCGGGCCGGGAAATGCTGCAAGAGCGGCAGGGAGACGAGATGCTTGAATAAGCCTTGAAGAAGGAAGAATTGGAAGCAAGGGACAGAAAAGGTGGGGGAAAACACTGAAGAGTGATGCGGTGGTAGAGGCAGATGTAGCAGAAAGCTTTTAGATGGAGGACAGTAAGGAAAAACATAAGTTGAGAGGTGGCTTGAGTAGGGGCTTATTTTGGCTCTCTTTAAGCTGTTAACACTCCCGAAGAGAGGGGGGAATAAAGTGGCACACAAGCCAAGGTCTACCCCAAAAAGTAGTCTTCTGGGGTACAAAGGTGGATGAAGTATGGGCCAAAGTCAGGAGCAGGTGTACCCGAGTCCTGGAGAAGGTCTTCATTCGTAACACCAGGAAAGCACCCCCAAAAACCCAACCCAAAATCCCCAAAGCCGGAGAGGTTGCAGCCCACAGGAGTGCCCCGCTCGTGGTGAGGAAAGCAATGACCTGTACTTTCCCAAAAGGAGATGGCACAGAAACCCACCACAATCAATAAAGATGGCGAGCCTGGGCTACACCTGGTGCCCGTGCGCCCATCCGCTGCCTCGGGGTCCAGCCCTCGGGCGGGGAGGAGAAGCCTCCTCCCCTGGTCCCCGGCGTTCGGGCAGAGAGGGAGGGTCCCCTGTCCGGAGCCAGCAGCTCCTGCCCACACCAGCGGGCTGGGGGCCTGCGTCGTGGCCAGCTCTCGTTCTTCAAACACATTCTAGGTGTAGGCTAGTCACCCGCGCTGAGCACTCGTCTTCTTCCTCTGCAAGCCGTTCGCATCCACGGATCCTAACCCGTCGGGACACATTCTGCTTCCAGACGATGGAAATGCGCAAACGCAACGGCACAAATAAACCAGGGGATTCTCAAAGGCAAGACCACAAGCCTACCTTCTGCCTTGGGAAGTTTGCCTTCAAAAATCACCAAGGGTAGCAGCACATCCTTCACTCTCCTGAATCGGAGTCCTACAACGGATTCGGACTTCAGGTCCCAGAACCAAATCCTAAATCCTGGAGGGGGAGGAAAAAAAAAAGGTGATGGAACTGATTGTGAGGACCCAAATCCCAGTGCTGACAGGACTGCCACACGGGTTAAGCTGTACAGCAGCAGAAACCCCCCTGCAGTTGTTCGCGAGGTAAAGACCTCACTTCACGTGTTTTACTGGTTTTCATGGTTTGAAGAATTTTGCTCAAATTCAGAAACCACAAGATATGTAAGGATTAAAAAAAACCCCACACACCACTAGAAATGGCAGTAAGTTCTCTCAACACTCATCTTCTGTGGTGAACACTAAAAATGAGCAATCTTCCTTTCTCCTGGGGCTGGTTCTGAAGCGTTGTCACATCTTATCTGGAGGCAGTGGGGTGCAGCCGTGTGTTTTCAACAAAGTACTTTCTTGAGTCTGCTTAATCTTTGGGCTGGGACTTGTCCAAATGGATTCCTGCATAAATTTAGCTTTTCTTTCTTCCCAAAAGAAATTTCCTGCAGCTGAGTCCGAGCACTCCACAGGGAGCCTGCGGCGCTGCCCGAGCTGCGAGAAGTCGAGCCGTGCCCGTGCTGGTGCAGCAGCCGTCGCGCAGGCGGGAGGAGGGCCTGTCTCCACGGCGGCTCTGAACCCAAGGGACACCTGAAAGGCAATGCTTTTGGGTTTTTTTGCCAGTTTGACGTGCATGCTCACAGTATTGCTCTTTGGTGCCTAAGTCATTGCTTTATGTCTATAACGTGAAAACTATCTCCCCAGTGCCTCGACTGCTGCTGGCAGACTGACCCAGCACTCCTAGCAGACAGAACGCCTACAAAGGCCTGAAGCCACAACCACCAAAGTGCTCAGAGGTCTGGCGTAAGGTGTCCTAGGACAAACTCCTCAAAAGACGTTCTCCCTTAGCACTGCGGAGGAGGGGAAAAAAGAAAGCTGGTTCATCATCCCTGACAATGTCAACATAGCGGGGCCACAACTGCTCTCGTTCTCCTGGGCGATGCGTGCTGCTTCCGTACCCGCTCGTACGTCAGCAACGCTCAGATTCACAGCTCAGGTTCCTGAGCCAAGCTCTGCCCAGACTCCCTGCAAACCTAGTTTCCAGAAATAGCTTTCAGACACCTAACCTCAACGAATTAATTGAGGCAGGACCCTGAGCCCGCCTCTAGACACGAAGGCGCGTTGCCTTCGGTGCGGAGCTCCTCGCAGGGCTGTGTGCTGCGGGCGGAGCAGCACAGACCACCAGTCCTCTCTCCTGCTGCGACCAGCTGCGGGTTTCCACACAAACCACCGAGAGCTCAGCAGCTGAGGCAAGCGGCTTCCAGTATCACAGCGCTGACCTGGGAAGAAGGAAAGTGGGTTTGGGAGAGCTTCCCTCTCCAAGCACAGCATTTTTTTTTACCCTGTTTTCTCCTGTTTGAATTTCTCCACATAAAAGGGGGACGGGCAGCAGAACAGGCTTCTGTCTGATGACAGTTTTCTTACCTGTTATTTTTGCCAGCAGAATCTGCAGACTTCATAAATTCAAAGTGATTATTTGGAAGGCAACAGATTATACAGACAAAATTTGCAGAGTTATTTGAAGAAGAATACAGAATAAACTAGTGTGGAGCCTGTTACGTCAAGAATACATATTCTCTGTATCAGAACATAATTTGGCACCACTCCATTTGTGCCATTTTTTAAGCAATAACCATAGCTAATTTTTTTGTCAAGGATCTTCTTGGGCGAAGTGTGGGAATTTTTAAGAACTGTTGAATATCAGGAATTCAATCAATGGAGCTTACAGAAACCCCCAGCATCGTTCCTTCCTAAAGATCACGTAGCGCTCCTAAACTGTGTGAACTGCGTTTGTTCGCACAAGTGTAATTCCACCAAATGTCAGTGCTCGTAAGTTGAGTACTAATTACATGATCTAATTTTGGAGCGCTCTAAAAGTTTATTTCTGAATCAGTTATCTTTTTCTTTCTCTAATTTGTCATCTTGGTTTTCATAAAAAAAAAAAAAGACCACATGGTCAAAGCTGGAAACAAATTGATTAACATTTTGTGATGTTTGTCTGAGGAAAATGAAGAGGTTTGTTTTGTCCTTTAAACACTGCCTTAGTCATTTTAGCAGGGTGACTTTTAAGAATAGTGTCATATAAATGAGGGTAATGATCTAGAAAGGCACTGCAATGAGACAAAAGGAATCTGGATTTAATGTTACCTTCTGATACAGATTTTCTGGCTGCATCTCTTCCGCAAAGCTAACCAGCGAGGACCAGGACCCGACCGTGGCTGTACGGCCAGGCACGCCGGGCCGGCCGTGCGCGTGCCGTCGGGGTTTCGCCCGACGCAGCGTGCTCACCTGCGAACGGGTGGTTCCCTTTGGGAAGGCGCTGGCTGGCCTCGGGGGAACGCCGTCCTGGGGCTGCTCCGGCCCCCGCGCAGCGCCGACGCCGGGACGCGCTCCCCGGCACTGCCCGCTGTCTCGGCACAGACGTGGTCCCCGCGTGCGCTTGAGCACACCATGGGATTGTTCGGTTGTTAAGTGCCCCTTTAGTGGGGAGTAACTATTTTTCCTTCCTTCCTCTTCTTAGCTGCCAAGTCTATTTGGATTCTGGTGTCACTGGTAAAAACCATCTCTTCCTGTTATGTCTAGGACGGGGGAACGGCTCTAAACTACAAGAGGCAGATTTAGATGAGATATTAGGAAAAAATTCTTCCCCATGAGGGTGGTGAGGCCCTGGCCCAGGTTGCCCAGAGAAGCTGTGGCTGCCGCCTCCCTGGCAGGGCTCAAGGCCAGGTTGGATGGAGCTCTGAGCAGCCTGGGCTGGTGGAAGATGTCCCTGCTGATGGCAGGGGGGCTGGAACCAGATGAGCTTTAAGGTCCCTTCCAACCCAAACCATTTTATGATTCTATGACTCTATAAGATCATAGCATTAATTTGAAGTTACTATGTAGTATACTAATTACAGCAGCAACAAAAAGACTGCCAAAATTTAGAAAAGCCTGATACAAGAAATCTTCACCTCCCCACACAAATATATATATATATTTCTATAAACATGAATCTGTAAATATACTAATATGTAGTAGTGTGTGTATATATATCCACACACATACCAAATAGCATGTGTGTAAATATATATTTAAATATACTGTGCAAAAGAGTTCTGCATTACTGTATCCCTCTGCCAGTAGAGTTAAGATAACAATCTGTTACACAGCTACTTGACAGAATCATAGAATGGTTTGGGTTGGAAGGGACCTTATAGACCATCTCATTCCAACCCCCCTGCCATGAGCAGGGACCCCTTCCACCAGCCCAGGGTGCTCCCAGCCCCGTCCAGGCTGAACCCTGCCAGGGTGGGAGCAGCCACAGCTTCTCTGGGCAGCCTGGGCCGGGGCCTCACCGCCCTCACTGTGAAGAATTTCTTCCTTATATCTGATCTAAATCTCCCCTCTTTCAGTCCAAAGCCATCACCCCCTTGTCCTGTCACCCCATGCCCTTGTCCCAGCCCCTCTCCAGCTCTCTCGCAGCCCCTCCAGGCACTGGCAGCTGCTCTCAGGTCTCCCCACAGCCTTCTCCTCCCCAGGCTGAGCAGCCCCAGCTCTCCCAGCCTGTCCTCCCAGCAGAGGGGTTCCAGCCCTCGGGTCATGGCTGGGGCCTCCTCTGGCCCCGCTCCCACAGCTCCAGCTCTGTCCTGTGCTGAGGGCTCCAGAGCTGGGTGCAGGACTCCCGGGGGGGTCTCAGCACAGCGGGGCAGAGGGGCAGAATCCCCTCCCTCGCCCTGTGCCCACGCTGCTGGGGATGCAGCCCAGGGCACGGCTGGCCTGCTGGGCTGCCAGCACACATTGCCGGGTCATGCTGAGCTTCTCGTCAGCCAGCACCCCCAAGTCCTTCTCGGCAGGGCTGCTCTCGGTCCACTCTCCACCCAGCCTGTGTTTGTGCTTGGGATTGCCCAGACCCATGTGCAGGACCTTGCAAAATGTTGTAGTTAATTAGATAAACTTATTCTTGCATCATGAATGACTCATCTAAGAACCTGGATACATTTCCACATAGGCATACACGACATTTCTCTCAAAACCGACAGTGTTTCACAGAGAAAATACTAGTAGCTAGCGTCTTTCTGTTAATCTTTTAAACTGTCTTTTAAGATCAGGTTACACACCATACTATTTAAATTACAGCATGGAAAAAAGTCTTTATGAAGATGAAAATCTCTGAGCTGAGGGACAGCATATGGAAACAGGAACCTAAGGTTCAGCCTGCGAAGGCCATTAAACCGTCCCCAGGTGGTCTGACGGCTGCACACCTGAGGCTGGATTTCCTTCCAGCACTGGCAGCTGGACATGGAACAAGAAAGGCAGTATAGAAAACAGTCCAGGACAACAGTAACAGCACAAAGAGGGAGCTTGCACAACAGCAACAACAACAAAAATCAAGCTTGTAAATTGGAAACTTTAAAGTAGGAATGCAGAAACCTAGAAGTCCTTTTCTTCTAGTGATCACAGTTCCAAGTGAAACTGGGTGAAATAGCCAAGAAATAGGCAAAGCTGCTGCCCAATCACACTTCAAAACTGCAACCTACAAGTACTGCAAACTTCCTCCGGGTTTACCAGCCCTTGGAAGCTCTATCTAGAATGTCCATTCAGCATCAGCTGTCAGCATTTACAGGGACAAATTTATTGAATAAATACCACGGTGTGTGGCAGAACGTCCTCAAGCGATGGGAAATGATGGGGCTTTGCAAACTGATACAGTAGGCACGTCCTCCCTCAGTCCAGGGGAAAGAGGAAAGATAAGTGACAGAGCCAAACACTTATTAAGGCCCTTCAGACCTGATTAAAGTCAAATTGCAGGAAACATTTGCTTTAATATAAAATATGCACAGCAACACAACCTTAATTAGACACACACATCTCTCAAGATATCAATAAATGTTTCCGTTTTGATACCTCTGATTTAATAGACTGCAGTAACAGGGGAATGTTTCTGAAACATCATTTAGGGAAGTGGGAGCAATAAACAAGCTCAAATACTTAAACCTCAACACCAATTAGCAGATCGTTCTTTAAATAAAAAAATAAAATCTGAATTTCCAGTTTATTTAGCTTCAGCCAATCGCAATAAAGGCTTCGTTTTCAGAATAATCGGGTTTGAAACTTGAGAAACAGCTTCTGGGCATTGGTATCCGTTCACAGAAGGCTACGCAAGCAGCCAGACCCATGGGATGCTTTGGGCCTCGGCAGCGAGTTAGAACATCAGCCTGGAGACAGACCTCCGCGCCTGGGGGCTTCCGCCGGCTTGCTCCAGCTCTCCTGCAGCACAACTGCGGGGTCGCAGCGGGGACGCCCGGTGCCGAGCCGCTCTCGGGTGCCGCAGTGGGCTGGGCGCCTGCCGAGCCCTCGGAGCACCGGCACGCGGCACGCGCTCCTGGCCGCCTCCGGCAGAGTCTTCTGCGCCCGTTCACTGAGGGGCTCGCGCTCCCCTTCCCGCCTTCACGCCAGAGAGAAGCTTTGGCAGTCTGCTTGGAGCTGCCAGGAACGCCCTTCGTGTCCCTCTCCTGGTGCAGGGTCCTGCTCCCACCCAGGCGGGGAGGTCCGGGCTGTGCCGAGCAGCGGGCTGCTGGCCGTGTGTCCGAGGTGATGATCCTGGTGCAGGGTCCTGCTCCCACCCAGGCGGGGAGGTCCGGGCTGTGCCGAGCAGTGGGCTGCTGGCCATGTTTCCAAGGGGATGATCCTGGTGCAGGGTCCTGCTCCCACCCAGGCAGGGAGGTCCGGGCTGTGCCGAGCAGTGGGCTGCTGGCCGTGTGTCCGAGGTGATGATCCTGGTGCAGGTTGGTGCTCCCACTCAGGCGGGGAGGTCCGGGCTGTGCTGAGCAGCGGGCTGCTGGCCGTGTGTCCGAGGGGATGATCCTGGTGCAGGGTCCTGCTCCCACCCAGGCGGGGAGGTCCAGGCTGTGCCGAGCAGCGGGCTGCTGGCCATGTGTCCAAGGTGATGATCCTGGTGCAGGGTCCTGCTCCCACCCAGACAGGGAGGTCCGGGCTGTGCCGAGCAGTGGGCTGCTGGCCGTGTGTTCGAGGTGATGATCCTGGTGCAGGGTCCTGCTCCCACCCAGGCGGGGAGGTCCGGGCTGTGCTGAGCAGCGGGCTGCTGGCCGTGTGTCCGAGGTGATGATCCTGGTGCAGGGTCCTGCTCCCACCCAGGCGGGGAGGTCCAGGCTGTGCCGAGCAGCGGGCTGCTGGCCGTGTTTCCAAGGGGATGATCCTGGTGCAGGGTCCTGTTCCCATCCAGGCGGGGAGGTCCGGGCTGTGCCGAGCAGCGGGCTGCTGGCCGTGTGTCCGAGGGGATGATCCTGGTGCAGGGTCCTGCTCCCACCCAGGCTCTGCCTTTCCCCCGGGAAAGCGAACGGCCTCGGGTACCCTGCTGCCGCGGGCTGTGAAGCAGCCAATGACGCGTGTTCAGGTTCTGGTAATTCAGAGGCACGAATATTTGAGCATAAAGTCAGCAGTGGGTTTACACTGCAGCCAGTTCATACATCCAGGTAACGCCATTTTTTAAACTAGAGAGAAGATTCCAGCCCGCCTGACATCAATGGATGTTTTGATTCAACGATGCCAGGATTTCATCCCTAATTTTCCAGAACAATGATTAAAATTACAATATCCCTTTGAAAGCGGCTTTTCTTAAAAAAATTCTTTTTAATTCCAAAGATTGTATTTGAACGGTTTCAGAACTGTCTCACATAAAGGGTGGCTGACCCGTGCAATAAAAATGTCAGACGTCATCTGAATTACTGCTTCTGTTACATCAGATATTTAAACACGCTGAAACAAAAGACCCCAGGATAAACAGCAATAGAAAACACAGAATTTAAAACACCAGGAAACTTCACAATATCATTAACTGCAAATAAGCTGGGTCTCAAACTCAGCATTTTGTATTTCCTCATGACTAGCTTTTTAAGGACACATAAAATTAAAAGCACAAAACGCTTTTTTAAAAGCGCCCATGCATGCAGATATGAGCTGAGACACTCAGGCTTCTCAGGAAGGAAGCGAACTTCTGGTGCGTCGCTGTATTACTGCCTACACCACACCGGGGAAAACCTGCCTTCTGGCCATGGTTTTGCTGCATTAAAGCCTGTGGCACTGCCCCGGCCGTCACTGTGCACCCACTGGAGGAGAGGGACACCCCGGGATGTCCCACCAGGTCACCTCGTTTAAAGAGCCTGGACGCGGTGCTGGGCTACGGGCGTATTTCCCTTCAGTCCACCAGAACACAAGTGGCCAACGGTTAAAAGAAGGCCTTTGATGAAGCAGGGTCGGGGGAGAAGAGGGCTGAACGTTAGGTGCTCCTCACGCCTGGTCTCCACCTTTCAAAAATATTGGGGGAAAAAGGCACTGTTGTGTGACAGTTTGATTTCTCAAAGGTGAATGAAAAAATACCGTGAGTAGAGGACGTTCCCCAGGATCCGAACATAGAGAGGTTTCTCCTTCTGCCCCCCTCACCGCCACCCCCAACCTGGTCAGGTCTTCCAAAATCTAAAGACCGCTGAGATGCCTCTGCCACTTCCCAGAGAAAGGCTCCGTCTCAGCAGATGGGACGCAGGCCTTTTTCCCCGGCTGCCAGAAAAACACGACTGTTCATCGGAGCTGTGGTGCCTCTGGGGAACAGGAGAGCGAGTCGCAAGCCGCGGGCGCAGCGCGAGCAGCGGACCACTGCCAGGGCTGCCCGGTCACCTGCAGAAGCACGCGATCTCCGGAACGCGGAGACCAACGTCCACCAGTGCGTGTGGGGGTTGGGAGCACCGACAGAAGGAAGGATTTCGCAGAAAAACTCAGCAGCAGCAGAAACGGAGCATGGGAGAACTGCAGCAAACAACCGAACGGACCCGGGAGGAACGCGGAGGGCGGCGGCGAAGGACACTCGTCGCAAACAGGAGCCAGCGGCCGCAGCACGCACGGCACCAACCGAGTGCCAGAGGCCTGGGGCACGCGGAGCAGAACGCTTGCAGCTGCAGGCATCCTCAGAACGCCCTCATTCACGGCACGCAGCACAACGCTCACCGTGCCTGCAGGGCAGGGAAGCCCTCCTCCAGGGACAGATAACCCACTCGTTCTTTGGAAGTCCCTTTTTTGGGGGTTGGACAATTCGCTGGCACGCCTCACTGAGACCTTCTCCGGTTCGCCGCTGTTGTGCCAGACATGAAGGGCCGGCAGCTCTCCCGCTGACGGTGCTCCCGCTGCGAGCACCTCTGTAAATGAACCCTGAGAGACCACGTACAGCGCTGCGTGTGCCACTGAAAGCAACGGCAGCCCTCTGTCCTCTGCCACTGCTTTGCTTATCACATTGCATAGGTAATCTACCAGATTGAGTGTCCCCTGCTCTCCCACCTGCGAGGGACATTTCTCCTTCCTTTTCCAACGCTTCTGCTCCTTCTTCTGTCCCCACAACACACATGGCGCGTGTCCACAGCCCTTTTTCCCCCTTACCTTACCCTACTCTGCTGCTCACGCACCACTTCCACTGCCACGCTTACCTCCGGAACAGATATACCTCATCCTTAGCTTTCCTTAACTTTATTTTACTTCTTCTTCACAGCTGAACTTCTCACGTTCCTTCTGCCTCGGGGCTCCAGATGGTCCTTACAAAGCCCCTCAGATGGCTGCACCTTCCTTTGCCTTTCACCTGCTGCTCCAGCCTCAAACATGTAACTCAATCAGATCCACCCAGGCTGTTGTTCTGCTGTCTCTCTTCCCATTTATCTCACCCCTCCTGACTCTCCAAGCTCCCTGTGTAATTCCTTTCCTGCCTGATTGCCCAGGCTTCTCTCGCAGTGCCGCTCTCCGGGAGCTGTGCTGCTCCGGCCAGCTTCCCTGCTCCGCACGGCCCCTTCTCCTGCAGCACATCCACCCTCTCCTCGGGGCTGGCACTCGTGAAACGTCTGCTTTGACCCGACCAGCGCCATGGTGCTTCCCTGCCGCCGCAGCTCTCCACTCTGCCGGGCTGTGCAGGCACACGGAGGTTTCAGTCAGCGCGTGGATGTGCCAGGGCAGGGATCTTTATTGCCAGAACCGTAAAGGACCTTTCAAGCACGTGACAACAAATGCAGAGATTGTGACCCTCTTATTTCCAGAGCCTTATTTTGTGGAAAACAGAGCTCAGTGCTTCCTCTCTCCCCATCTTCTCTTCGCTGCTTTCGCTGATTCATTCGGCCCTCCCGGCACGACCGTGATTTCGGCAGAGCTTTCCGCAGCCCTCCAGACCTGCACCAGACCCCGAGCCGCGCAGAGGTTTCCGAGGTGACCGGTCCTGCCGGTCGTGGCAACACAGCCTGCCGGCTGCAGGGTCCTGGCACGCCGGGATCTGGAGTTCCCGTCTTGTTCCAGCTACCCCTGCTAAAAGGGGCTTGCGTAACGGGGAGGTCAGGAGCACAAACTGCGACAGACATACGCTGCTTGTTACTCTTCCACAAACCCTTTATCTTTCCTACAATTAAAATTACCCTTTACTGTCTTGGCTCCTACCTTGGGTGCTTCTCAACTCAGTCTTGTCACAGAACTACCGTGTCTATGTACCACAGACCAGAAGAACCATTCGGCTGAGCTCTGCTCGTCACGTTACGGAACGGCGCCTTCGCTCGCCGCCTCCCGTTCCGCCGCTCAGTGAAGCCTCTGTCTTGCGCTACCCGATCCCCAGAGAAGCGTTTCAGTGCAACGTCTGCACAGGCCAGAATCAGAGGTGTAGTCTGTGTCATCAGATTACACAGCGTTGTAAAACAGAGGCATAATTTAAATAGCTTACAGAATTTCTTTCCAGGCGTACGTTACACTTAAAGGATGAACTTATTCTGCCAATATTTTTGCAGAAAGTTCAGTTGCTGACTATTGCAGCCTCCTCTGCGCATCAGATGGAATCCTGATCCCAGATTCAGCTTCTCTGTTTTTCCAGTCACGCTGCTCAAATATCCCTTTCAATATTCCTCCCAACCGCGTATCAGATACCCCGTAAGAACAGATGGAGTTTATGCACAACTGGCTTTTTCTTCTACAGCCAATTGAAACGAACAGCCAGGCAAGACAGAAATTTGCTGAAATTCTGAATTCCTCTGCAGCTTTAAAGATTTTAGAAGTTACCGTTCGTTGATTATGCAACATCCCTGGTCACAAGCATCTGCTGGGTGCATATGGGAGTTTAGAAAAACTCCTTTTTTTTATGCCACTGCAGAAAATACAACACAAGCCCGTCACTTGCTCAGGAAGGGGAGCACCGCAGCAGCTTCGCTTGCGGGCCGGGTCCGTGCCCAGGGCCTGGGCAGCAGGGATCCGCAGGCGAGGAGGGGCTGTGCCCGCACCCCGAGCGCCCGGACAGACGCTGCCCAGCCAGGTTTTCCCAGCTGGGCAGAAACAAGGGGAGCTGTGGCTGAGATGCAGCTCTGGCAACTTGCAGCAAGATTAGGAACAGTTCATACTAAGCAGAAGTCTTTCTGGCAACTGTTTCGTATGTGCAGGCAGACAACCTATCCGTCCAGAAAAACTGCCGTTCAGGTGTATTTAAGGCTCCTGAAACTCCTGAATTTACCCCCAGTCACCAGAAGGCACGCTCACAGGCTGCACAGTGTCATTACCACAACTCTAGCCTTCACATTTCTGCCTCCAGGCTCAGCTGTTTGTTTCAGTCCACTCAGCTCTACGAACACTGGAAAAGATGAATAAACCCTATTTTATACTCTTTCCCATTACTGACTACGAAAAAGTCAAATCCAACCATTACAAATGCAACATTTACTTTGTTAGCACTGTTCGGTATTTCTGAATGTGCCAGGAACCCAGGAAAACAAAACAAAACAAAATTTAAGAAAATTACTCTGACTCATTCACTTTGCTTCCTTTTTTCTACCCTGATGAAACACTGAGCTGTAGGCATGGAGGCTTCCAGGGGACACTAGGGAATTCAGGGCACTGCTGACTGTTGAGCATGCCACTGTGCTGGGCTATTTTTTATATTCTCAGACTCAGAATTACCAGTTTAAGTAGTTCGCTTTTCCTAAAGGTAGAAGAGAGCAACCTACTGAAGAAACAGTAGCAAAGTCAAGAGAATACCTATCAATGGGGAAAAAAAAAACCAAAACGATATCCCACAACCCCAAAGAGCAAAGACAGCCAGCAAGGAATTTAAATCCAAAAAGAAGCTGGTTGACTTGTCTTGACTCTTCCTAGATTTTCTACCCTGAGCTGACTTCAAGTTCCTTCTGTTCAAAACTCGGCACATTTTCCCTTCCTGTTCCACTTGCTTTTACACGTTGCCTCCTTCAGGTCTCTCCTCCTTCCTACCCTCATTGTCCGAGTCTAGTCCTGGCTTTGAACTCTCTTTCCAAGTACCACATCTGTATTTTTAAAAAGCTTTTCTTCTATGAATCTCAAGCCGTCTAATCAATTAACACAATAAAGTTAAACTCGCATAGCTTGGTTTTCAACCAGTATTTAACCCAAAGTTCACTACTTCTGTTTCAGATCTGAAATCCAAAAACATTTTTCTAAAAGTCTCAGGCAGATTTATTTCCTCTCCCTTGAAAGAGCCATTCTCCTGCAAACACTACCACCAGCGTGCTCTGGGACCGAGCTTTTGCACGCTGCTGTCCTGTGCTGCAGATTGTATTCCTCTGACTTACACTGTGAGTTACTCAAAACCAACACCTTGCCTATGGCATGAATTTTATCAAGGGTGTTTTACACAGAACAGTACCGTAGGACGTCAGTGTTGTCACTGCCTCACTACAGCTCAGCACAGCATTTTAGTTACTCATGGTGTAACAGTGCCGTGTTTAGGAGCAGCCTGATCCAAACACCACGTTCTTCAAAGTTTTTATCTAGATTTTAGAAAAACCCCGAAGCTCAAGGCCAGCTCCAAAGCCTGGTGCAGGTTTGTATTCTCACACCCCCCTCTAACGCGCGGCAGCTCCTACAGCACAGCATGCTACGACTAACGGCTTCGCTTCTAGCCAACTTGTTTTCTAATTTTGGCTGGCTTTGTTTTATACTTTCACAATCCAGCGTCTCTGTTGACACTGCAAGACAGGAGTAAGTCACATACAGAATGTCATGTCTGGATGCTGCAAGACATTGCAGAACACAGACAGAAATAGAAAATGGCAAAGCGTGTGCAAAAGTCATCTCATAACTTTGCGAAGGCATTCTGGATTTTTCTTAGGCCGGGTATTATTTTATTCAAACTCTCACAGAATACGCATCGATATTTTTTGCTTCACAATAATGAACATGGTCCGCTTAAAATCATGTTTCTCCTCCAGTATAAACAAACCACAGCCTCTATACCTCCTGTATTTCACCCACTGTAGCAAGTGAGGGAGGGGAAAGAGATGTTGCAGAACAATCGCCGAGCTTCTGTTTCCCGACCTCCAAGAACTGTCGGTGTCTTACAGAGCAAAGGGGGGGGGGGGTCTTTGTATCTGGAATCTGCTGGGTGCTGATTTGACACGGCAAGGAGATGAAAGTTGGATTCATGCTAGTTTCAACATCAGAGGATTGGAATGCAGCCTACTTAGCACAGGAGTCAAACAATTCACTGGCAATAGATTGCTTTCCACTTCTAGATCTGCTAAATAAATAGAAAACTAATTAACAGTGTAGTATGGCAGATGTAGCAGGTTTGAATTTCATTAGAGCGCTGGCTAAGCACTGAAAGAATCAAGAAGTCGTTATGTGTCCTATTGTCTAATGAATCTTTCAGACTGGCTTTTCTGTGGGACAGACAAGAGCTATTTATGTGCCCTCTGCGTAAGAATTTCCTGATACATTTCCACTTAAAATAAGACTGAACGTGTAAGCCCCTGAAATTATTGCAAGTATTCTTTTCATTTTCCATAAAATTACTTTGGTTCCAAAACAGCAGGGCTGTGTGTCTTTGCCTTGTGCATTTCTGTTCAGCTACCTGAAGCTTTTTTAAATATGTTTTTCACAGGGCATTTTTATATTTCATTATATTTCTTTCTCCCTGATGAAAAGTGATAATAGGTTGTATTTCCTGTAGTAGTTAACAACAGGGATCACACAAAGGAGTATCTATATTCACACTCTGAAAGGAAAAAAAAAAGTTAAGGCATTTATTTTTAGACTTTTTCCCTCTAAATACATATTAAACTGAACTTCCTATATCCAGAATTGCATAATGAGATTTGGCAGTATTAATTAAAAATAAAAGTGGTGTTTTGCCCCATAAGAATCAAGAAGATAATTATGTTACTTAGGAAATGGTAGTCATATGATTTTGCTTTCAGTGCATAATGAATAAACATTAAGTTCTGTGCAACAAAAAGGTTTTACAAACCCACCGAAGCCATAGGACCTGTTTGAAATCCTTCCAGGAAAGCCTTATTGAAGCCCTGTAGCAACTACCTGATTTTACTAACTCGCGTGGTTATGTATGTATGCTTGCAAACACACACTCGTTTAATCAAGTCCATAAATTCTTAAAGCATATATTCCCAGGAGGTGGTTCGGGCGGGCATGCAGGAAATACCAGGACCATTTCTGTATTTTAATATTTGGACCTTGGAACATTTTTGTCACACTCCACATAGCATCATTCCTAGGCAAAAAAAGAATTAAATGTCTTTCAAGTGGCCATTATAAAGCTAAGTGCTGTACATAAATATGCATGAGAGGTCATTATTGCCAAGAGATGATGCTTAAAAGGTTCAAGTGTCTCTTACTCAGATTTTCCTACTTGCTCTATGGCAGTAGAGCGAGTACTTCAAAGGTATGGTTGCACGTCCAGAAACTGATTTCTGTTTTTCTGGCTTTTACTTCTTCCATTTTCTGGTGGGGTCTCCCGACGAGCAAGCGCAGGCCGGCGGGTCCCCGCAGCCGCGGGCGGCTACGGCTGTGTGCTGGCAGCCCTCCCCTACGCAGCTGGGCTGCCTTGGGGATCTTATGTCTCGAGGCCCAGCGGGGATCCCGTCAGCCCTCAGAAACAGCAACGGTCGCTGGAGGACCAGCAGCCTTCCTTCCAGCCCCGCAGAAGCCAGCTCTGGAGCCATGGAAACGTTGGGGACCCTTCTCCCCACAGCACCCTGCAGCCTCCTAGCCCGGTGCTCGCGGCACGGCACCCCACGTCACAGCACCCTATGGCATGGTACCCCACGGCACGGCACCCCATGGCATGGCACCCCACGGCGGCGATGCCGCAGCAAGGCCAGCTGCTTCACCTCCGGCTTCCCAAGAACAACGGGAAAGCGCAGTGCAAGGAGCAAGGCCTCGACATGGGGCGAGCGATCCCGGGCGTGACGGCGGGGCTGCGGAATGCAAACACACCCTCCCGCTAACTCCGGCTGTCAGCCCGCTCTCCGGCACAGCCGGGGCCCCAGGAAGGACCACGCCAGCGGTCTGTTCGGACAGGAGCCTGTAGCCTGCCGGGTGTTTTCCAGCGGCCGCTGCGGGAGCGGCCAGCGGCTGTGCCAGCCTCGGGCAGCGCCGCAGCAGACGCCATCCCGGCCGCGCTGTCCTGCCCGGGCGGCTGCGGCGGCAGCAGCTGCTCTCGGCGGGTCCCACGCTCGCTGGGCATTTCCCCCACCCCGTTTCCTTCCCCACAGCTCTGCCACGGGGGTTTTGGCGCGCTCACGTGCGCGTTAGCTTGGTATGATGTCATTCTTCCAACGGCTCAAACCTTTCCAGAGTGCTCGTCAGACCTAGGACTACTGTGGGTTGGGGCTTTTTTTTCTTTTTTCTTTCCTCTTTCTGAAAAGCTGTGGGTAGAAGTATGAAACACGTATTGCCAGGCTTTACTCGGACGTACAGGCAAGCTGACGCTCTCCCCGCCCCAGGGCAGCCTGGCGAAGGGGACTACGTACGCGGTACCTGGCTGCTCCTTCTCCGCCAAGCCAGCTAGTGACGTCCTCCGCCACGGCTGGCTGCCGCGCAGACAGCCCCGAGCAGCAAGGAGGTCCTCACTTCTGATCCCACAGCGAACGGATTCATGTGCCTCCCTCCCCAAATCCCGGGTTCTACCATACGACACGATTAAAATGAAGACCTGTAATTATTTTTATGTTTCAGCTTTTTGCCTATGATTTCAATCGCTTTTAGCAACACGGTCTGCATCCCCTCAGCACATCTCACTGCAGAGCCACGGTTCAGCTGGGGAGTGCATTGGTTCTTGCCCTCTGGCTAACGCACCCGTTTCTCCAGTCGCTGTCTGTGCATTGATCTCCATCGATCCAGCTAGCAGACACGAGGCACCCGCGCTCCCATTTCTGCCAGGCAGATGTGCTGGCATTACGGCACCTTTCATGGCAAGGTTATCTCTTGTGTCACAGCCTTCATCTGCAAGGCATTTCACTGATTATTTCTCATGAGTAATCCTCAGCACAGAGGCTGCCCAAGAGCCGGGACAGTCCACGTGCCTGCGGTGGCTCGGCGTTTTGCACTCGGCTGGTGAGCACACCCATGCAGCACGGGGCACTGCTGGCTTGGACCCATTCTTCAGCGGGAGGAAGGATGTCGTCAAACCAGTCAATCTGTCCAGGGCTGGAAGGAACAACACCCAAAGGTACGCACGCTAATCCAGCAGCATTACAGCTGCAGTAAAGACCTGATAACATCGCCTGAGAGCAGCACGGAGAAGAGCGGAGGAACAGCTGGCAGAAACTTCCCTGCTCGTTGGCAGCCAGATGTTGGGGGAGACAGGCGGAGGTGGGGTGCTGTTGGGAAACACGGGAAATGGCGTGGCCATCAGGAGGTTCACTTCCTCTGCTCAGCGGCAGCCTGGCTGCCAGAAACACCCTGCCATCATGAAAATGTTGCAAGTGCAGCAGAAGTAGCAACAGATGCTTTTTCGCTAGCTCAGCGAAAGAAAAGGACAAGAAAGGCGACTGTTTCCTCCTGCCCCTCAGCTGGCATCACCTCCGCCGGGGCAGCGGGCAGGCTGCGGGCTCCCGGGAGAGCGGGGCACAAACCTCAGCAAGCCGGTGCCTGCGGCTCCGCCAGCGACGGAGCTCGGGACAGCCGGGGAGCTCGTGTCTGAGCACTCACTGCGTTTTAGGGAAACGAAATTCTGACTCCCAAAAATAAAAAAGGAGAAACGAATCTGACCAGCTTTACAGCAATTCAGTTTTCTGCTGGCCCGTGGCATGTTTCAGACACCAGCTCAGCTGCCTTTGAAAACCCAAACAGGAGCTGGGGCTAAGGATGTCTCAGCAGGCTGGGTTTGCCCGGTCAGATGCGTCAGCCTCCGACAGCCTCCAAGGCGAGCAGAATCTCTGGCATTTTAAGCTTCCCCTTTCCACGCCACCTTCCAGCCCCCTACACCTCCCATCCCCCCAAACTATTAATTGTAAAACAATACGTCCCTAATCCTATCACCGTTCTGTGTGGTCACCAAATCACCAGGCGAGGCAGGTCCTCAAGGGAACACTCCTGTCCCTGCATTGTCGGTAAGGAATGGAATCCTTTCATGCTTCACAACGCCCTTGAGGGGGAGTCACGCCAATTAACACAACTGGATTTTCCTTATTACATGACTGAAATTAATGAAAGCAGAAAAAAAAGGGGGAAAAAGGAAGATAGTGTTGAGTTGTGTTTTGTAACGCATTCTGATCAACAGGCTGAGGATGCACGACTGTCAGCAAACCCCAGCCCCTAGGAGATAAACGTTTGCCTCGGTGCTGAGGAAGGCAGGCTCTTTTTGTCCATGTAAGTCCATCAAGTCTGAACCCTATTTCAAAATAAGGTTTGTGCAACATTTAGGCGTAGGACAGGCCTTGTGTTTACACCTGACATGTCACGGCCTGAATTCACTAAGGGTAAAGGTCTCCTAGAAGGGAAGTCCACATCTGCTGATGGAAGTGTAAGGTCTTGACTGCAAATGCCTAGACTGCACGGAAGAGTTTAACGGCCAAGGAGGCTTTGGAGCCATGACAATGCAGCTCTAGCACCCCTTCACTTCTCCCTATCTACGCACCAAAATGCAATAATAATTGCATTAATAATTGATGATAGGTAAATGCCAGCAGCAGTTCGATTAGAAGTTGGGATTGGCCTCATCACAGTTGGGAGCTAATAAAGACTTTGACATTTTGGGGGGTTGGATTCAAGAAAACATGCCTGAGGAGGCAGCTGGCATCTCGTGGTTTCCCTTGCACCTTGGTCTACAAGTCATTTACAGTAACAGCTTAACGATACCAATTTGAAATACACAGGGACGCTGGTAGCAGTAAAATTCATTCATTAAGGGAAGAATTCCTTCCAGGGGCAAGCAAGCTATTCCCTCGCTCACTGCGAGGACCTCACGTCAGTGCCTAACCGGGATCACCAGGCTGCCTCCACAGACACCGAAGCTCTCAGCGACCAGCCCAGGGCATCAGCCTTCCCTCTCCACTCACACCATGGCTGCAGGAAATGTCACCATTACCTCCTTTTCGTACCAAGGTCAGGGGGTCCTGAGGATGATTCTTGAGAAACCCCTCTGTTCGCTGCTCTCCATTACCTCCCCTCTCAATCTTACTCACCGTCATTTCCCCATTAGACACATCGTTTTCTGTCTCACAGTTCCCCTTTCAGTCCTCAGGTCCTCCAGCTTCACCAACCACCTACATTTTCTAAGCAGGAGAACTAAGCATTTCCTTTATCCAGTACATAACTCAATTTCATCAAAGCAAGAGATCAGTCGGTCTGGCACAATCTACTGCAGCAAGCTCAAATGCAGCATTTTTTTCCAATGTCTCTTTACCTCCACGCAGCTGAATGCTCTTCCTTTCAAAAATTACGCTAGAGGTCTACACACAGTTAAGGTTTCCCATTTTCCTTTACCTCCCTTCAGCCTCCCGCCTTCTGCAGACGAACGCTGGAACAGAGAACTTCAACGTTACGCACTGACTCTACCCCACTTTTCATGTCACGCTGAAATACGAGCAAAGGGGCACCTGGGCCACATGGACCAACCTCACTGGGCCACCAGCTCCTTCAGCTCTTGTCCTCTCTCTGGACCACCTGCAGTACATGCAAATGAGAAGAGCTTTCCTCAGGAGGAATCTGAAAACGCAGCCCGAGCCGGCGTTAGACAGGAGAGCTGCGGGCTGGAGCAGCTCCAGGCTGAGCATGCGAGCTCTGAGCTCAGCTCCCCCAGGCCCCAGCCCATGCTCTGGCGGCCACCACAGCGGGAGGCTGCGAGAGGTCAGCCGAAGGGACGCCTGCGACCCATCTCCAGCCGCACCCCAGCTCCCCGGCAGCGAACGCCCCGTGGACACAGGCGCCGAACCGCCTTACGTCACACCACATCTGCAGCACTTCTTGCAAGATGTTTGGCCACTTCGCGTGCAACCAGCTTTGGGTCCCATTGCTAGGCAGCTATGTCTGCTCACACACTGTAAATGCACGCGTTAAGGTTATGAACTCCATCAAAGTCTATAAAAATTAGATGTTGCAATGCTCACACCTACTTCTTTCATCCCCTGAACCTTAAAAAAGAACACAAACAGAAACTTGGCTGCCATCCTCAGGTATTTTTCCTACACTGACTTGTCCTAGCCATCTCCTTAAGGCACCTTTGCCTTTTTCCTAGCTTCGCATTTTTTCAGGTTAAATTACAAACACAAGTGCAAACACCCTCTGCTTCCCAAAGCCTTCCTCCTCTTTGCTCTCAGTTGCACCTCTTTCTGTGATGTCCTCGCTTCCTTGTGCTCCTTCTCCCAGGTGACCGCTGTACAGTGCCAAGAGAGTTCAGCAGAGAAGCGTCTCGCTCCATTATCTACCTCTACCACAAACAACCTCTGCTGATTTTTTTCTCACCACCTGGATTCTGTAATGAAGCCCGGCATCTAGAGGCTCAGCCCCATACCTCCCATCTTTCCTAGTGATGTCTCCTGGCACACTGAATTCCCGTACTCTTGAAGTCTGAGGTTGCTAAAATTAATTTTTTATTCCTCTCAACTGCCGCTTTTGCCTCTTTTATTTAATGAAGTAAAATAATTGATTTCCAGTTACATCCATCTTTCTAGTGAGGACAACTAGCTGCCTTGAGTGCTCCCCGGACCTCAAAGACACTTCTTCCCCCATCATTCTCCTTTCAAAGTTTGGGATGCAACGATGTCTGTTCTTCATTTCACAGATATTTCTCCCATAGCCAGCTTAAGTTTCCTCTGTTCATTTCATTCCTTTGGCATCTATTTTTTTAAAACAAATCTGAGGAGTAAACAATCCTCTTTTTCAATAGTTCTTTATTTTGGTGGGTTTATTCAATTACTTAATTCTCTGGTAGCCTTTACAGTTAATGATTGTTTATTTTACGTCCTTGGAAAATGTATAGAAACTGTCACCGACTTTCCACTTCTCCCTGCTGAATACTGAGGCACAAGTAGTAATTCACTTTCCTGGCAATATCCCCCTTTTTGTCAAGGTTGCCTCCCCGTTGCTCAGGAAGGTGATGGCTGTCTCCCCCAGTGACCTTCGGCTTCCTATGGACCAAATTTATAAAAACTTTTATTGTGCTCACATCTTTTCCCATCTTCTTTTCCTGTCTCAGCTTTTTGGATCATTTTCTTGCATTCTGCTTTCACAATAGGCTCTTGTCCCCTTTTCTGCAGCGCTGACCCTGCTGATTTATAGGTCTCATATTCTTCTTTCTTTATTGCTCTTTGTATTTCCCTGGTTATTCACAGTGGCCATTTCTACTCCAAGTAGATTTATTTCTCAGTGGTATACAGATTCCTTGAACTCCATGGACTACACCTTTGAGTATTTCCCCACCGTATCCTACCTCGTCACTGTCCTCTGCGGGTTGTTTAAGGATACATATGCACGCCTCTGTTTTCTGTGAGTTCAATGCTTTGGCAACTTCTGATTTTGGGGAGTCCCAAGCTCCTGATCTCGGCACTCACTAAGCCTGGCCTGCGTTCCCGTAACCCCCTCCGCGTGACGCATGGCGTACCTGGGCAGGCGCCCAGTGCCACAACGCAAGCCCGCAGCTTTAGCTGTATATTCATGGTCTTTGCCATAGTTCCTGTGTAGCATATGAGTGCTTCCCCGAGAGGAATGAGCTTGTTTTCACACTACCCTGTAAGTAGAGAAAGTGTTGTTATTTACATTTCATGGAGAGGAAAACCAAGATACAGAAGTTAAGATCCACATTTGTGAAGGCACTTATGTGCCTAACTCCAATTCAGCCAAAAATAAAGTTTTCTGATTAAGTTAGCCCTTTTCTCAGAAGCCAGGCTGCTTTCCTTTCTGAAGCTCCCCATCTTCTAACACTTTCCAGCCCTCTTGTCCCACACGCAGGTCCTGCCTCCACCAGCACCGCTCGGTTCATTCCTCGTGCCCACATAATTCCCTCTCGTCTTCCCCGTTGCTCTCACACAGAAGCTTAATATCTATGTGCTTAATTAACACAGCTGAAGGCTGGGCCAGCCTGCAGCCGGCATTGCTTCCAGCAAGGCAGCCCCTGGACTCGGACAGCAGGGTTTTTTCAGTGCCATAGCTAGGCACTCTAGATCCTGCT
Organism: Opisthocomus hoazin; assembly: GCF_030867145.1. Classification (NCBI taxonomy): domain Eukaryota; kingdom Metazoa; phylum Chordata; class Aves; order Opisthocomiformes; family Opisthocomidae; genus Opisthocomus; species Opisthocomus hoazin. The sequence continues at coordinate 1,055,042 of NC_134415.1, read as the reverse complement.
GCTGCACTACTGAAATCAATGACACATTTGAACGGTAAGAACTGCCCCGAAGCTCTTCAAAGCCTGCTGTCCTTATTTTTCATTTCGGGAGCAGAAGTGTTCCTTCCAGGAGGGCTTCTTCTGTTTGAAAGGCAACAGGACCAAAAGCACAAAGAAAAGGACACAGACAGGCTGGTAACAAGTGCCAGCAAACAGTGTCCAACAAGTGTCTTCCTCTTTCCCTACCTCAGTTTCCTCAGCTTGTGGAGAGCCAGACATAAAACCAGAAACGGTCTTCTCCAGTGCTGGAGGATGGATGGAAATGCAGTACTAAAGGTTACAGAGAATTATTCTTAAATGGGCTCAAGTGATGTTTGCTTACACAATGCAGACTTAATAAAGCAATTTCAGATAAAATGTATATCAAAAAACATTTAAGCAAAAGCATCCATTGCAACCTTAAATACGGAATTCCATGAGAGGAGAGAATGAGAAAATGGGAACTGCATAATCACAGGCAGGAAAGAACAACAGGGGAATAACGACAAATCAAATGCAGCAACTCTTTTCTCTCTCAAATGACACTTCTCATCAGCCAGCTCATGTCAAAGGGAAGGAACAGAATCTCCTGGGCCTCTTGCCTACGAGATTCCACTCCGCATACCTGCCGCACTCCAGAGCTGCGCCCGCCAGAAGGCCCAGCTCCACCACCCCCAGCTAACGGGTCTGACACCTCCCTGCGAAACCACCCTCGCAGACGCAGACCCGGGAGCCAGCTCCGCACCGGAGAGCCGGCCGCGCCGTGGGGACGCGGGGGACTGGCGCGGGCTGGCAGAGCGGGGGCTCGCTGCCCACCGGCATGGCTGCCGCTCACGGGGCCGGCAGCGAGACGAGGCACGGCGACCCCCAGCACGCTGCTGTTCGGTACACGGTATTTATATTTTATGAATGTTAACAAGCAAGAAGCCCTGCACAACTGAGCAGTTACGAGCTCAAAAGGCTTTGTGAGATATTTTCTCTAAGGGCTCATTAATGTGGTCTTTTAATGGAGTACTTGCATATCTGAATCCTTAACTGTAGCTATAAATAGAGTTTATAAGCACTTGACAGTGTGTGGCAAAGCTGTGTTAGCAGTGCTTGCCCTGCTCTTTCGCAAGTTCCATTTGCAAAGGATATTTAAGAGGCGGAATTTAAACGTTTCCCGAAACGCAGACTTGTATACATCCCAGTGACGCTGCACTCTGAATACCGTTTTCACTGGGTTTAACGCATTTGGCATGCCCCCCCAATTAACTGAGCATCACAACAGCTCCACAAAACAGCAAGCATTCCCACGCCACGGAAGGGCAAACCCAGGCATGAAGAGGCCAAGCTACAACCCCAATGTCCCCCAGCAAGTGCACAGCAGAGCAGGGGTGGGCACCGACGAGCTCTCGTTACCCGCCCTCAGCACCAGAGAGACAAATTCTGCCACCACCCTCGCTGGGGCTGAAGCAGGGTCGCTCCAGGCGTGGAAGGCACCGGCGCCGACTGACACAGCCGGCAGCTGGATTTGCCCTTCCGTTCCGGGTGCTCTGGCCCTGGGAAGCGCCCGCACTGTGCTGCCCGGGTGGCCTGTCCCCCCTCTTGATGCTCAGGTCAGAATAATGACATTTTCAGCTCACCAGCCCACGTGAAGCAACCTTTAGTATACTTTTGCCAGCCCCAGTGAAGAACCAACAGAATTACCCAGCTTAATGTACTATACAGGAGTGTTGGTTTATGATGATATAGTAAAAGCTGCTGGAGGATCACAGCTTTCAATAAATCACCACACAGCATTACCCATAAAATCGCCATTTCCCTGCGCTGCAGAGCTCGTGACAGCTCTCTCCTCTCGCCCGGCTGCCTGGGGTGCACCCACAGCGCGTCCGCGCCGCAGCTGCCCGTGCCAAGCAGCCGTCGCAGGTCAAGCGTGACAAATCTGAAGGGCTAGTTCCCAAAACGTCAGCGACTTCAAACACCCAACGCAGCCTCAGGAATCTGCAAGGTGTAAACGGGCCTTTCTCCACCTGATTGTTTTTTTAAAATACTTTTTAAAAACAGACCTCTGAAATATTTCCCTGTGGAAATGGGCACTGGAAGCCCCATCAGAGGCACGCAGAGTGGCAGGTCCACCTTCGCCTGGCGTCCCACCACACCCTCCCCAACCAGCAGACGCCTCAGCACGCGTCGCCAGCAACACAACGGGGGCCGAAGCCGAGACGTGTCCAGGAAAGGAAGCACCACGCGGCTCCTGAGCCCTCACTGGGAGAGGCTTTCCCACCCAGCCTCAACGCTCCCTTGGGCAGGGCATCTGCTCAGACCGACCTGCGTGCACTTACTGGGGCGTGGGCCCGAGCACCTTGAGAACGTCCCTTTGAGGTGACTACAGGCGATGTGCTGTCCCCTCAGGCTGACATCTATTACAGGTCGTTATTTGGATTTTACGCTAGCAATTCTGAATGCTTCCATTTTTTGGTTCATGTCTGATGCGACTGCAGTCGAGTTTTCCGCATGCATAGGTCCTGAATTTATTTTAACTGTGCTCAGTGTTCAGAAGGTAAGTGAGGATGCTGTTAGCTACCAGTCTGCGTCTATGAATGATCGCTTATTACTTTCTCCGTGGTTTGGTTCAAACGTGTGAGAGAATATGTTAGCTTGTAACGAGACTATAATGGGCTGAATAGTGTGAGGGAGCCTGTTGTCAAATGGGTACTTTTATCTGGGGGGGAGAAATCAAGCAGAATAATTTATAGCTTTGAAATGCTGATTTTTTTGTGTGTGAGAATGTATTAGATGCTTTAACGCCATTAAAGTCTTGTAAAACAAACCATGATTAAATATTTAAGCAGTACTCTCTTTCCTACGCAGGGATAAGCACCCACTTGTGTCTCAGCTTTACGCGCCAATGTCTTTCCGCACCGGGGTGTCCCCAGCACAAGCTCGGGATCGGTTCCTGCCGGAGGAGCGAGCGGTGGCTCCGAGGGCACTGCCCGAGCAGATCCAGCAGCCACCTCCTCCTGCTCGGGCAGAGAAAGCACAGCAAGAGGTTCGCCTCCTGCTCAGCCACCCGTGACCCTCTACCACAGGAATACATATTTTTCTTTGCTCTTTATTTAATTTGCATCTTCATCCTTCTTCCCCACCATCAATCTTCCTCACCTTGACCTTCTCGCCCCTGCTGCCTTTCTCCTCCCACACACTTCTGGTCTCTTCGCTCTCCTCTCGGAACATTTGCTTCTGTTCTCATTAGCTTTTTTTCACCTTCCTCCTAACAGAGCAAAACCTCTCCGTCCTTCAGCCCTCTGATGCTGAGCGCTTCCTCCTGTGCCCACGTTGCCTCTTCAGCTCTTCCTAGCAAGCCTTCCTTCCAGAGGAGCTCAGCTCCATTTTTCCCACCCGCAGTGGGCTCCGTCCCTGCTCGGAGGCATTTCTGAGCACGGCTGGTGTGCTGAGCTGGCCACCCCAGGGGGAAGAGGAGGACACAGGCTGGGGCCAGGTCCCTGGGCCTGAGCAGCACTTGCCGGGGAAGCAGTTGGTGTCTGCTGCCTCTGCGCGACCGTTCGCCGAGACGTAATTTGCCAGGACATTTCTGCCCAGCCGCGGGTCAGCTCGGATCCATCCCCTTGAAACAGCAGCTGCGTATTTCCTTGTGGGCACTACAGAGCTGTCCAGAGGAGGACCTTCCACCTGGATCCCAAGCAGGGCGGCGGGCAGGGAGACGAAGCCCAGCGTACAGGGTCTGCGTACCGGCCGCCTCCTCAGCAGCGCTTGCTGCCAAGTCTCTAGTCTGGGGTCCAAAAGACAGCTTTGGCCGTTGACTCAGACGGCAGCACCAGGTCATCATTCAGCTCAAGGAGACCACGATCAAAAATGATATGAACATAGGACTGAGCTAGAAAACGACTGTGACCAGCCAGGAAGGCTGGTTCTGCTTTTCTGTACACAGCTATAAATCCGAGCTAGCGAGGCAGCGGAGAAAGCAAGACAGGACAGCAACCTGCTGCGGGCAAGAGGTGGGGGTCTGCATCCTGCCCTCAAGGGGTAGCTTGCCCTGTCCCGCAGCAGAAAGGGGAGCCAGGGACAAAAAACACACAGGGCCCGGGACACAGCCTCTGGCCATAGGGGCAAACGGTACAGCAGGGCTCGGGGCGCAGGCCAAACACTCCTCTGCTCTGCGGCAGGGTGTCCCCGTCCCCGCAGCACAGCTGCCCCGCGGCAGGGCATCCCCCTGGCACAGCCTTTGAGCAGCCACCTTTGGGTTCCTGCGTGGGATTTCAGGCTGGGGGTTTGACCTGTTGCCCTTGCTCGAGGGGCTGGGGGACGCTGTGCCTCTGTCCCCAGGACGCCCTGGCAGAGGCAGCCGTGTCGGCGCGGACACGAGGTGGCTGCAGCAGGACCAGGGCTCCGTGGTGGTTCCTGCCATCTCCCTGCCTGCGCACGGGCCATCGCGTCCCCTCTCGCCGAGGCCTCCAGCAGCGTTCCTGGACTCACAGATGCTAGGTTGCAGTTGGTCTAACAAACAGGCAAGTTATTTTCAGCTTAGTTCAGCCTTAATTTATCCATTTTTTTTCCCCCATTTCTGCTATTTGAGTTGGGTTTTATAGGAGAAAATGAGTAAGGCATAAGCATGCATTTTACTGTTTCCCTGTTACTAAAGGCTGTTACCTCTCTCACTACAAGCAGCGGCTGACACAAAGCCTGGTTCCCCCTGCAGTTCCCTTCCGTTCACGAATCCCACGTTCACCTGCGACGGGCTGTCCCCGGCGTTCCGCGCGCCGCTCCCCGCACCCTCGCCCCTTCCTCCCCGCTCCCCCCGGGGCTGCCGGCTCTGCCCCGCTCCCCTTCCAGGCGCCCTGGGCCCCCAGCCACCCCGGCATTTTCCAGTTGTGTCGCTTTGCTCCCTCCGTCGCGCACGGCGTCGGGACGGGCATCCCGCGCTCGGGTGCCGCGTGCTGCAGCGAGGCTTTTGCGGGCCCGAGGCGGCAGCGGGCAGCGCTCGGCACTGCGGCGAGGCTGCTGCCACGCGTGCCATGGGAGCCAGGCGGCTGCAAACCCTCTGTGCGTGCTGTTACAGCACGGGGTTTACTGCACCTTCACTGGGCATTTACTAAGTGAAGAGGCGTAAAGGGCACAGTAAGACAAGTAATGCCTTTCGCAGCAAATTTCACGATCCTTACTGTTATCCAACAGCAGCAGTTTTGTATAAATTCCTGAACAAACAGATCACTGATCTCAGCCTTGGCCAGTCTCTAAAGCAAGGTGCATGATACTTCTCTATCAAATCACAACACGACGTAGGGGATGGAGCTCTCCAGCTTCCTGACATTTTCTGTAGGAAGTCACTTAGATATAAACACGCAGATGAACTCAAGAGTAAAACAGATCAGAAGGGCACAAACCAAAGCGACACAGAGCAGCCAGCTGAAAGGATCCCACAGCTACAGGACGAAGATTCAGTTAAACGCAAACACAGTCCTCCTAAGGAGCTGCTTGGGGTAGAATAATTACCCACGAAAAAACCCGTGTGACCTACTACACAGCAACCACATGGGCTTACAGTAAGGTCAGGGGCCAGTTCTCGCCCTCCTTTTTCACACAAGCGGTCCCTCTCACTTCACTGAGGCCCGCCTGAAGGCCGAGACAGGCAATGCTGAGCTGCCAAGGCTGCTCTGCGCAGCTGCAGTCGGTTCTGCGAGTGCTGAACTGAAACCAGAGCCGTCACACGGCATCGCTTCCCCGCTTTATTCTCATTGAGACTGAGAGGCAAGGAGGAGGTCTGGCACAGGACGGCATCAGCAGTTGTTAGGGCAAGCGACTGAGTTTCATCCTCTGCTCTAACACACGTTTTCTGCGCGACTCCAGTTTGCCCAGTTAAACCAGAAATCCGACAGCGCGGCAGCACCCTGGGTTCCAGCTGGCTGTCCCCCGGGATGAGGGCTCTGCAGCCGTCTGCCACGCCAGCCGTAATGCCTCACCACCTCTACCGAGGAGCAAAAGAGAAAGGGAGCTCTCGCCCAGCATGAGACGCGAGCGGCCGCAGCACTTCCCCAGCCCCTTTCTGTCTGCAGCGCGTACGTCATTCCTGTTCTTGCTTGGAGCCAAGCTGAGTAAGAGAAGCAGCAGATGCATCTGCCTCGAAAAAATGTCGCTGTGTCGAAGCCCTAGTGCCTCCTCCTCCTCCTGGCATCCCCGAGCACAGCCGATGCCCGCTGCTGGCTGCAGCCACCGTCTGTCGAGGTAGGAAGGAACCAGATGTGCAGAGAATCCGGCATGGCATCTGCTGGAGCCGGTCACCAGGCTCCACAGGACCCAGCCACGGGCGGGTGAGGTGGCCAAGGAACACGGTGCTGGGGCTGGGAGAGGCCCTTTCACCAACCACCTTGGAGACCATGGCTTGCAGGGCATCTCCCACCTCTGCCGCACAAGCCCAGCCCCAGGCTGAGGCCGGGGCTCAGCTCATTTCACCCCCCCAGCCAAGTGTCCAGAGCTTTCTGCACCTCCGGGGCAACCCCTGCCCCTCGGGGCCCGTTTGTTCACGCGTGTGAAGGAGCAGCCCCATCCAAGCCTTGGGACGGCGGGTGCCTGTGCCCACGGGGAGCAGGCAGCCCAGGAGGGTCGGCCCCACGGCTTCACGGGGAGGAGAGGGAGTCAGGCATCAGGAGAGGTCTCGGGCAAAGCAAATGAAATTGTGCCGCATAATTCAAGAAAAACATTTAAATTTTAATGAGAAACTTGAAACTGAAAATTAAAAACTACTGTTTGTACAACTGCCTTCTATGGATCAAATTATAGAAAACAGCCAGGAGTGAGGGCTGCAGGGAAACCAAACACACGCTCAAGACGCCATCCATCTCCATTCCCCAAACATAACAATATGAGAGACACGAAAAGACGGTGCAACACTGCACGCTGGTAGTAAAAAGCTGGAAATATTTGTGGGCATGAAGGGAAGCTGTAGAGGAGATGCAAAGCAACCATCTTCTTGGGAGCTGAAAAATGCTTGAGGAATAAAATCTTTAAAAAAACCCCACTGAAAACAGAGGAATACTATCTATCTTCCTTTAAGGAGAAAAAACAACCATTAGAGGATGTATGAAGGAACACTGCAGGGTTTGCAACCGCCCAGTTTTCCTACTGCATGTGGTACCTATGTTGCCTTATAATTAAAAGCTGCTATAACACAGACCACAAAACCTATTCCTGCACTCTGTCAGTAACAAAATTATTGATAGAAAGGGGTCTTATTGAGTTTGTTTAAGCCCTGTTATTGTCATTACTGGTTTTAAGGAGCAGAACCCATCCCTTAAATAAGGCCAGAGAACTGGCCTTATATATATATATATGTGTAAGATTTTGTTTATATATATGTAGGATTTAAAAGCAAACAGTCAGAACTTAGTAGTTCAAATTTCTTTTCTGTGATGAGGATTTATTTTTTCCTTCTACTGATAAGGGAGAAACCTTATTAATGAGGCCTCAGTGGCAGTTACACTGCTGCCGCTGCACTGTAAGAGATGTAACCTTTTTTTTCCCAAGGAGGGTTTAACTGCTTTGTAGATCCATAAAGATATTTCACAGAGAAAGCTTTATTCAATCGGAGCTCTTAAACCTCCTTTGTGAAATGTTGTGGTATTTTGTGAGATATGCGGCCTTTGCTATGCACGTGATGCTGGTAGGTTTCTAGGCATGCAAGTTCCAAGAGCTTTATTTTCCAGATATTTTTTTCAATCAATTAAGACTGCATTCACTTCAGAAAAGAAGAAAAACAACCGCTAGCTCTGCCTCCCGCAGCAGCAGCTGGATGTGCTGCTGTTGTTTTCGCAGAGCGGCTCAGCTGCTGGTTTGGGCGTCTCGCAGGTTTGCAGCCCTGGAATGTTTCTGGTGGGTTTTTCCTCCTTCGTTAGAAACATTCCTGTGATGTGGGGGATTCCTATCCCAACTGTCATCCCCCTCGCAACGCGAGGCATTCCCCTGCGTCTGAATACAGACCGCGGCTCAGCTCCAGAACGGATCACTCCGCAGCTACCGAATTCTTCACGGAGGGTTTTCTCCTGAACGTCGCATTTTTCCGTGCCTGACGCCCAGCCGCTCTGGGGGAGGGAACAAAAGGCCCTTCAGAGGCAGCGCTGCAGAACGCTCCAGCTGGGCCCCGAGCTGCCCCGAAGTGCCCGTGGGCTCAGCTCTGCGCGCACATAGTTCTGGCTGTAGGTTGATTTTAAGCAAGCCACACATTTTATACCAAAGCCACGCATAAAAGCAAGGCACAAGAAAAAAGCTTTAATTTAGTCACACTCCTCCAGTAAGGAATAGTGCACACAAAGCAATAATCAGATGCAAGAAGTTTAGAGCAGATGTTCCCTTTACGCTCATTCTCGAGGCAGCGCAGTAGCAATTTCTTCCTTTGTAACAGACGTAAATGATTCAGTGTTAATAAGAAGTTCCAGGCATGGAGGTCTCCCAGCAAACAGCTGAGGAACAAACTGCCCACCGCGAAGCGTGGGGCTGAACAAGGCCTTCCAACCATTCCCCCTCCCTGCACCAAGGGCATTTTGAGCGAGGTCTGGGTTTTACCCTTGGACTTACAGTAGCGGATCTAAAGCACTAGTTCTGCTAGCTGCTATTCATTTTTTTTTTTTTTTCTCAGAAAGAATTCAGTTGCTTTCCGAAGAGGTGGGGAATTGCAGGCCATGCGCCTGGAGGTCTCTTGCCCAGCACATGCTCCAGCTTGGGGCAGGACCACGCCAGCAGCCATGTCCACCTTGGGGGGCACGGGGAGAGGGTCAGCAGGCTGCACGGGTGGCCAGAAGGAGCAGGCCCAGCTATGACAGTGACCACATAGAATCACAGAGTGCTTTGGGTTGGAAGGGACCTTTAGAGGTCATCTAGTCCAACCCCAGCATCCAGCCCCCCAGGATGGGACGTTGCTGCAGGCAGGGCGCAGCAGACACGGCAGCATCCAGAGGGGAAGGTGACCACAGAAAACGTGCTCCCCCCCAGCACACCTTGAAAGTCACACAGGGAGCAAGGGGGGGAAGCCCCAGGCTGGCCCGTGTCACAGTCCTGGGGCACCCGCCCAGCCCTTCACACAAGCAGAGCCCAGAAAGGCTCCAGGAAAAAGTACCCAGGGAGCAGCTGGGGGGACAGATGGTGGCCCAGAGAGGCAGGGGTTGGGGACACACAGCCGTTTGTCCCCAAGAAGCTGGACAAACACAGCCTCTCAGTGCTCACGAGCCAAGAGCTTCCCAGCACCATTTGCTCTCACTCCTGTCCCCCACCTGCAGCAGAGCTGATGTTTTTCCCAACATACTGCAGCATTATGCAGGAGGAGAAATGAGAAGGGCTTATTCCAGAAATATTTTGCCTCAGCTACTGCCCAGGGAGCAGCTCTGGGGTGAAAGAGATGCAAGTTCCCTAAAACTCACATTTTCCAAACCATAAACTGCGAGCAAAAAGCCTTTACCAGAACTGCTGGTCCCTCCTGCTCTCTTCTCATCAGCCGCCCCTCGACCCACCGCAGGGACCTGGGAGCAGCAGGAAGCGAGCGCACACGAAAATGAAGTAATGGGACTAATGCAGGAGATGGAGGTGGCGAGACGCCGGGATATCATTCCCTGCTCCGAGGGCTGGGGTTAGGCGAGCTGAGCTGCTTTGCAGTAATTGCTGCTGACGGGCGGGCTCAGGAACTGCACCCAGAAAACAGAAATCGCAATCTGAAGCGGAGCTGGATGGACCGCACGGTCCCAGCCAGGCCCCTCCCGATTACTCCAACAGCGTGCAACGCGAGGTAGCTGTTTTACGTCAGGCATTAATTTTGTCTGGCCCGCACCCCACAAGCCTCAGCCTCCAACACCGCTGTGCACGTCGCGGGCAGGACGTGCCCATGGTGTGGAGACCTCCGCGTGCTTCCCGACCCCCACTGCTCCGAACCAGCCCGCGCCGGTGTGGCCGGACACGGGAGATGCAATGGCCCAGACCCCCCACGCCTGCTCCCCGCCACAGGCGTGCAGGGCCCCAGCTGCGCCGCGCTGAGCCCCCTGCCCAGGGCCTCATCCGGTCTCCATGGCATTCGGTCAGGGCCGAGCACACGGGGCATGGCAGGCAAGGGGAAAGGCGAGCGGCCCGCGGAGCCCCAGGGCACACCGGCACTGGGTACCCGTGCTGCCAGCAGCCGGGCCACCCCTGCCCCACAGCCCACGCCTCAGGGGAGCCGGCAGCATCACAAAATGGCGGAGCTCCGGAGCCATGACACCCACAGCAGAGCTTCCTTACACAGCTTTGGGGAGGAATCATTAAAGAGATCTCATTTTGTTCCCATTTTGATGATTATACAAGTCAAAGGAGGCCACAAGTAGGTTTTCCTTTTTCTAGTGTTACCATATGCTTTCTATTCTTCAAGCTAAAGAGCCACCAGCCAAGCTACCCAACGTGTTTATCAGTGTAAACTGGAGACACCTCAAGCACCCAGCCCTGGAACACCAGCACCAACAGTTTATCTAACCATCCCCAGGGTCCTTCACAGATGCCACTTACCCAGAGAGCCAGAAAGCAGCAGCCGACCCCAGAGCAAGGCACAAAGCACACCAACACTGCACAGCCAAGCTACCTTCAACTGGGCTATGCTTAATTTATAACCCTCAAAACACCTGGCCCAGAGTGCCTTTTAATTGATTGCAATTAGCAACTGTTGGTTGGCATGCCCCTAGTGTCAGTGACCACAGCTACATGACCTGGTGGGAAGAGAGGCAGTCACTATTTTTTCACCACAATTCCATTTTTTGAGCACAGCAGAATAGCTAAGCGGTGCACCGAGTGAGACAGTATTACTCATATGCTTAAGCACCTGGGTCCTTGATCTTGTGCTTTATAAAGTGCTCTGAGCTGTGCTGTAATTGCCTATAAATATGCTGCTGATCATGCTTAAAGGGACGCTGTCAAGGTTGGCAGGCCTACAGTCGGACTGAGTAAAATGACATCTTAAAACAGTTTTATTCTCAGTGTTCCTAAATTACCAACCTGTGGTTTTTATCATGTTTCTTGTTATCAGTCCAGCTCCTAGGATTAATGAGGTTATGGGAGAATGTTCACTTCTGAAGCAACAGCGCAGTCGTAGAAATGGCAGGATAGAGGCTAATGTTCCCATCCTGAGCGGCAAGTGAGGGCACTTCGCTGTAACAGCTATTTTCCCTGCTGTGAATGGGCACGACCGCTACTGCCCTCGTGGTTTGCAGTAAGGTCACCCCTTGCTGAAGCAACGCCGTGTGAAAGGAATCTCCAGGAAAGAGCCCAGGGCTGAGGGGATCAGGTCTGGGCAAGCCTGTGGCTGCTCGAAGCACCCGTTTTCCATGGCGTCTCTTGGTCGGTTAGGAGTCTCGTCCTGGCTGCGCCGAAGGGAGGGGATGCACACAGAGTGGGCCAGGGAATAGAGTTACAAAGCTGGCGAGGAGCCTGCGGCTTCACCTCCTCCCCGGCAGCGCTGCTGGGACGCTGAGGGTGACGGGACGGGGAAATCCTGGGGACGAGAGCCCTTTCCCGCACTCTCCCTGCTGCGAGCAGCTCCGTGGCTGGAGCCCAGCGGCGGGGGAACCGACGCCAGCTATTGAGGGGCTGTTTGATCTCGGGCAAAGAGCGGTGCTGGGCTTCCTCTGAAGGACAGAATACAAATAGCTACGGAGTGAGAGGTGGCCTGGGATTATTCCTTTAGTGAAGGGCCTGGTTTGTTCCTGAGCTGAATAACGCGGTTCCTCTGAGCGGCAGTCCTCCAGCACACTTTGTACTCACGGGAAGCCCGCGGTGCCACAGCAACCGAACCGTGGGCGCCAGTAAAGGAGAAAGGACGGCTCGCTGGTGCCAGGGGCGGCTGTGCAGCAGGGCATTTCTGGAAGAGGAGACGTGGCCTTGGCCTCCCCTGCGGTGTCCTGCGAGACTCTGTGCTGCAGGGTTGGAAGACGAAGCCCTGAGCTTCCCCAGCGCGGGCCTACCGCCAGGCACCACCTTCCTGTCCGACCGGGAGCTGGAAGGCGTGCAGACACCCGAGGTGTGAGCAGCGCTTTGGATGTGCTCATCCATCACCGCTGTGCGTCAGTCACAGGACAGACGCTGCCGAAACTCGAGGGACTGCAGGGAAGCCCTGGCAATGTGTAAAAAAAACCTCAGAAAGAACCAAAACCCAAATAGAAAAGAATGGTCTCCGGAGCCTGGGAAAAGGGTATGACTGCAGCAGCCGTGCCTAAGCCGGCTGGTGAGTGCCGTGGCCGGTGGCATCGCTTGATGCTGCAGTCCCTCACAGAGGCAAGAAGAGTACAAATCTTCCTCTTAGCTTTTTTTCCAATCACAGGAAAGAGAAGAAAGCAAAAGAAAAAAAAATCCTCAGGCCGCCGATCCCACTGAACAGGAGAAGGGCAGCCCCACGCGAGCCTGAGGCCAGACCCAGCTCAGCGTTTCAGCAGGCGGAAGGTGCTCCCCGTGCTCCCTGCATGCAGGGGGACCGTGGGGACCGGGCAGCGCAGGGGCCGTGTCCCTCACGCCAGCGAGCCTTGCAGGCTGTGGATACGGGCGTGGGTAGGCACCTGCAGAAAGGCTCATGCGTCTGGCACCAAGGAGTCCATTTCGAGCTCCAGCAGTCACGGAGAAACACTTGAAAGTGCAACTTGCGTATATTTTAAGGGCTTCCAGAAACCAGAATAAAAGCAAAATGAGCCCAAAGCCTGTACTTTTAAAAATCTTGTGCTTTTTAGACAAAGCTCGTATCTCCTGCAACCAATTTGTTTTGAGCTGGCTCTATATTTTTAAAAGGTTGTCCTTGAGAATCTTAAAACATGTTTTATTTTTTGTAGGTTAGAAATGCTTAGAAAGCAATAAAGTCAATCTCAATAGCATTGCTTAAATCCATGATTATATCAGTTCCATTTTGTGCGTATGCAGGGAGACACTGCGTAGGAAATTGTAAGGGATTCCTGTAACACCAGTTACACTGTGTGTACACATGCATACCATAATAACAGAAAAGCAAGAGCAGCCTGGCAGTTACAAAAAACTACCCACTGCCCTTTAAAAATAGACGTGTATGTTCTGTGTTTCCCCAGATTAACAGTGTCATTAGGGACTGACACACTAGGTACACTCCGTCTTCCGTCTGATTTATTGAAGTTCTGTCTGGGCTTTTTTTCTTCAGAACTGTGGTTGTGGCTGATGTTCGCCAAGAGGAACCCAAGTTCCATGAAAAGGTAAAGACCTGGAAGTCGAGATCAGAGCGTGTGAGGAACGTGAATTAATTTTATGACAGTGCTTTATAATGGGCCACATAAATTTCCCCACTGTAGCTGGTGTGTGCATTCAGCAGTTGTATTGTCTGGCAGAGCGCGTCACTCGGCACAGCTGCCAGAGAGGCACTGCTGAACTGGTGTTTCTCTTCCATGACAAACACCTATTAAACAGTCAGCATAAACTCTTCTTGTTACAGCCTCTGACATCACCCTCAGGGCAAGCAGACACAGAACAGCAATTGCTGAATTGCGTATGAAAATTATAGTTTTATTGTCCATACAAGTGAAGGTTTAACTCCGATTCCTGCTCGAGTCAGCTCTGCCATAAAGCAGCGATTCTTTCAGGGAACAAACACGCACAGTACACCATTGTAATCCAAGGAACAGGCACTATTTATGTATTGGAAAGCCTGGTTCACAATAGTGCTAACGCTCCAGTGCCCCACAAGCCACTATTTTAGCAGCTGTAGAGAAAGAAAGCATGACTAACAAGATGCCACACAGAGTCAGAAACAGTTTTTTTAGAACAGAAATGGAATCATCCCACTTGATACAACTCAGTTTAATATGCACGACTGATAAGTAGGGATCATGTATTTAATGTTGATATACGCATTTTCTCCGCCGCAGCGTTCAAAGGCTTCCAGTGTCTCTTGAATCAGATCTCCAATATTTTCCCGCTTCTGCTGGCTGTAGTCTATCCCATCACCTGAATTAACTGGTTAATAAAACAAAAAAAACAAACCAAGAATTATATTAAATTTACTGTTATGCTTCCAAACAACGACATAGGAAATTGCAATTGCTGGTCAGTCACTGTGCCTCTATTAGAAACTTTGCTTTGCGACATGAAACAGCTGAATTTGAAAACAGGGTTATTTTGGTATCTCTTGAAGGCTCTGCTCAGGCTCTGACTTCATATGCCTTCAATATTTTTTTATGCATGCATTACTTCATTATCTAAGTGAAAATCCTAATAAAAATAACGAAAACACATTCTCTTCTAAGATAAAGGTGGACTCTCTCTTACACAACTAATCTCCTAAGACCATTACTTCTTTATTTCTAACATTGCTTATTTAGGACAAAATTCTACTGCCAGATACAGAAACGCTTGTCTATAAAATGTGACTTAAGCTAGACTTGTTATGGTTTGAAATCTTAAATAGGTGTTGTTTGGGGATTGTTCCATGTTAGACGTCATATTCACAGGCTTATGTTGTTTCTCAGAGAGGAGATGTCCTGTGGCCTGAAAGAGATATTTGGAGTACAACACGGCACTCATTCAATTTCTGCTCCCTGAAAAATGTGTAAAATTAAGTCAATGTCAACAGGACAAATTATTGCAGCCCCAGATGCAGTAACGCTTACTGCTCCTTTCTCTAACGTGGAGCAGCAAGGGTGACACACATTCATGCACATACAGCATAGTTCTTCAAAAACAATCAGAATGAACAACTGTGACAACAAAAAATACAAGAGTAAGAAATAACTTCACCTGCAATGATGCTGAGAGAATTAAATGAGGAAAATATATTCTGTTTTCTTTTAAAGCAACATTCTGAAAACTGTCTTAATACGGGCATCTTCCAAGATCTGTACAAAGCCCAAGTTGGTGGGCGCCCAGCGCGCTCGGCCGAGGTGCGGAGCGGTGGCCAGGGCGTCCACGCGCGGTGGGACGGTGGCCTCACGCCGGGCAGTGGTGGCCACGTGCCCGTGCCGTGCGGTTAGCATCGCGGATAACGCTGCTCGCTTGCTGACACGCGCGGCCGGCCCGCAAAGGACACGTCTGTGAAGAGCGCGCACCCAGCTCCTCGGGCAGCGCCTGCCCTTCACGTGAGAAGCGTGGCGCACGGCAGATGTTGCTCCCACTGCTGCGTCCCCAGGCCGGTGGGGCGTGGATGTGCAGCTGCTCCCATCCTCGCGTTCTCTCCTGGACCCGGCCCAAGGATCTGGGTTTCAGGTATGTGACTTTGCTACCAGTAAAAACCAAAGAACCATGCTCGTGAAGGAAGAGCTGATGAACACGCGTAAAAAGCACCCTTTTGCTGAGTTTTCCTGTAAAATACCTGATTGTGCTCCAAGTTAATTATGCGTATATCAGTTTTTCAAACACCTTACATTTGTGTCGCTTTTTGCTTTTTGTAAAATGTTTGCAGAAATACAGAGGTGACATAAAGGTACTGGGCTTCTGAGAGGAAAGGCAGTAATTTTTTTGTGATGGTTACTCTTAAGCACACAAATACTTCCCTATATATTAACTATTTATTTCACTAACATCAGAAGCCAGAGTTGTGATATGAAAATTTACTACGATGAATTTACTGTAATGTTAGAAATGATAGATTATGAGAGTGCATAGAAAACACCAAGAGCTATTAAATAAAAGAATTAGTTTATGCAAAATACTAATGCAAGAAGCACACCGCAGCTGAGTGCAGTTTAGACTAAACATGGTTTCCTCTTGCAGAAAACAACTGAGATCACCTGTGCCGCCTCACCTGTGTTGCATGTGCACTGCCAGCACTCCCCAGAACACCTGGAGGTATTTCTGATTTCACCAGTTTGAGCAAAGGAAACCCTGAACCTTGACCTAAGTCTTGGCAAATATGTGGAGGAATTACTGACTTTCCAACCATTTGTCTATTATCTGTAATTTTAAGCCTACACACATGCTCTGCTAATGAGCTTACACAGCTTTCATCGTTCTTTCAACGAAGCAGTGAAAAAATCAGCTCCCTGGAAGTCATGGCAATACATTGCTAGGCAAGTTTGGAGGAGGCCGACAAAATGCCGTGCTAATGCTGGTAGCAGAGGTATTTTCCAGAATCCCATGTTACAGTCTTTATTATAGAGCGCAGTCTGGGTGATAACTGATGCCTTCGATGCTTGATTAAAAGGTATCTAAGAGAACGAGGCAATGATAAAGGAAATAAGTCTGTGAGGGAGGACTGAATGTGTGATGTGCAGACCATCATTACAATTTTCTTTTCCTACAGACCATCTGTGCTATATGAATGTTTGTATCCTCAAGACAGCCATAATTCACATTAATGTCATGACACAAGCTACAACCAATACCAGAAAGGTTATGTCAGCATTGAGGTCACCCGGTAAGTACCAGAATAGCTATCCAATGCAGTTATAGGAATTAACAAATCTTTCAGACCAAAAAGATAATCATTAACCCAACAGGACAACATCCACTGAACGGATGAGTCAGAATGATCTGCCCAAAGCACCTAAGGGTAAATATCTAGTCATGATAATAATGATGATTAGCTGGAAAAAAATTTGTACTGAAGTACAGCGGTCTCGGCGTGCCCTTCTCTGGTTTGACTCTATTTCCAAGTTGGTTTGCGTGAGAAGCCAACTTTGTCAGCCACAAAAATGTTGCGTATGTAAAGTGTGAACGTGGATCCGATTCAAGCTCTTTACGCAGTTGTCCTTTGTGAGGGAGAATAAATCAACATGAAAATGCTAGGAAGCACATTTGTCATATCTTTGTCTCAAAGTGAAATGTTTGGCAAATTCAGCATGCATCAAGAGCTCTTTTCAGAGCAAATGTTATTTCTGCCTTTAGAAGAAACACATTGAAGCAATAGTAACAGATCTGGAGGATTACAATCAGGAAAAGATCTCATTTACCTTTCTGGATCAAAAAGCTAGCTCCCATTCTCCTGAATGATGCACCAAGGGTTTGATGGTCCTTGACAGTGAACAGAAAGGCTTGCAGCTGGCCAGACGTGCAGTAGCTGGTGCAGCCGGCCAGCCTGGCAGCCTGGGGCAGCTCTCCTGCCCTGCCCTGCCCTGCCCTGCCCTGCCCTGCCCTGCCCGGCCATCAGCGTGGCCTGGGCCAGCGGCTGGAGCTGGGGAAGCTGGCTCGGACCCTCGGGCACTGGGCTCGCATCTGGCAGCCAAAGGAGCGGGATCTGAACTGTGCTTTAGAACATGGCTTGTATGTGAGTCCAGACATGCTTCTGTTCGTGATGCAGGGTACGGAGGAAGTTCTAGTGTTATTTGTATTCCATCTCATTTAATTTTAAAATTTCACTAGGGTAATGCTACAAATATAAAGTTGCATTGCTTTAAAGAACGACAAGCAAGTTTCTCTTGACACAGTAAGAGCTTGACAGGGCAGTTTTGCAGTCCCGGAGTGGACAAGAAAGGTAAACCAACCCATAAAGCTTGGTCAGATCTAGTCTTATCTCTGGACATATGTTAGCATCTGGAAGTGTCCGAGACGTTCTTTCAGTTTATTAGCTTCCACTTCAAGGCAAGCCAGGTCTCGAAGAGAGTTTGTCAATCCCCCGAATATGTCAGAGTACCTCTCTGGAAGGATCTCACAGCTACCAGAGCTGGCTGCTGGTGGCTGTTCCCAAGGTTCTGCTTCATGGAAAGCACGAATTAAAACTAGGGTTTGCATACCCCTGTTGTTGTGGGGGTGTTGTAGATCTTGGGATATTGCAATTTCCCCAAACGTTACATAGCTGAGGAATGCCGAGTGTTGGAGGACAGATTAACACTTAAGAGAGATTTCTGAAGAGACTGTAAAGGAAGCCCCACGCCCGCAGCTTAAGCAATGTTTTTAATCAATTTGTAACTCGAAGGCCATTCCTTTATTTTTTACAGATGAACTTTTGAGAGCAGATATACACACACAAATTTCAACTTTTTGTCTTGGAACAGGTTGGTCCTAGCAGAAATTTTTAAACTACTACTGGTTAACATCAGAGAGCTCTTGTATAACGGGTTTTTTTCTGTACACAAACCAGTAAAGCTACTCGGAAAGACAGGCATCATTTCTCCCTCTCTGAATCTTGAGAAACCGATACTGAAAGGTAAAGTGACTTGCTCCAAGTCGTGGAAGGGATCAGTCACAAATCATGCCTTTTGGCTTTATATCGTAGATGATGAAAGTACTATTTACAGTAAAATATAACTATGGTAA
The DNA here is from genome assembly GCF_030867145.1 of Opisthocomus hoazin. Lineage (NCBI taxonomy): Eukaryota > Metazoa > Chordata > Aves > Opisthocomiformes > Opisthocomidae > Opisthocomus > Opisthocomus hoazin. Next base: position 1,036,826 of record NC_134415.1, on the reverse strand, counting down.
AAATAATTTTTAAGCTGCTCTGTTCGTCCCAGTCAGACCAACAGGCATATTCAGCAATTACAAAGATTACAGTAATCCAACATGCTAACCACTTAAATGCGTGAGATTTTTACTTCAAAAAACCAACAGTGATGAGATTGTGAAGTGCAGACATATTTCTCAGTACGGAATTGTATTTCTGCAGAAAAACCTGTCACAGAACAGTATATAGTTAAGCAGGACAAACTAGGATTAGAATATTCTGTGGGAAATTTCAGGACTTTATCCCTGCTAGGAGTCAGCATCGGCACCAAGGAACCGAGGGAAGCTGACTGCAGCTATAGATTGCCATGCGTGTGTGTCAGTTCACACCGCGGAAGTTCGCTGCCCAGGTACAGTTCAGAGCTTAATTAATTTTTCACAATCCTCTTGTTAGGATTAGTTTAATTGTCATAAAAGCAGTTGGCTTCCCGGCGGGAGCAGCGAATGCAAGCGGCTGATGAGTCAGTCGGGCGGGAGGAGGAGGGCTCCTGCGCGCAGCTCCTCTCAGTGACTCAGAACCGTGCTTTGGAGCTGTCAGCTCCAGGAAGGGTGAGGTGGGTCGGGCTCCTTCCTCGGGTAGTTGGAAGCCTGCGAAAAGCCGCAGGTAAGACTCAGAAACCCTCCTGTCTGCTGAGACACAGAGGGACGCTGCCAGTCCGTTGCACTCGGGCGGAGGAAGAGCCACCGGGAGGTTGTGACTTCTGGTTGTTACTGACCCGGACAGAAAACCCCATGTTCTGTTCCCGCAGGCTCAGAGCAACGTGAACACCGGTTTTAAATGTTTCTTAGGACACATCCAGGTTATGTGTACACAGAAGCGCAAACTGGCCTCGCGCAGGCTGGCCCCAAAGCCAACTCCCCAAAGGAGTGTTGGAAAGAAGAGCTCGTAAAGTAATTTATGTTGGAAGGAACCTCTGGAGCCATCTGGTCCAAATGCCCTGCTCAAAGTCAGCTCCGTTTTCAAAGCTAGGTCAGGCTGCTCAGGGTGAAACATCTGCAGCTGCTCAGCACAGAGCAATCCCAGAACGAGAAACGGTGCAGAGATCCCCTGGAGCTGGCAGAGCTGTTCAGCAGCCATTTCAGATGTGATGAAGGGAAGTGCTGCTCCTCAAATATGGAAACCTATCTGGCGAAGGAGGACTTGCTGAAGTTACAAATTTCATGGGGAGGATTATTATCTGGTTTGGTACAAAACAAACCTAAACTTCTGGCACAGTAACAGAGCCTAACCTGCGTCTATGACATTGCTTTTGGAAGCTGGATCACATAGCCAAGGAAGAGGCAGAGATTTGGCTGAAAAATCAGTAAATTTCATTAACACCCTGACTTGAAACAATGAAACCATAATTTAAAAAAAATTAACATGTATCTTTCAAGCACTTGAAAATATTAAAGCTGAAAGTACTAATATACCTTACAGAGGCCCAATCTTTGAATGTGCATGGACCTGTTTTTTGACACTATCGACTCGAGTTCCTTGTCTCTTGCTTTACTTGGCTTCTTCCTTCTGTTTTTCATCATTAGTGCTGACTGTTTATCACTTTACAATGCTACAGTACTGCAGAGATTGCAGAAGAATGTTTCAATCCAAGCAGAAAGCATGTATGCTTGGAATTAAAACAGAATACTAATATAGAGACATTTCTGCTCATCGTAGGTCTTAGAAAAAAACAATTTTATACATTTGCTATAAATCAGCTAGGTATTATCTATCTAAATAAGATGCTTCTAAGATTTTCTTAATTCTTATTGAGAGCATGCTGCTTTAGCATAAAAGAGAAATTCTTTCTATAGGTCTCTTCCACATGCAGCTAGCTTTTAGTTATTTCATAAATTAGCATTTATTTTAAAATGTAAGAGCTGTTACTATAAATACTATTCAGAAAGTCAACAATTCAGTAAGTGGAGGAAGTGCTCTGATTGGAAAGGAAACATTTGACTGACTTACGATGTTTTACTGATGACGTAAGCCTACTAGAGATAGCTGTAACTACTTGTAAATTGCTGCAGTACAAAAAAAACCCCAAACCACCAAACCAAAAAACCCAGCTGAAAGTGAGCCAAGACAGCAGCTGTTATCACAGTTTTCCATTTCCAGGAAATGTTAGCAACATCAGATGTAATCCTTTCTAAGCCCAGACTTTTTTTTTTTTAATAAAAGTACAAAAATGAAAAAGCAATCACAGCTTTTGTAACAAATTATATTAGCAAACATGTTTGACCAATGAGGTAATAAATAAGAGAATATTATTGTGGGTTTTTCCCTCTGTAAGTACTTTATCTTCTCCAGTGATTTTAGGCTTTGAAGTTTGCCTATGTTTGTGCTACTGATCAATAGCAAACAAAGTAGTATTAGTAGTATTAAATAATCTTAAATAAACAGCACACTCAACAGGGGAACAGAAACTGGAGGCTGAGATCTCTGTGGCCTTGCTACAGTGTTTGCTGTTGCAAAATGACACATTGGGTCACAAATCATGCTCAAAGTGCAACAAGGGTTGCACCACTTATGTGAATCTGATGTTCTTCCAGTTGTTTTGGATGTATATAAATGCCAGTACAAAGTAAATACTGTTTTTTAGCTGGAAATCATGTTTGTGTGTGCAACATTTGCATAGCTTTGCTGGACTGATGTGAAATACAGTTCTTCAGCACATTAATTTCACATCCAAATATAGCTTAATTACTGCAAAAGGAATTAAAACCATGTAAAAAGAAATTTTTGTATGTGTGCGAAATAAACATCGTGTATTTTTTAACGTAATTCAAAGTGACAAAGCTGAAAGTTCTGAAATGCTTTAAAGATTGCTGATTTCAGTATGAAACATAATCCTACAGCTGACAGTTTTTAACATTGAGTTTATTCATACTTCAACTCAAGCTGCTTGACAATCCATCCTCCTTCTCCCGTTTGAAGATTTTTATTAATGTTACAGAAATACTTTTGAGGGAAAGCCCTAGGTTTTTCTTTACAAGCAAAAAGCTCAGTAATTCATTACTTTGTGTAATTAACTGTTGATGTGTTTGTACATCTGTCACGTACGAATGGAACTGGTTGTGTCTAACTTCACTGTTCAAAATCACTACCCTTTAAGGACACTAATTGGTATAGCTCGCCCGTCAAAAATTTCATTGACGGTTAGATGACTTCAGTGACTGCTTTCCTGGCTTTGTGAAAGAAGGGTGAGCCCATTATTGTCAGTGGAATGCAACCATATGAAAAATAGGTCAATATATTAAAAATTTCCCATTAAAATTATGGGAGCAAGTTGTTAGATATGCCTGTAAGTTGCTGGATATGCCTGGAGTTGCCAGTTTTCTAATGTTTCTGTTCCCTAATTAAGTGAAATAAGCAAGAACTCAAAGTCATCTGAAGTGTTTTAGCAGTGACTTGAGACGGGATGAGGAGATGACAGCTATGAATGACTGTGTGGATTTGCCAAGATTTCTTTCACTGCTGTGGGACAAGGACAGAATTTATGCAGTTTAGAGGATAACTAGCACTGAAACTGGAATGTGATATTTTATCCTCAAGCCAGACAGCAAGGAACACCCCAGATGTCTGTACTATAAGGGTCAGGATAGCTCTTCCTGATGTCTCTTTAAATTTTTGTAATATATATTTTTTTAAAGTACATTGAGTGATCTGATTACCGTTTCTGAGTTTTTCCAGTTGGTTCAATGCGTAGGGTAGATTAAAAAAAAAAGAAAATTACCTTCCCAAGATATGAATTTGCAATCTTTTTATGAAGAATGGGAAGGACATAAAAATAAATACTTATCAAAAGCTAGTTAACAGCTATTTGTTTTACATTAAGAAAAGCATACATTTGAATTTATAACAGCTTTTCAAGCAATCAGAAGTCAATTTTTATAAAACTAAAATGTATTATAATGTCTAGTCTTTACTTACAAAAATGTAGAACAGATAAGAAAGAAAGAAAATCATGGCCTCTAGGTGTGGCATTTCTGCAGATTCACAGCTTCTGAACTGTGAAAGTTGAAGCCTGTAGAAAGCCACAGAGGAACTGCACATACAGCACATGCAGACTGATTTTTTTTTTTTTTTTAAGCTTTGGGAAGCTGTCAGAAAACTGTCTCTATTTTTTTCAACGTTTTCCCTGTTTTAAGTGTGAAGAAAGATAGTGAATAAAAAGAACTAATTCATTAGTGATTCTGACCGGAAAACACTCATCACTCTTCTTGTCTGAATTACACCTGTACGTCTTCTTGCTTGATCTGTTATTCAGAAAGGTCCCAAGTATGAAGAAAGCAAGACCCAACATGCTGAATGCCTGAGGTCTTCTCACATCAAAGGTAGTTTCATAAGGAAAGCTGTAATGCTTTGGGAATCATAGAATCACAGGATGATTTAGGTTGGAAAAGACCTCTTAAGATCATCAGGTCCAACCATCAACCTAACACTGTCAATTCCACCACCCAACCATGTCCCTAAGCTCTGCATCTACACGTCTTTTAAATACCTCCAGGGGTGGACACTCCACCCCTGCCCTGGGCAGCCTGTTCCAATGCCTGACCACTCTTTCAGTAAAGAAATTTTTCCTAATATCCAATCTAAACCTCCCCTGATGCAACTTGAGGCCATTTCCTCTTGTCCTATCACTGGTTACTTGGGAGAAGAGACCGACACCCACCTCACTACAACTGCCTTTCAGGTAGCTGTAGAGAGTGAGAAGGTCCCCCCTCAGCCTCCTCTTCTCCAGACTAAACAGCCCCAGCTCCCTCAGCTGCTCCCCATCAGACTTGTTCTCCAGACCCCTCCCCATCCTCGCTGCCCTTCTCTGGACACGCTCCAGCACCTCAATGTCCTTCTTGTAGTGAGGGGCCCAAAACTGAACACAGCATTCAAGGTGTGGCCTCACCAGTGCCAGTACAGGGGCACGATCCCCTCCCTACTCCTGCTGGCCACACCATTCCTGATCCAAGCCAGGATGCTGTTGGCCTTCTTGGCCACCTGGGCACACTGCTGCCTAAATACTTAAATGTTCATTACAAAGAAGTAATTGCACACAACAGGTGTGTATAAAAACAATAGGATGGTAAATGATTACTAGGTTTTTTGAGATAAAACTATTATTCATATATATTGTAATATTTTAAGAAAAAATATTTTTAATATATAAAAATACATATTTATTTTATTATCCTTTATTACTTTTGTTCATTATTTTAAGAAAATATTGTTGTTCCAGTCAAAAATGATAGTGTGGAATTTTTTTTCCCATTCAAGATGATAGTATTTTTCTGTAAAGATAAAAAGCAATCATAGGTCCTAGCTATAAGATAAAAAGCAATTATAGGTCCTAGCTATAGGAGAAAGAATTAAAAATATATTTTTCTGATTTGCATTGTCCATGATACAATTTTACTGTTGGCAGGTATGAGTATAGGAAAAAAACCGCTGGTATTTCTTGCATCGCTTACACCTGAAGAATTGCAATCATCCATAAGCACGTCATCTCTTAAGGCTGTACTTGTTTTTACACATTTGATGAAAAAGACCTTTAAACTCCTCTATTCTGGGGCTGTGCATAGAAGTAAAAATGGCTTTTCTCTGTGCGAACAGGATACATGACATGCTCAGCAGGGTAAACTGGACCCTGGTGGACACTAGTAGTACCTTTATGATATCTGTACAGGTGCCATCACGTAGAAACATTCTCCAGCCAGTCCTGGCAAATATGACCAGTTACCTCCATCAACATGTAGCTAAAGCATGCTACGTTTTGTAATTGCAATCTTAGTTTTGTATTCAGCATTCACTCATCTTACAGCCCTTGCAGCCCGGGTGCCTGACAAGCTTGTCAAGACAGGGAGCAGGAGACAAGAGAAGAGGTGAGAGATATGGCAGAATGCTCTTGGTCAACTCAGGCTAGCCTAGAGGTTCATAACTAACAGCCAAGAAAACAGTTAAACAGAGCACAATGTGTTTGAATATTTGTCAGTTTGCGTCTTCATGTGTTACACTGAAGAGCAAAAGTAAAAAGCCTCACAGAAAATTCTTCCCTGGCAACTTAAATATGCTTTCTCATAGCTGGGTGATCTGAGAATAGATGCACACATTTTAACTGGCCTTACCTATAAGAATGAAGTGGCCATTCCTATCAAGGAAAGTCACAAAGGATTTTGTTTAGATAAATGTGAGACGTGTTAAAAAAATAACCTAGAAGACAGCATGACTGAAACCGAAGTGGGATGTATTTGAAGAGTAACATTTCCTTGCAGTTTTCCTGGGATGCTTATTGCTCCACGGGCAGGGTCAGCCTCCAGGGGCAAGGCAGAAGTGCCACCTCACAAAACGCCGCTATCGCCTCTCTCCAGCGGGCCACGGATGGCTGGTTCACCTCCTGCGTGGTTTAACGCTGATGGCTGCGGCCAGGTTACAGGTCTCTGATCCAGCTCTGCAGCTGCAGCGCTGAATGGGCGCCCTGGAAGCACTGCCTCGACAGTAACAGCAAACTCTGCTTCAGAAAAAGATCACTGAGCGTTTTTGGACAACAGCAGCTAGTGCAGAATGATGACTTTTGAAGGAAATTGTGGGATGTTATTTTAAGGGAAAAAAATAACATGTACTAGTGTTCGTAAATTCACGTGAGCAAAATTCTTGATGAGTCACCAGGAAATTTCATCACTGAACGATGATATCTGGAAAGGTCTTCCTGAATTGCTTGTCCTAGCACAGCCAAAGTTTATTGGGCACTTGACTGATAAGTAAAATAGACAAGTCTTGTCCCAGGGACAAGAATGTAGACCTGGGAAGAGTAGAAGACAAAGAAAAACAAAGGCTGAAAGCGGAGGAACAACAGCCAAGGACATTCATTTGGCTAATTAATTTCCTTAAGTGTGCTCCATAAAAGTTCTAATTTATATGAATATATACATTATAGATTAGCATAGTTATTGCATAGTGCAATTTAAGGTATCACACTGGATGCCAGTCAACATGTTATATCTGAGCCTTTTGAGTTTCCACTGTCGTTTTGTAGCAAACAAGGTGAAAATTTAGATAAGCTTGTCTGCACGTCTGTAGCTCGGACCCAACCCCTCTGCTTACAGTTCTCAGTAAGAATCTTACCTACTTACAAGTGTCCTGTGGGAAATTATTAGAAGAGAATGCCAACCTTATTAATGTAAGTATAGGGCTCGTACAGGAATGTGTGCTATCAGCTTAAGTATTGCCTTTTTAAGATGGAGGAACGGAAGCTGTTGCTAGTCCATGAGAGGAGAGGTACCAACAGGCTCCTAGTGCATGAGACCTCTCCTCTTCTGTTGTTGTCCTTCCTCTCAACCATATGGATAAAAAATAGAGTCATCCAGAGATCTCTTGCTGGTTTGGTAATAGGCTTGTTTTAGAGAGGCTTACGCTTTCCTCTCTCCTTAATATCAAAAAATGCTGAAGAGTCAGTAAGTCGTTTTAGGCATGCTTTGTTATCAGGTCTAGTGCCTCAGCCATCCAGCTCCTGAAACTGCTGAGAGCTGTCTGGCACAGATTATAACCACTGTCACTGAATCCTCGGAAGTCATGGCAGAAGTCAGCCTCATATCAGTTTATTTACATATCCTCACTGTCATAAAATATCCATATCTAGCAGCTCAGCTGGGCTTAAACAGGGGTTATGATTCTAGCTCTGCTGGGGAAATGGTACAATAAGATAAGAACTTGATTTTATAGGAGAGGAACAATAATAGCATTCACAATATTCAGGTAATAGAATGACTTGACTTCACACATCCATGGAAGACCACTGTGAAAAGAGCCAGGCAGGATGAGAGATACAGGGCAGGAGACGACATCATGGTATGAATCTCTTACAGTCGGAATGGAAACCTCAGGCCAAGTCAGGACTGCAACACTTCACGGGCTCTGCGGGAGAACGGGCAGGGCTGCACCAGCCCTACCTGGCGGCACAGAGTAGGAGATGCGTTGCCAAGAGCAGCGGCCGAGCGGGTGAAAGGCTGGCCGCCGAGCCTCGCAGAGCTGGCGGGGGGGAGCAGCGACCAGAACAGTGTCTAAAATCTTGCTTCCACCCGGAGCTACAGCCCAGAAGTGTTCCTGAGGGCAGATATCTATTGCCATTCCTTCTGGGTGAGACCAAACACTTTCTTTAAAAGCAACTTGTGCCACAAGACAGTAATGATACCTGTTTCCTGTGGATTTGTGTTGGTTTTGTGCTACACCTCTTCACGGTAATAAAACAAGTTTCCCACAAGTTCTACTGGCTAAAAGATAGTATAAGCTAAGGCCTGTTCTGACACCTTGTGTGTGTTCTATACCCTACCAACATTTCTCTCACCATGGGCATAAATTTTGTCTCTCCCCTCTACCCAGATGCTGATTTTCCCCGAAACTCTGCCACTTTTCCACTTGGATTGAATTTGGACAATGAGTTTAAAAGTTATAGGAGTTGAGGGGGGGAAAGACTTACAGACAGGATAACCTTGTGACTCATTACACCTTGTACTCTTGGGAAGGAAGGCAAAAACAGATGAGCAGGGGCTGCAGTGGTCATTTCTACGTCTTCTGTGATAAGGGAGATTTCACCTCATTATCAAATTTGTTGCTGATGGAGAAAGGTTCTTTTGACCTCTGTGCTTGTGAGCTGGCAAGGAAGGAGCTGCAAGACAGACCTCTTGTTAGGCTGTGAACTGGTGCCAGTGTTCGCAGAGGGACCGCAGGTTTAGCACCCGACCCCCATCTTGGGCAGCTACCTGCGTGGGCCGACGCTGAGCCCTGCCCGGTTCCCGAATGAGGGCTGCGGTGAATCGGAACATCTGGACGTGAGGCGAGGTACTGGGGTGCCTGAATACAGATTTGCATGAATACATCTACAGTGCCAAGTCTGAAGTGTTTTGACTTGAACTGACTTCCTAACAGATGGTTATTCTGCATCTATCATCATTTATTTATGGCTATTTATGTTTTTACAGATGTAATAACTGATCTAAAAGTGATACAATTATTTATTTGTATTGCAATAAGAGATAAAGATACTATTGTACTGCACAATCTACAGAAATTACATAAAGATGGTCTTTCTGTGTAGTATTCACAAGAGGTCCTTCCAAATATTCAAGAAAACTGACATGACCACAAGGCAAAGTGAACAAACCTAAATTAGATGTTAGCATCACCTGTAATATTGTAAGCTTAAGCAGCATATTACCAAACAATAAACAGACCCAAAAAAAACTGAAAAAAATGAGGGAAAAATAAAGGGAGATAAAGAAAATATTGAAGTATATGGATCAGAAGCTTCAGAAATGGAATTCAACAAAATTCATGCAAAGTTTCTCCATCAGATAAATCTCATGCTACATAAAATGCAGTTCGTGGCATCATAAGCAGATACAGGTCTGATTCAGGAAACTATCATGCAAGTGTGCAAAGGACTGCAAAATCACGACTAATGTGTGTTGATTTATATCGAAGCCTTTCCTAACCAAAGAAGCAAGTGGGGCACGCGTGTACAAAGTACTAAGAAATGCCGGGCCTAATACTGCTGTCAGCTGTGTTCATGCCTCACCGTGTAAATCAATGAGTTTCAGAAGACTAAATGAGATAGGGATTTAGCTTTTCTCTGCCCACTACAGCGATTAATTAGCTTATTTTCAATCCAAAATGTACTAGCTATTTTGTTATCTCATAACTTTTCTCACAGTACCAAAAGCACAAGAAAACCACAGCTATCTGTTACCCCCTGACAGGAAAAGGCACACGTGACCATCAAACACTGTGAGAGTTTGGTAAGAAATGTCATGAGAAAGAAAATTTCTCAGCTTTGAAGTTGTATTTATTTGTATGTGAGTTGGAATACCCAGGGAAAGCAAAGTTTGCTGTAGTCATTTTCCTACATGACTGTGACATGCATTTTTAATGCATGGCTTTAACGACAACCGTCTGAAGATTCAGCAGACCATTCCTGTTGCCAGCGTTTATTATACACCTTCATGTGAACTGGAACACCCCTGCATTTGTATCAAGAAACCAGATCTGGAGGGAAAGACAAGAACATTTTCCCACTGAATGATAAAGATGGTTTATTTCCATAAGCCAAATAAATTTTTCAGGAAACATAAACTCAAAAAATTATTGATGTAGAACAGTTTTTATCGCATCCGCTGCAGAACTCCACTGGGGAAAAGAGAAAGGAGAAGCCCTTAGGCCACATTTTGTGTGACCCAGTTCTTTCAAGGGTACGTTTCTGCAAATTTTTAGGAAGTGACAGCGCAAATGAACGGCAGTTCCCACCGCGTGGTGTTCATGGAATCTCTGCATAACCTCCAAACAGCAGGCTTCGCACCAGCATTACAGTGCAGAGCTTTGTTGTAGCATTTAATTACTTCTGGATGTAAATGAACAGAAAAACGATTATCACACACCAAGCAGAAGAAGCGGTTATGCTTCTATAAATTTCTGGTATTCTACTGCTGCGATTGTCAATTTAAAGTTTCAGTCTATATGCTGCTGCCAGCTAATGATTAGTCTACTACATTTTGGTGAAATTGCACTCCAGTCAAGGGAAATGAAGTAAAAAGATGAAGGAAAAAAGACACTGATATTGTTAAAGTCTAATTAGAGCACCAGGGCCAGTGCTGGGCTAGCTGTAGTGAGGCTGTCTTTCTGTTACATTCAATACACTGAATTCAGTGAGAGCAACATGCAATGCTATGATTTGATTTTCATGGGTGAAGTGTTAATGGGAGCATGGATTAACTTTTTCCTCATGTTGTGAAATTGTTTTTATATTAATGTAAAGCAGAATACAATCATTCTTCTCTCTGAGAGCATATTTCCAAAATCTGCCCGTTTACTTTCAGAGGTTTAGTGCCATGCAGTTATTTTGAAGGAAATCACATTCCTTTAACAAAGAGAAAAGTTTGTTCTTTTGACTTCAGCATCATCAGCAATATCCACCAGAACTTCATTTTAACAGTTTCCTATGTCAGACAACCATTTCTTACTTATATGGTTGTAATTCATGCTGGTTTGTTTCTGAATGAGTACAAGCAGCAAGTGAATGTGCTTTCATTTAGCAGCTTAAGTTTTTCATTTCACAACTTAAGACTACATTTTAGCTATCGTAGATATAAAAACATGGTAATTAAAAAATAATGCTTTAAGAATGTAATTGGATTTTATTTTTTTAAAAAAAAGCGTACCCTGATATTAAGCTTTGTATATGTCCCCTAGAACATCTAGGTATCATAATATTTCACCCCTCCGCCAAAAGTGTTAGTGTGCATTCGCAACAGCTTTGCTCACCATATATTCTGAAACGCTTCTGGGTTCATGACACCTGAGTTCCCACTTGGTACAGTAAGTGTTGATAATAAAACCTGTCTGAGTGCCCATAAATATACGTTGTGGGGAAATACTCTGTATGAAGCTCTTCTTCCCTCCACCTACAAGTGTTTAATACAGAAAGATCCAAAACGTATAGAACTTGGATAAGGCAGAATAGCTTTTTAAATGAAAAATGTCAGATACATGTAATATACAATTTTTTTAACTTAAAATTGTGCACAAAGTTTATTTGTCGACCTTTGAAGTTGATGGGAAACTTGACTGTTTATTTAGCTGGAACTTTAAGTATTTCATATATAATGCATATCTCCCCTGAAATAGTTTAAATTGACTACCACAAACAAATAGTGGGATGTTGTACGCATATCTCAAATATTCCATAAAGCAGATTAAAAATGTAATATGGACATCAATTCCTTAATGCTTCATAGTGCCCATTCAGTAGTAAAAGACATCAACAGAATTTCGTATTTGATTTTCTAAGAGAACCATGATCCCCTCATTCCTTAATTAGTTCATGAATACAAGGAAAATCTAAGGAACACATATAACTTCTATGTAATTTTTTTCCTTTTAATGCTGCTGTTCTGAGGACTTTCTCAAAAATTCTGTTCATAAACATCCTTAATGTAAACAGCTACATTGGAGGGAATATTTTTACTGGAGAGTAACTGCGACAGTGCATAATCTCTGACGTCATGAGTTCGATCATCCTGTTTATTTATCTCTAATGTATGTAATGTTCTCAGCTTTCACCTTTCACAGTGTCTCACATGAATCAGCTCTTAGGATAGAGCTGTTGTACAAATTCAGATTCCATCAAGGCAGAAAAGGATGTAAGAAGAAGAGAATATTCTGTTAAATTTTGCTAAAGCTATCATCTTCCAACCTATCATCTTATACTGAGGGATTCTCAAGCTAACTAGACTATTAAAGCAGTCCATTTGGATCACTTGGCATTCAGTCATAGAATGAATAGCTCAAAATTTTGAAAAAGGCCTCTTTCCACCTGAGACTGACTATATAGCTGTAGCCTTGCCTGCTGAGTTATGATTAGGCCCAGGCTTTTTCATTGAAAACTGCCTGAATGAATTACTGAAATTTGTATTATTTCGATATAAGTACAACAAACTCTGATCATTGTTCTCCTTTAAAATTGCCCAGCCAAAGATGTGGTCTCTATCCCAAATGTGAAAGTTTTGCAAGAAATGTTTTTCCCACAGATGGCAGAGTGTATTTCTTTGTGAGGAGTCTGTCATCCTCAGTTGCTCTCTTTTGTATCATGAATCTATCAATCTGAAAAACAAAGCTCACAGGAGAAGAATATAGGCTAATTCAATAAACAGAACAAAAGATTTCAGGTTCCCTGTCAGAGTATATTAGATTGACCACAGTTCTCTCAGCTTTCAGAACCAAAGCTGAAAACTCACTACAAATTAGTATCTTCATAGTCACCATACAAAGCAGCTAAGAAGAAAATTGGACGTGGATCAAGGTAGAAAAGGTGAGGTTGAGAGTAAATAAGATTGCTGAGCTATCGCGAGTCTAATATTTTTTTGGAAAATACTCAAATCCTATATGACAGGTAACATTAAAAATTCTTATTTGTATGAGAAGGTGAGAAATACTTTACCCTGGAAAAGTATTTAATATTGGGAAATGTTGGTTTCATAGAAAAAAAGATGGGGGGGTTAATTTACAATTAAATAATCACATTAAGGAATAAACGTTTTGTGGCTGTTTCCAGAATCACAACCGATGGCTTAGTTGCAATGGTTTCTAAAAAGGAAAATGGTTTAAGCTAAGAAAATGTACTATGTAAAATGCACGTGTATAGTACTTTGTAATAAGATATGGATTGTAACTGTGTAATTGACTGACATTCAATTAAAAAGCTTGAAATTAAGTAAAGATGGCTGTGTATTAAACTGTTGCATTTTAGTGCACTTCTGCTGGCAAATCAGCAGCTCTCTCTTGAGCTCTACCATCAAGGGTGGAGAGCTGTGAGCTGGAGAGCAGAGTCTGTAATCAGCATGCTTATCTGTCCCTCAGAGCTGTTATCTTGAGTGATGCACATTTTGTTTCCATATTTTGAACCAAACAGTATTTTTGAAAATACTAGGACAAATGTTTAGATTATTTTTTCATAAAGTTTAACTAAAACTAGCATAAGATTACTTCTTTGGAGTGAAAAGCATTTATATGAACTGAACATGTGGCCAATTCTATTTAATTACAAAAGAAGAAGAGTTTTTCCCAAAGATTAGTTTTATTACTATTTTCTGAAACAACAACAAAAAAATCATTTTATCATCATAAAAGCACCTAGCAAAATATAATTGGAATGTTTGGAATTATAATATAGACCCTAAAGAATATTTTACAAAGCAGCATTAAAAGTCCAATATTCACTCCAGGTGTATTGACCTAGCAGGAAAGAAGTGTTATTTGAATTTCAAAATTGCTAGCACATAGTATTCAGTTTGGTTTCAGGAAGAAGAACAGCGGTAATAGAGTGAGGGAAAAGATGAAATTTCAGACCTCCAAATCACGCCACCAATGAGTAGTGTGGGGCAGAGCCCGCCATTTGCTATTCAGAGCTTTCAGTGCTGGAGACCACTCCCTGGAACTGTTTCATTTATAATATCGCCATCAGACCTGATTCACCACACCCCGTGTGAACAAGGAAGTGGCAAGAACATGGTCGTCAAAGATGTCTATAAATAATAAAAAGATGAATCTGCTTTTGGTCAGGAAGATTTAGTAAAATACTAAGAGGTCAAATTCACTTCTTGGATATGTCCGTGTCTTCTGTTATAATTAATGGAAGTACAAATAGGTCTACATATAGAATCTAAGATAAGGCATCCACCATTTTAAACAACAGTAACATTAGTATAATGTTTGGAATGCTAAACACCTAGCAAATTGACCTTGGTGGAGTTTACAAATTTGGGTCTAAACACAAAATGTAGCTATTTGAATGTAAAGTCATCATTTATGCTCCAGCTATACATTGTGATCGTTCTTTTCCATTATTTCAACAGTATTTGTTAGTTATGTATTATTTATTAAAATACACCAATAATCTTTGTCTTATTTTTCAGATAAATATTTTCCTACAAGTAACAAGAAGAAAAAAGCATTCAAATTTATTCTAACATATACAAAATGCTATTGACTGCAGCATGTATTTTAAATGTTCCTGAAGAATTGGATGGTTGGGTTTTTTTGGTTTGGTACTCATCATTGCTTCATGTTGAACAATTGAACGAGTTAAGTACGTTGTCTCTCTGTGAATGAGGAAGTGAAAAGTACACTGTCAGCATGTTTGTTGGATGTAACTGAATTTAGCATGCATGCTAGAAATGAAATCTCATTTCTTTTTCTGAATTTGTAGATCACAGGTTGCATTAAGTAGAGCCTAACTGCCACACAATGTTTGGATTTTGTACCATTATATCTCAATAACTTTTTCTAATTTTGATTTCATCATTACAGCATATCCTCCAAACTTTTGAAAATGTTTTTCTGATGAGTGCTATCTTGTTAACATTTTCTTTCATAACTTCCATATTTCTGAATCCTGTGATTGATTAGAATATGGATTTGAACAAACAAAATATACATCTTCTGTTGGCCCTAAACTGATCAAATACAAACAGAAAATATGAAAACCAGAACATAAACCCAGGTATAAAAGGCCCTGAGCACCAGTGAACACTGGCTGCCTGCCTCACTTCTAACATGGGCTCCAGTCAAACCCTGAATCCACCTGTGACTCTTTCTGACAAATGTACCAACTAGCATTCAGGTGCATCCCGTATAAATAGGACACCATAATAATCTTTCTTTCTTCTCTTCTCTTTCAGATGTATAGTTAGTATGATTTGGCATTTATATCAGTGGTTATTTACTTTATGGCTTGCTAGATATGGTAGCAAGTTCCCACATGTCTCAATTAGCACGTACATAGGTTTTTTCAGTGAGGTCCACTACCTTGGAAATATAGTTTGAAATATGTTTTCAAATGACAGACTAGTAATTAACATATAAGAAAAATGGGCATGGCTACAGTACATGGTGTCAGTCATTTAGAAAATTTTTTGGCTTTGCTATTTACAAGCTGATCAGTTGGGCTATATATCTTGATACACATATTAACTTTTACAGTCCTTGGTAATATTAATACCAGGCTTTTACCTACATATAAAGCTTCTAGGATTGTTTGCAATAGCATAAAAATGAACAAGGTGCAAGGAAAAAACCTTCAAGCAAGAAGCCAAGTAAGACACAGGATCTTCTCTAAAATCAGTCAGCCCAAGATAAAAATAATCTTTAAATATTTCTCTCTTTCCACGCAAGCTCTGGAGGCTAATAAAACATATAAAATTGAGTCAGTAGCAAGATTGCTCAACTAACCCTGAAGTTTTCCGAAAGACATAAGATAAAGATCATCTAAGCTTATTCTGCAACCGCAGTCACCCACATGATGAAATCAGTGGCCTGTACAAAAAGTTAGATCAGCTTCTGGATGGAGGGAAAGCATGTTTCAACAACATTATCAGGTAACTTTTAGACTTAAATTGGCATGAAGATGAAGATAAGAAGTATAGGTAGCATGGTGAGTTAACACACCAACTGGCTTTTCACCCAACAGATGAGAGTTGGAAGTCAAAGTATAAATGAAATGTGTTTTCTGGGGTCATGCTTGTCCGTCTGCTCACTGTACAAAATCACCATGTAATTTTCTCTGATTAACTGTGATTGGCAGCTGTATTCAAATAGTCTGGAACTGTACTAGAAGCTGTGTAAAAGGAGAATGCTCCAACATCTATGTAGAAAGGCAAGGTTGCATGACACTTCATTTATCTCCTTTCCATGGTAAACAGTGTTTTATTTTTCCAAGAACTGAAATCACACACGAGACCAGCAGTGTAAGTAACAAGGACAAACAGTCCCTGCTTCCCCCCAAATAACAGCCAAATCCAAGAGAAGAAAGAGGATTGGGGGAAACGCCATGTGACAGGTCTTCTGGAAGCTGTCAGGAAGCTTGAAGATTATGTACATTTAAGAGGATAAAAAATCAGATTGCATTTAAACACAACTGATTTAAATTTCAACTAATTAAGAAGATCATTATGATGCCAGTAGATTCTTTTGCTGCTTGTGGTGGCCTTCTGCCACTATTAACTTCACCCTCAGTTTATTTCTTGTAGGAAACCAGTAAGCCCAGGTTTATGCAAATAAACTTCAGGATGTGGGCAGAGAGGAGCTACCTTTTCGACGGTGGATATTGCAGATTACAAATGCATTAGTTTCTGACAACACGGACTGTGTTTCCAGAATGAATCCTGTCCCCAGGAAGAACTGCAGAAGGCACGTATCCATTTGTAGTTTAGGAAAAAAATTTCACTGCCTGAGCCTTCTTCCCACAAAAAGGCTGCAGAAATTAGAACTAGGCAGGTAAGACAAGCTATTAATTACCAGGGACACCATAAATTCCGTGTTTTCCCGGTGGGGTGCACTTGCAAGTAGTTTATCTCTCCGTTCCTGCTGTCTTCCTGTCCGCCACCTCATCCAGAAACAACGGCGAGAGTTAGCCTTCGGTCAGCGCCGAGCGACCAGCCTCGCATCAGCAGGGCTCCTCCGCTGAGGTTTCATCCATTCCCTGTTTGCTAATCTGTCTGGAGCTTTATCTGAACTCCTTTCTACTCTGCAAAATTACAGGCCATTTCTCATTCTAAAAAGACTCACTTGCTCATAGTGTTGGGTAAATATCCAAAGTAAACAAGAGATTTTTTAACTTCTTTAAGTTCACAGGCTGCCAGTGCAAATTGCTGGCCATTCCCATCCACAGATTTCTTCAGTCTTTAGTCAACAAAATGCAGCTAAGCAGCAAGTCTGACAACAAATATTTCCATCACAAAACAGTTAAATCAATTAAATCGGAAACAACGCATCAATAAGATGCGTCCTTGTTGTCTTCCCAGTGAAGACAATTAGAATCATACGAGAGTGATTCTGTGCGAAATAAGAGATAACATACTCATGCCCACTTCAATCTTTAAATTCAAATTAAGGTCCAGGAGTCAAAAAAGAAAGCAATCAAAATACTTGGTGTTTAGACTGTGGGCCCCTATTTCAGGAAATCAGTTAACGTTTAAATTCATCCTAGTTTAGGAAACATGCTTGATTGTGTGCTTAACTATAAGCCAAGGCTTATGTTCATTGTGCCATGTTTGATTCAAATTACTGTAAGCATGTGGCTGAATTCATTACCAGAAGAAACCGCTTCTGAAGTCGCTGCGGGAACATCCCCTGTCCAAACCTCAGATACACATTGCCAGACTGAAAATTAAATGTACAGGATTTTAATACCCCTCTTCATTCAGGAATGTGCTTGTTAATTTTTGCACACTTCTTTTCTGTCATGTACAAACACATATGTTTATTCACAGTGGTCTGAGATAGCGAATGCTATGAAACGCAAGCAAATGGTGTGAGTAATGGCAAAGTGCACAAAGATGCTGCAGCTTCTGCAGGTTCCTTCTGCAAGCAGGCCAGCCCCGTGCTCACAGGCAGCGGGGAGGCCGGGCCGGCCGTCGCACACGGGTAATGCGCCGCGTTCCTCGCGTGCCGCAGTGCTGCGCTCCTCGCTGCGCCCGGCTGCAGCCTGGCCAGGTCACCACACGCACGGCGTGGAAGGACCGTGCGACGGAGAGGCTGCTCAGGCTCGCTGATCGCCCAAGAATCTTCGGTGTGAGCTACGGCCCTGGTCTCCTCAGCAGCAGCACCGTAAGCGTGAAAGGCTCCTTAGCCCATGTTTTTCCCTTTTCCATGTGAGGTTCTGAAACATTTGTGTATTACGTGGAAGAGCCACGTTAACCTAGTAAAGACCTTGGAAAATACTGTAACCCCAAATTCATTCCTGATTTAAAAAGGGAAAATGCAAATCTGAGCAGCCTTTCCCATTTTTGGCTCGAAGAGAAAGAGGAGAACTTTGAAGTCAGACCCTGCCTACTGATCGTGCGCAGAGATACACACGGAGATTAGAAAGAGATCTTCGCATTAGCAGAGATTCACTCAGCATTGTTTCTTGAGTTGAGAAGCAATATTAAAGACATGAAGCCAACACTAAATAAGAAAACAGGCACTTTGGTGCTTCTGTCTGGCTAGAAAGTATTTTGCTTCTTGCAAGAAATTCTTTTAAACAGATTTATATTTTTACTGGTAAGACCCAAGTCTGACACCACAACACTTTACAAAATAAGTGATTCTACTGAGTAGACGGAACATTGTCTGTGAACAAATATCTATGCAATTAGAGGCGTTAATTTTGTAAAAGGCAATGCTCTAACTTAAGGCAGAAAAGATGAAATCACAGAATTCCTTTTAAACAAAAGAGAACATAGATTTGAAAAGCAGCAAATTTTTAATAATGAAGTTTACACACACAGTGATGTGTGAATTGATTTTCATAGACATTAACACTTTAATATAAATAATTCTTCTGACAAGTGAAAATAAATTATGATTTAAAATTTGTGACCAACTCTTGACACAAAACTTACATTAAAGCAAGAAGGGACAGTGTACAGGGCTGGGGAGGAAGAATTTCTCTCTCAGTCTTTTCAAGTCCTCACTCTCAGCTTCACACTTAAGATATTTTTGCTCATACTTTTGTAAATGCTGAAAAATCTCTAGCCACTTTTAGAATTTCAGGCATAGATACTGTATTTAGAGTTAGAATGTACATCTACGTTTTAAAAATTCCTACCATCTTCAGCACATCACTATATGAAATGATTCGTTACTTTCCTGATACTGAGTCAAGGAAACAGGCTGTTTTGTATCTATAGAACATACTCCATAAAGAAAGGAAATGTAAGGAAAACCGAAAATACTAAATAAACATAGGACTTAAAATTCTGGTGTACAAGTTACAGTTTGAAGTCCTAATAAGAATTATTGCAAGAGGATGCTTGTTCTATATTGGAAGTTCAGAAAGTCAGTACTATCCTATTATCTTCCTATTTTATGGCTTCTTAAAAAATCTTAAACCTCTAAAAAGTTAAAAAGCTACTGAAGTAATTATTTTAAAAAAATCATACCACATATGGAATTACATTTTTGCCAGTAATATACCGTACTATTGGATCTTTACCTGATAGAGTGGAAAGATGCCAATACAGCATCAATGGAACAATGTCAGTTTAAATAAGAAGAAGATTTGGCCATTGGTAAGAAAGAATCAAATATTCAGATATTATGAAAAATATTTTAACTAAAATGTTAGTTATGTCTGAAGAAATTCCTGTTAAAACAGAAGTAGATGGATTTTTTTAAAACAAATTGTACCCTTTTTTAGTTTTTAAAAAAAACCTGAACGGAAATTTCAAGAATATTGATTGTTCAGATCATACTTTTTAATGTAAACATAGGCATGGAAGGTGATTACTTTTTTCAATCAAAAATGCCAAACTATGAAAGCTTAGAAAATTTTCAATGACTACAAAAGAGCTTTCTTCAGAAGATATTCTTTAGGCAAAAAAGTTCATTTTTTGTTCAAGCCTAATGCTGAGCACATTTCCAAGTTCTGATTTGCAAACATTTGTAGATATACACAAAACTTTACTCACACAATGAGTCCAGCCGAAAGGCAGGGAACGACTCACAAGGGTAAACTTCTGCGTGTATGTACAGGTGTTTGCAGACTCAAGGCGTCACTTTAGAACTTGGTCATACAGTGATCATAAAGCAATGCAGGTATGAAAAAGATCATTATTAACATTTATTGTAGAGCATGGCATGAACTATAGTAGACGTGCTATAAAGCATGTAAAGCAGATAACTCCCAGCTGACTGGAAGTTTTCCTTCTTTTGAGAAAGCAAAAAAGATACTATCGCTTCCTCATGAGTAGGCTGTTACAAAAAATAACAGGGAAAGCTAAATCTGTGTTGACATCGTACAAGCTACCGATTCCTGAACTCTGGCAGAATACATTACTGCCATTTTTATTTCTTTAGAAATCGTAATGGACCAGGAAAAAGACTTTAGCCTTACCTTTAAAGATACTCATTGTTTTATTGTCATTTCTGTATTGTCAGAAATAGTAGTGATTTCCTTCTCCGTTCTGCCAAACTCCCCTAAAAGTATTTGTTTGTAACATACCAGCATATAAACTCATCCTGAAACTGTTGTGGAAAATGTGTTTTTGAATGTATTATTCTAGAGTTCTAGCTTTAGAATTAAGTATTAATTTTCTTATTTTAAGCACATGTTGAAGTCGTTTGTTCCATCATAGTTAAAAAATACATTTGTACAGTAGAGATTTCTAAACAAAAAAAAAAAAACAAACTAAAATATGAGGAAGAACTTCTTCCCTCTGAGGGTGACGGAGCACTGGAACAGGCTGCCCAGGGAGGTTGTGGAGTCTCCTTCTCTGGAGATATTCCAGCCCTGCCTGGACAAGGTCCTGTGCAGCCTGCTGTAGGTGACCCTGCTTCGGCAGGAGGGTTGGACTAGATGACCCACAGAGGTCCCTTCCAACCCCTACTATTCTGTGATTCTGTGATTCTGTGAAAATCAGACTTAGTAATCAAACCAATACAGGTGCTAGGAACTCTGAGATGATTACAGGTTACAGATAATAGAACATGATATTTGTTTAGAGCTGGGTACATCTACATGCTCACTTTTTGAGGAAGAATGTTTAAAACTCACCCCGATGTGAATTCTATCATGAAATCTCACATTTTCAAAATGTGCAGAGAGCGCTGATTGATATGTCAATTCTGAATTTCTTTTGGATTTGGGGTAATAGTTTGTACTCATGCCACTTCAATTTTGACAAAACTGTATAATGCTGAATTGCTATACAAAGATAATTCACGGATTAACGGGAGACAGAGTGTCACGGTGCAAAGGCCTGCTGTACAGCACTGTAGCAAAATGTCAGCAACTTTAAAAAGGCACAGGAGTTACATTAGTGATCCATTTAACCTCACGTGAAACAAATAGTAAAATTTTAGGAAATTAGAATATAAAATGAAAAAAAAATCTTCCTAGAATTTAGGACATTTTAGGTCAAATCCAGCCCTAGAACTAATAGCTGTCATTTCAGACATTTTCATGTCTGCTGGCTGAAATTACCCCTTCTGTCTTCCAGCTGCTGGTAACTTTGGCCTCATTATAGACATTCCCAAATTGTCCTCCAGGGAAATGTGTGTGTGCTGAGGGCAAGGGAAATCAACGCCAACAAATGCAAGTTTCTTCTACTGCATACAAGTCTTTTCTACACTATTCTTAGGTTTCTGAATAATTTTCTGAAATCTAGAATCTCCTTAAAACTACCAAAGCTGAATTTTGCACTGAACTGGGTTCCTTCTTCGCATTTTCACTCATTGGAATTTGATTTGCACATTGATGGAGTCACTGGCAGGCAATCACAAAGGCTAACATCAGCCTAAGGTGAGTCTCCTCAAACTTAATAATACGCAAAGAGATTAGTTTCCTCCCGAGGTGAATCAAAATATCTAAATCTAGGTTCTTGTTTGGAACTGACTTCTAGAGAAGCTTTGTTCTCACAAATGAGTAGAAAGAAATTCTGTGGAAATAACCCTCCTTAGCCTAATTGCCAACCTTTTGACACTCTTTGATTCTTCTTCCTCCTCCTTGCCCTGTTAAAATCATCTCCTGTTCTAGGTGCATTTTAATTTTATGTTCGGCAGGATTTTCATTTTTTTGGTATATGCACAATGCTAAAAAAATCCCATATTTTCTTGTACTTCATTATGTTATATTTTGGGGGCCTAGATTCAGCTGAACATGTGTTGGGTTTCTTCCACAAGTCCTGGAAGCATTTCTTGCTGTCACCTGATCTACGCGTCTTGGGTGTCTGTAGGCTGATTCAGCTCACAAAGCCTGCAGAAAAACCAGCCAGTCTGTTGTGCTGCTAGATTCATTTCCAGCCCAAACACCGAACTGAACCAGCTCTCTGAGGGGTGAGGTGAATGAAGGAGCAGGACCCCTTGGCCAGGAGGGAAGGTGAGAAAGTCGCTGTCTTTTGCAGCAGTGGCAAAGCACAAGAGTCGCTCTGTGACTACGGTTAGATGACCGATTCCAGCTGCTGGAACAGACCCTCTGACTTTGGTTAGGGACTTACGATGTGAAGTTACTGGAGACTCATTATTGCTCACTCCATCCTCTCAAATTCTCTAGATTTCCCTTGACCACCCCACCCACAAATTTGGTAAGATAAGCAAGAGTGAAATGTAATGAGGAAAACCTTTTCGAGAGAACCTATTGATCCAAAATATTTTTATTTTCCTATACTTAAGGCAAATTAATAGTTATGTGCTGAAAGGTGGTCATGATTCAGATCACACGTCACAAATTTTGTGAGAGACAGCACCTACAGTCATCAACATAACAAGGTGGTTGTTTTTTTTTAAGCAAAATACTATTTTGTAGTATGTATTGAATCACTGGTAGCCCCAGCCTAAACCTGTTCCTCCCTTCTCTCCCTGCCTCCCTCCTTCCCTCCCTCCGAGTCACCTAGATACTGGAACCAGGACTGACCTCAGCCTGCCAGAATTAACTAATAGAAGCCCTGATGCAGGACGATTCTACGCCTGTTCATAGCAGTCCATAGTATTATGGACTGTCCATAGTATTATGTGATGGGTTGGCAGTTGGACTTGCTGAAGACAGAGATCTTTTCCAACCTTAATGATTCTATGACTAGTGGATCTTAAAAAAATCTAGTAGCAACAAAAAAAAAGGAGTATATCTGCAGTGTGGATACAACAGTCACAGTTGCTGCTATGTCACATTGCCCTGAGGATATTTATTGGGTCATATCTATAGGAGTGGCTATAGTCTTTCTTGCACCTCCCCAAAAATCTTCCTTAATAAAAATCAATAAGTCTTCTGGTGATGAAAATCATGCACTTAACCGAGGCATTACATTGCTGAATATATATGCTTTTCAGCCTTCCTTGTTTCAAGAGATTATAAGAACAATAGTATGTTGCTTGTGAATTATAAGGATGGGGTATACGACAGCAGCAAAAAATACGCACTTCTAATTGCTGTGAGTAAAAACTACAGTAAAGCAATAATTTATGAAAGAATAAACAGGTTTGTCTCTTAATAGTTCTTGTCATACTCATTCTGTTCTGGACACTTTCATCCCAGCTTCTTGTTTTCCTTGTGGGGTCTGCCTGTCCCCCCCCCCTTCTCTACAGCTTTCTATTTAGGAAACCTGTGGTTTTTGTAAGACAGGATTAACACCTAAATTTCATCTGTAGTAAAAAAATAGAGATGCATTTTACTCTTATGCCTAACTGCATTTAAAAAAAATGTATTTACTAATTCCAAACCCCATTTATATTGTGAATATCTTAATTGCTATTGGAAATGTCTTAATACAAATTGCTGAAGCATGACCATTTACCCCCCCCCCCCCATATGTGTGGACAAAAGAAATAAAATGTCGTATTTTACATGGTGATGAAAAGTAAGATGGATAGAAGTTAGTCACTGGGTACGGAAAAATTTATTAAATGTAAAGACATTAAGCAATAAGATTGTCAATTAATTAATAACTAATGAACTGTTCTATATTTTTCCTTACAAAGTCACCAGTATGCTCCCCTGGCCCGTTTTTAATAACTGAATACGGGATGGTTTAAAAGTCAGTGCATTTAAGATGTGTTTGGGAACGTCATTAAGTGGGTATTCTCCTGCCTTGTTCTGCTGTTTTCTAATTCACCACAATTGTGCTGTGCTTCATTAGCTTCCATTTTATTATACAAGAAGGTGAAATTTATCATAAGCACACATTAAACAGTGTGACTTCAGCTTCCTGCAATGGGTGAAGTAATGATTAAAAAATGTGTCTGCAACCTTATGGCCAGTTGGAGGGATGCCACTAATGTCTGAAAAATAATGGGCTTGTTACGATGGCGGGGGGTGGTGTCTCAGTCATTTATTCCCTGTGGTAGAAATTGCATATGGGGAAGGAAAGAAAGCGTCATGTGATTGCCATTGGTGAGTCTAGCTTTTCTCATACCAACCGTTTTTACTTCCCTTTTGAAAGAAAAAAAAAATCAGTGTTGATTTGGCCAAAGTGATTCTTAGTAAGGAAGAAGCCTGAATCCTGTGTCCTTTATGTAAATTCAGAAGGAGTGAATTTGCCTTAAAGAAGAGTGTGGATATAAGACTAGAAAGAAATTATTCTGACATTGTTTCACTTTCCATTTTAATTTGCCTTTGACCAAAAAAAAAAAAAAGTAAGTAATGAATAAAATTCTGTGCTTGGAGTTGATTAATGTATGTAGCTTTACATGCAGCCTTCGATGCTGATGCCACTCAAACTTGCATCATATTTCCAAGAGAGCAAAGGCTAGATATTAACAGTACATGTGTGTCATATTGTCACACAGATAATCTGGAAACATCTGAAAGAATAAGTCTGTACCATGCATTCACTGAATAAATAGAAATTAGGCACACAAGTTAGTATTCGCCTAGGAATTCATATTTCTCTGCAGTACAGTCAGAAGGAGAATGAATCCTCTTAAAAAACATAGCTCAGCGTGCACGTTCATAAGTTAAATGTGTGAATGATGAACCAAAATAAAAACCAACCAACATTTGACAGAAGAGTAGAGGGATATAAAACATAAATGGTTTGAACAGTAAAAAATAAAGCAGGCATATTATGTTATGAAACTACATGTGCAGTTACAGATGAACTGAACTGATTAGGGATGCTTAATCAAAAAAATTCACACGCAACCCCCCCCCCCCAATAATTTGCTAGAAACATTTTGCAATCTTCTTCCATAGAAATCAAGCATATACTTAACAAAAGATCATATATCATATCTTATTTAAGAGCATTATAAAAACTAAGTAATGTTAGAGATTATATTGGTTTTGGAATGGATTTAGATTTTGTTGGAGCTTTTTGCGGGTTAATGGAGCAGAAAAAGCAGCAATCACAGTAGTAGGTCCTCATTCTCATGAACGCGTATATAATTTGGAAAATAAATAATGTGCATTGTTTCTAAACACATAAGAAAATAGATTTACTACATTGTGACTGAATACTTCCACTATATATTAAAAGCAACTACAACAAAGGAAATAATTATGGTGAAAAACCTGTGGAAGATACATACAGCCAGTAAAGAAGAGAGTGGATACATTGTGTAAAAGAAAATTTTAAAAGGCAGGAAGCAAAACCAACCCCATTGTCCCCCAACTTAGTAACACGGTGTGGTTCTTATTGACTAACGGATTTGCAACGTATCAGCCTCATTATAGTCTTCCATTTTGACAGCAATCAATTCAGTTCTAGTGTCCTTGGCAGAAGTTGTTCCTTCTTCAACCCATCTCAGAACAGAGCTGCTATCAGCTTGCTAGCCTGGAGCTCTGAGGTGAATGATCAAACCCTCTCTGGAGACCTTTCTGGCTTGCCATTTTCCGCTGTATGAGACTCAGAGTGCTGGTTCCCTAAGTATCACTCGCTCTTCTAGGCACCCCTCACCGCTTACCAGCCGACTCTAATTTCCATGCTGCTCACCCTGTCAGCCTTGAACATGTTTTATTGATCACTCCTTACAACCAGTTTTGTATCAAATTGAACACACCATCAAAGTTCTTTAACTGAAAGAGCAAACCAAGAGGTGACAGAGAAGGAGCGCTCAAAATCCTCTGCAGTATGAGCTGGGAAAGATGTCTGACCGAGACCCGGACCAGTTCAGGCTGTTCAGTTTCCCTGCGGCAGCTGCTAAACTAACTCTAGAAAGTACTGATGTCAGCTCTCTTTAAAAATCTGTGAAAATCTTGGCCAAAGAATTCTGACGAAATAGAGAATTCAATCTCAGTGCAGTAAGGTGCTCAGGCAAGAAGCAGCAGCTAAAATTTTTTCAAAAGCAATGCGTTAGTGGAAGCTACGCATGCAAATCCATCTTCATCCCTCCCAGTTTCGCTTACATGAGCCAGAAAGCAGCTGAGGGGTGCCGCCTTGACACCCCGAGAGGCAGGAACAGGAGCCCCTCACTTCCGTCGAAGCCGGGGAGGGGGAGAGCTCATGAGACCTTGCAGCTGCAGTCACAGAGGAGATCACCCTTTTCTTCAGAAGGTCTTGTGATCCCTGGAAATGAGATTATATTGTTCCATTCTGTCCTGCCAACATCCACATCCTTCTATAGCCACGTCTGTCCCACTGCCATTGACGAACAGACGGAGGAACGCTGGAGAAGATGAGCACGGAGCAGCACGGAGGACCTCAAACCCACAGAGAACTGGACACCAACTTCTCTGTACAAGAAGCGTGCTCCGATTTCCCCACGCGCAGCCATTGCTCGAAAAGCTGCGTGAGTGGCTCTGTAACTACGCACCAGCTCTCGGAGAGTTCTGCAACGCACAAACAACTGCTCAAATGTGCGAAAGTCGTGGCATTGGACAAAACCCCCCTGCAGCTCCACACTTCCTCTGGGACTAAGGGGGAGACCACGGAGAGGAATGTGGAACTGACAGGGAAGCAGTTTCTTTCCTCAGATAGGTAAACCATAACGCTCTTAGCAAATGGACACGGAGAGAAATGTCAAATGGAGAAGTTACTTTTGTTGTTTGTTCGATCCAGCGGTTTTGAGAAGCAATCTGGCTGAAATATTTTAAAATAGTTAACCAAAGCTCAAACGCCGATTTCTTACACAGTTAGAATGTTCTCTTTTGACAAATTACTTTCATTTTAGCTCCTCATTTTTTGATCAAATGATTGCATCAAAAAAGGGCTTAGCTTGGGTCCAGCTGAGGAGTGGAACAGAGGAAATTCTGTGTCTGCTGGTTACGGAGCTACCAGAAGCTACCATAGGCTATTTCAAGCTCTTTAACTATCAACCAATTCTACTCACTCAGCTTTAAATCGTAGTAGTTATGGTTTAGTTTATGTTGGTGATGACCTTTACAGCCAAGGAAATCAGATGAGAGCAGGTGTTAAGTATGCAAGGATTTATAGCTGAGGATTTATATCCCAGTTAGTGAAAATATCTGTGTAAGAACAACAGCAGAAAAACTGCAAAAAACACTTATTAATGTTTTCATCCCAGGATCTCAAAGCACTTAAGGAGTAGTTAGTTATTAAAAATGCTAATAAATACCACAGATGAACAGAAGGCTTGCCCAGCTAATGCAAAAATCTTTTTATTTTGAATACTCCTACAGTGTATCTTCGCTTATTTTCAGAACTGCCCTGACAGGAAATAATAAGTCACTGGTTTCATTTTATGGACAAGAAAGCAGAGCACAGGAAGCCTCAGCAGAGCAAAGTTGTAACCCCTGAAGGATGCTCACCTGACCCTAATTACAGACATTTTGAACTCACTCACATTGAAGGTACTGACAGACCTTTGAGGAGGAAACAGAATTTGCATCTGGACGATTGTTAGGCCAGATGCAAAAGGCAGTTTATTATGTTTAAAAAAAGAAGGGGGAGATCCTAAACAATGCACTGCAAGGAAACTTTGGATGCTGACACAACAGAATTTAAAAAAAAAAATAACATTTCCTCAGCAGACAGTGGTTAAATTTCTCCCAGCAAGGCAACCATAAATTCTAGACGACTGAAAATATGCAAACCCCGTAACTCCATTGGTCTAACAGTGCCATTTTCAGGGTAGCTTTTCCCCCGCTGGATTGTCTTTCCCTCTCCCATGGTAAGCCCGTGCAGGCTGTCAGGTTCAGAAATAATCTCGTCCCAGAACTTCTGTGCTTGAGTTAAGCTAATGACTTGACTGCAGGCAGCCAGACCTCAAGTGGCTGCCCCCTTCTGCAGCCGCAGCAAAGGCTGCAGGAGTTCCTGACTGTGTTCAGTGAAAACGGAACACACTGCTTGCAGCGATCAGGTGGAGTCACAGCCACTGCAGCAGGTACAGCATTGTGCAGACTTCTACCACAGGTTTTGTCTGCTTTTCTTTCGGTTCGTAGTACCCCGATGTTACTGTGAAACCCTGAATTCCCACAGGAAGTATCCAACAAAGAAGCTTTTTCAAGACCAAAAAATATCATTATTAAAATGCTGTATTTAATACAAATGGTGGTAGTTTTAATGATCAAACTTAATTCCATAACTGATATACAAAGTGGAATAAAGGCCTTGCTGCAAAATAGGAAAGCTTTCTTTGTACTGCTGACAAGTTGCTCGTGAATACTACTGGGCAGATACAACTCTGTTTATGCTGAGAATTAACTAAATTAATTTCACACTTAAAAGCACATAAAATCAGACTTCAGCTTCCTTTAGCAACAGGTAAGCAAAGAGTCTTTCAGCAAGTATATATTTTTAATCAGGAAAAAAATAATAACCCTGCTTAGCTTGCTGGCTTTGGTTCTTAGATGTGAAAATCTGTTTTACCAAAGGCATTATAAATGGCACTGCTCACACAGTGGCTGAACGTCACGATGCCTTTCCCAGTGCTGCCATGTGTGTGGTATAAACACAAGCGTACACCAAATTTATACGGATTTCTGCTATTGATTCTATCACTTCTCACTGCCTTGTACACATCAGATCTAACTTCTGTGCTTCAGGTGAAGTGCACTTCTTTTGCTGTTTCTCTTTTAACTGCTGCTGTTACTCTTTTCCTCATCTTAAGAATCAGCTCACATGTTTGAGCTGAATACAGGCAATTGTTAAACACTGGCCAAACTCAACAATTAATGTGTTCAAAGATATTGTTGTGTCATGAAAAAAAAAGGAAAATATTTCGGCTCCGGTATGCACAGTACTCATGCGAATGAGGCAACTGGTTGTTGACAAAACTATCAACCATACAAAGCTCATGTCAGCTCTACTTTGCAATTCATCACTGAGCTCCCTTTAAATGTTGGTTTGGGTCTCAACTCGTTTGGATATCCAAAGAAACAATTCCCTGTAATATTTGGACAAATCATCCTTTTTGCGGAGTGAATGAAAGCTAATTTTTAGCAGCCTGAAAAATGTGAAATATAATGAATGACATGTTGGCACAGAGTATGAATTTTAAAAGTCTATATGTCTTCTTTTTAGATATACTTACCTAAAAACGTCTTTTGAGACAGAAGACCATTTCATCAGCAATACTAATTTTCTGTGTTTATCATTTTTTAACTGTAGGAAAATTCAATATTATCTTACCTTTTTAAAAGTAGTGATAAAATGCAGCTTTAACTGAGTCAGACTGAACAAAAATTTCATAAGCAAGAAGAGCTAATTAGAACCTGAAGGTCATGAATAGATGCCACAGTGATCGTACTCTGCTACTTCCTTCATAGCCCTTTTCCGAATATATTGGCAATGCTTCCACCGAGGTGTTTGCTAAGGTGCCAAGCACCATTCCAATCTGTAAACACTCCGCACACAGTAATTTGCATTAGTTCCACATAATGTACAGCAGCATTAATTAATATGGTGGATAGCGCCTGTACATCTGTTAGCTATTAGTCTCTACTCTAATTCATTAGCTCTTTATCATTTACCTGAGCGGCCCATCAAGAACAGGAAAAGGAGACCTTGGTTCATGTTATATGTAGGATAGAACAGCCCGGAATATTTAATTCTCTTATGTATGTCCA
The DNA here is from genome assembly GCF_030867145.1 of Opisthocomus hoazin. Classification (NCBI taxonomy): domain Eukaryota; kingdom Metazoa; phylum Chordata; class Aves; order Opisthocomiformes; family Opisthocomidae; genus Opisthocomus; species Opisthocomus hoazin. The sequence goes on along the minus strand of NC_134415.1, from coordinate 1,006,848 downwards.
GCTACTTTCTATGAACAATGATCTCACAAATTTTGGTACAGGACTTTGAAATTGCTCTATTTTTGTGAATTAAAAAGTTTAAAAAATCTAGGTCTAATCTGTGCAACTGCTGTGAAACTATGATAAATACCATTAAAGTCAGTTTAAATTAACATGTGCTTAGGATCTTTCTGATATAACTAACTAACTGCATTCCTTCAGGTGGTCTTTTCAGAGTCGACAAAAATTGCTGTTAGAATGGTACAACGCATCTGCACAGTCCAGTTGATTGCTGTGTTTATTTTTCTCTGATCAGCATAAGTCATAGATTTAAATTTAACTGATATTGTTCCTTTTGGTTCAACATCATCCTTTATTACGTACCCATCTCTCAGATAGTGAAATTTAGATGGAATGTAAAGACTTTCCTCTGATTTGAAAACATGCTGGAAAATGTTATTTCACAAACAGTGCAACAAAATTGCACTCTATAGAGCACTGCGTGTTGCATACATTAATCTGAAATCACCTCTCCACCCTCCAGATTTGACGGTTAATTTCTTTGGCAAATAATCTCACTGTCCATCTCAAAAGTGAGGGTATCACAGACCCTTTTAAATATTTACGCTGGTATTATTTTGAGGTGAATTCTGCTTATCCACATGGAAAGACTCTGAGTCTTGTTGGAATCTCACTGACCTGAAAAGTTTTCCTAAACTGTGCAAGGTTGTCTTAGACTGGGGAAATTTCAGGACTGTCACTATGTGTCTTGTTAAAATAGGTAATGCTTATGGGAAGAGGCTTTCAACAAAAAAAAATGTATTTGATTAATGGACCAGAAAATTAAGGATTAGCCCATCTTGGGACTTCAGAGCTAAATCTATGTTTGCACTGAAATATACTGCAAGGAGCCGTACATCCTTGGTATATCTCTTGGCTACACTCATGAAAACAGGGCCAGGTGGCATAATAACACAGTTTTATAGTATTCCACTAAGACTCTGAGACATGAAGAAATGGCTTATACGCTAAAAATTAGCAAGACCTAAAAAAATAAGAATTCCAATTATCTGAATTCTTGGCCTGACAGCAAAGGTATAAAAAGGAATACTTTTCACCTAGGCAAATACTGCATATGGCTACACGAACAAGCATGACTCTTCCCAGGACAGTGATGCTATCAATGACTTCTCTACATGGGTGGGCTTTACTCAGCCGTGTGGTGTTAGACAGTTGATGGTATGTAGAAGCTGCATGCAAACGAACAGTGCGTTTTAATTCACCGTGACTAATTTCTTCAGGCATAGAGGAACTTTCTCAGTACTCTGTGTTCACTATAAATCGGGATATAGCTCGAGTTCTTTTGCATCACGGGTCCCTCTGGGAGGGGTTGTGCAGTGTATGATGGAAACTTTATGAAAACTGGCTGGATGTCATTGCAGTTCCACAAGATTATTAGAAACCAAAAAATGCTATGAGCTATCTCCCAATGAAACTTCTCGCGTTTGCAAGGTCTATGCTACAGTTTGGCAATTATGAATGTCCAGTTAGGTCAACATTGCATTAAGGTTTGATATTTCACTATGCAGCTGCACGTCCGCAAGCCAGTGTACTTCTCTGCAAGTTCTGGCACAGTTGTTACTTGAACACACAGGCTTGTGTTTGAAGATGTCTCAGCAGACAGAAAAGAAAGTGTGAGGAAAGGGGGAAGTAAGGAAGAAAAGGGCACAGAAGGCTGACTATTACAAGATAGTGATAGAGAAGATAGGTTGCCTTTCTGAAAAGGAAAAACAGTGCCCAGGACTGGGAAATAATGAACAGAACTTCAAAAGCTCATATGCCAGCTCATGCTTCGGTGATTTTCTCCATAGCAATGCATTCTGAACATTTTAAAGGCTGAAAGGGTAGCTGGCAGTAAAGATGAGACACAGTCCACTTCAGAGAGATCTTGGCTGATTTTATACATTGGATACCGTACGTTGGAGGAGCCTTCTTGACTACTGAGTTATTGTTAGTCCTGGAGTCTGTGCTTTTTTTAATCTCTGCAGTAGCTTTCAAAGGAAAGTGCAGGTTGATGCTTATGCCCTGTGGCGAAATCCTATTTATTCCTTCATAGTTTAGAAGTCTGAGCTTTGTTCTTGGACTTCCTGTGATTCATTTTCATACTCTGTATTTAATGTGGTATTGCGACTGGAATTCCAGTTATAATCAGACTTAGCTATGCCTTTATCATGACTAGAAAATGTCTCTGTTATGATTTCTTATCTGCAGGGCTTCTGGACTCGTTACTCTTCTGAGAGCACAAATAAATTTAGGACTTCTGCATAGGTCCAGCTGAAAGGATATCAAAGCATAGTATAGGACTAGAACAAAGTCCTGGGTACACTGACTCCAGGGACAAGCAATATGCTAAGCCTTGCTGCCAACTTTAGAAAAGGCAGGTGACATTCGATCAGCTTCATCCCAAGTAAATCCAGACCACGCAGATGAAGACAATAAACACACCAGACCTCGAGATGTGACGGCAGAAAGAACCAAGATTTGACAAATTTACATTTAAGACTAGACTCCTTGGAAAAGCATATGAGGGGACTAACGCCTTAATAGTGTAAGCAAAGCTATGTCTTATTATTCTTGACATGTTTTACGGGAGCATCAGTTATGGTTCAGAATGTCCATTGTGTAGAGTGCTACAGACACAGGTGAAAAAATCCTGCCGGTGTCAAAGAGCAAAACGAAAGGGTGGTGGGCAGAAAGTAAAAGACCAAATATTCACCACGGATGCACATGCCATTTAAATGTGAGAATAACTTCTGACAGCAGAGACAATGCTGATTCCTGTCACAGTGTTACTTTAGGTTGACTTTGTATTCATTTTTATATAGATCACTGCCAGTCTTTTCAAACGCTCATCACGATACAATTTACTTCAGCTTTGGATCTGAATTTCATTCTGTATCATGTTTGCTAAAACAGTCTGCTCACAACTGAAATGCTGAATTGTAAAGTTAAGATGATTCTACATATTTAGAGTATCCTCAAAACCTTTCCCACAACCTGTTGGGTCACTTGGGTTTTGTTCCCTTTGCTATTATTTTTAATTGTTTTGAATTATTGAGAGTCAGCTGCAGTAACAAATCGCTTTGATGCTGGTAGGTGCTAAGCTCCTACTGATGTCAGCGGGAGATGCATGGGATCAGCACTCCTCAGGTTTCACCCAACGGTCTTTATTGGGTAGACAAATATAGCCAGAGCCTGTGGGAGGAGGAAAACTTTGCAAATCTTTGCAGTCTCAAATGTTACAGCAATGACAGTCTGTAGTAATTACAGAGCTAACTTCTCTGAAGAAGATCAAAATGAAGATTGTGGTTTTGTTACAAGCTGCATGAAGTTCAAATAAATTCCTTGGTAGTATAAAACTAAATTGCTGCTACCAGCCCACAATGTTAAAAGAAATTATCTTTATACCATCAATCAACAGAGAAATTTTATCAAAATCTAACATAAAAGACGTGTAGACATTACCTTCTACAGCCATTCTCTAAAACATTTCGGATATTTCTTTCACTCTTAGCTCTTTCAAGGCTTTGCCTATGCAAGTTGAATCAGCACTTTTTGTCCTCTACAGGATATTGCAAACTTCTTTACTGTCCACTATCACCCCGGGTTGTTTTAATCACTGCTGGGTTTTGGGCTATTCCCCACTGTCATCAACTGCAGAAAGGCAGCTGGAAAGAAATAAAAGCGTGTAAAACTGCAACAACTTTCCTTCTATTATCAAGTCTGAAGGGTGCTACTACAGCTGAAAAACGGATAGTACCAATCTGGGACCCTGTGTGAGCAGAGCACCAGAAGATGTGTTACTTCAGTGCGTTTCCATAGCTGCCTCTGTCGGCCAGCATCTGGCTCAGCCCTAACTACAGTCATTGCTGCCTTTCCCAGGATGTCTGCAGGCACGTAACAGCAGCTACGCCAACTGCTCTGCTCTGAAATTTCACCGTTTTACTGCTGCCATGATACAGTTATCGCTGGCGGTGCAGCAACACAAAATTTGCACTCTGTGCTGGTTGGGGTAGCTTGGCCTGATACGCACTGCAAACTTTAATTGAAAATGAGTCTCTCACATCTTGAATTTCACATCATGTACCACCCCGTATTGAATAAGTGACGTTTTGCTTCCATCCTCAGAGTGACTGATGGCAAGGGACTATTTTTATGACTACGGATCACCAATGTAAAAAAAGATTATTGGCTCAGGCCTATTGTACTTGTGTTAGGATTAGTCACCAACGAAACACGGAGATACAGAATCACGTCTCCGCAGAAGTAGCTCTGCATCTGATCAGCTGTGTGTGCTGTAGGGCTGTGTAGAATATGGCATTTAGCTATGCACAGAAATCCAGTCGGACAATGTAGTTGTGCTTTTGGCCCTAAATAATGGCCCTGAGGCACAGCCTTGCTTCCAGTAAAACCTCAAAATGTTAATTTTAGTGCGACGCATCTTTAAAAAGAACAAAATAAAAGAATCAGTGGTGCACACTGAAGGGGTATAACTTTGTTCACATGAGACAATGCCAAGAAACTGTATGAGAATCACAGATCAAAGACAGGAAGAGAAATTATAGCAGATAAAGGCAACTGTAAACATATTTCCAAAATAGTTCATAGATAATGAACTTAGGAAGACTGTAGTTTCTGAACAGACACTTCAATTCTCAATAATAGAATAAAACTGTTTCAAAAGCAGCAATTAGAGTTGGTTAACCACAACTTTCATTTCCCAACGCTGTAATAACTTCATTAGCAGAACAGGGTGACAAAGGCAGGCTAGTTTCTGGGTTTGACAATATATTGGACTTAAAAACTCAGCTGTGGTCATCCAGAAACAAGCTATATATTTATACTGAATTCACTGAACAAATTAAAGTAGAAAATTCTGCTACAGCATAACAGCACGGCACCTGCAATGCCCCCTCTCTTCAGACTAGCTCAGTAGCTGGGGTACCCTTCCCCAGGACACTGAAGACCACTTCCAGTTCTCAACGAACTGGCACTGAACCATCTGTGCATTAACACCGACCACCGTTCGGGAGAGTTACTTTCGAGCAGGAGGAGCTCCGAATCTGGTATGCGAGTCATCTGCCTGGATTTGCTACTCACACATCAGTGAGGAGACTGCAGAAGAGACTGAGCGCAACACACTCCTCAGCGTAACCTTTGAGCTCAGATCACCTTCTGTTTCCATGTAACGTGCTGGCTCAGAGTAGAGGAGAGAACTGAGCCCAGTTTCCATGCCTTAACAAGCAGCAACTGCTAGAAAGCAGTCTGGTAAATGCTGTCAGTTCCTCGTGCCCTCTGTCTGCCAAGGATGCTTCGGAAAGGCCAGAGCTTCTGTTACTTCGGTTTTGTTCATACTATTGTACACTGAAATGAAAGATGTTGGCTTGATTAAACCAGTACCTTATTCACTCTCAAATACTTTTTCTTCGATTTTTTTTATTTATTTGTTGAATCAGAAGGGGTTTTTTTTGTACTTCTTTAGTAATGACTGCTGTAGCTCTGTCAGATCTAGCTGAACATCATTTATTTGCTAATAAGTACAAAAATTCCTAATAAAAGTAAACACTAATCTCATCCAGAGTTTAGCATATCTTTGAAAGCAGCACTTTAAATGTACTGAATTGCTCTGCAAAACAATAATGTTTCCTTTTTAAAAGTCAGAAGCCAGGGACTGTATTTAAGCGATTATTCACTGTACCAAAAGAACAAGCAAGCAAGCAAAAAAGGATTATCTCTGATGGTCCCAATCCTGAAAGCACGGTTTTATTCAAGTGAACAGACACTATCTCTTCAGTTTAAGCTTGTATACAAATGTTTGGAAAACACTCTTTAAAAGCTCATTTTCATTAGCTATTTTGTTTATGACTGCTCATAGAAGAGATTATCACTAGGATAATTTATCATTTCAAACAATTTAATTCCAAATTATAGAATCTGATTTTTTCTCTGGGGAAGCAAAGTACTGCTTTCCTCTACAGAGGAAGATCCTAATCTAGTATAGAACGTGCCTGCCAGTGTACCTCTTGTGAATATAGCTATCCGAGTGAAACGGCTTCAATTTCCGCCTGTATTGAGCTAACGAGCATAGGGACTTTATCATAAAGAATCTTTATAGAAATATAACCTCTTAGTACATGAAAAAAGAATGTACACACAAGGAACAAATCCTGATATTCCGCATCAGTACATGAAACCTAAGCCAAGAGAACTCTTCGTTATAATCCCAGCCATCGCTTTGATCTGGCTCCCCGCACGGCCCCATGAGCTGGCACCGGGAATGTGGCTGGAAGGAGTAGCTGGTGTCTGGGACGGAGGGCGGACGGTGGTAAAGGTCTTCCCTTTTTGGAAGCAGCCCATATTTATGCTAGCCATTAACTGTTGGGCAACCACAAGCCCACCTATAAAATGTAGAAGACAGCCCATGAAGCCCTTCTGGAGCTGGCCGGGTCGCTCCTGTGTACAGCACAGTCACTGGCTGTGTTCGCTGAAAAGCGTGTGACCCCAGGATTGCTGGAGGAAGAAACAGAATAGAAGTTCGATTCTGTGAGCCATTTAGAAGGAGAAATTGTAGTACTTACAGTGATATTAAAACTGCAAGGGACAATGGCAAGGAATCAAACTCAGGCTAATGTTTTTCAAAGCTTTTTCTGCTGCTCTGACAAAAGCTACTGAAATACCAGGTTATCCCATAATATTGAAACTTCTGAAAATAACAGCAGAGGCTGTAATTTGAGAGTTCTTTTCTTTACTGCAGGAGTAAAAGGGAAAGACGTTTGTGAAAATCTCTACTGTTAAAATCTATTTTCGATTTCTTTTCTTAAACTACCCTTTCCTGAGAAGCACAACAGAAAGATGCCTAAAATGCTTTGGCTAACCCTCGGGATAAACAAAGCCTAGGCTCACCACTCTTCAAAATATGAAAAAAAGCCTTAAGGAAATATGAGAAAGAATATGACTTGTTTGGTTTTGTTTTCTTTTCTTTTCCTTTTCCCAGAAACAAGATGCTCTATTTTTACAGTAAAGTGTCACCTGAGAAACTCAAATGCAGAGGCACAAACTAAGATGCTGTAAAGCAAAAGCCTTCAATAATGGCAGAGCTGATGTGATAAAATGCTTTTTTTTTTTTCTTAAATTTCACAGGCATTTAAACACTGGTCCTGCAAGCACACAAACACTTCAGTTTGCATAGCAAATATTGTAACGGTCCTCAGTGAAATACGCTCGAATATAAAGCTAGCCACATATTTAACCACAGAAGGGGGACATTTTAGAGGAATTCATTAGTGATGTCTACAGTGGCAAACACTATCCCTTGGTTATGTCCACACAGGACAGTGGAACCCTACTGAGAGCCCCCCAGGTCAGAGCCCCGTGATTCAGCTGTGCTCCTCTCGATCCAGGCTGCTACCTCTGCTGGTCCCTGAACGGAGCTGCCCTTCCAGCTTGCTCGGCCACAGCGGAGACACCTCCGCGTGCTGCCGCAGCGCAGACACTTCCCCATTACTCGTCAGAAGACAGCGCGGAAATTTTACGCCAGTAGCTGCGATACTGGTAACGGCTGTAGAGACCCTGGCTAGCAAACAGCGATCGACAGGTGTCCGAGCTGTTCTGTCATTCGTGTCGGCACGCATGTATGCACACCTTAGAAAGAAAGAGGCTGAGAACAGGAATCTGAGATTATATTAGGATACAAATTTCTACTGAGATAAAGTTGGGAAGACTATTTTGTTCCGAATCAGTGTTATTAAATTGCTAAATTTGTTCTTTTAAACTATTCAACAGTCCTTTGTTTAACTGAAAGTGAAAAAAAATGACAAAAATGTCACAGTGTGTAAGCTATGTTCGCTTTAACTCTTGGCTATCTTGACAGCTTAAATTATTTGGGTCAAGTTTACTTTAGAACGAGAGGAAACAATTCCCTTTGAAATCCGTAAGTGCTGTGTGCTCCTTCTTTAGATATAAATTTACCCTTCTTATCAAAACACTTTTGTCAATGAGGAATATACCCTGTCCTACTTATTTGGCAAGTAAGCCTCACTTAAATAAATTCAGTTTTATGTTACTTGAGAAGTAAAAAATCTGAAAATAATACATGAAAATACTTGTGTTAAAAAATCGTCTAATGCGAGTGTGATAAAGCCAATATTCTGACATTCCCGCAATCGAAAGCGCACAATCAGACATTTCTGTGAGATCAATCAGAGCTTGAGTAGGTGATTTCTGCAAAGCTATTCTGGAACATCTTTGCAGTCAGCACCAGATATGCTAAAATACATGCTGAAGCTTCACATGTCTAGCCCAGACCTACAAAGTATCAAAACAAGTATTTTTCTGCATTTCGTTATAAACATTCCTATTTTATTTTAGTTAGTACCAACAAGAACACATCTTAACACAACAATAATCAGCTGAGGAAGAAGAATTTTACTCCAGTGACACACAAAACCATATGCCGTGAAAAAGTATTATTAGAAATACCTTGTCTGGTAAGAAAGAAATGAAAATAGTACGGCAACAATAAGGCCATGGCAATGAAAGGCGAAGGCTCTCTTGCTTTAAAGACGTACCGTGGATCGACTCCTGAAAGCCCAAGTTAATATTTACTAACTCTAAGCACATCCAATAGCTTCAGATTTTTTTTCTTTTAGTGGGGCCACTGCTCCTTTCGTTTGAAGACAGAGCAAAGCTGTGAATAATGCCCAAGAGCAAAACTGAACCAGAAGTAAATGACTTCTTTAATGTGAGACCTTCAACCTCAATTCCCGCTCCCCAGAGGCCATCTTTGACTCCTTCGCACGTGATGCTCCGACGGATGCCAGCTGGGGAGAAAGGCACGTCCCCAGAGCAGCTGAGGAGGACACTGCTGAGGGGGGGAGCGGGCACATCTCTCTCGACACCGGCGGAGGGAAGGTAGGGCAGTGTCGTTCACAGTGGCCAGTTTAAATACATGCGGAAGGTTAACGGGGACTACCGACAGCAGCTAAAGTAGTGCTCAAAATTCATTCATTTGGATGTTCTGCAACACTTGCTGTACTGTTCAAAATGCATTTATCAGCGTATCGTGTTATGGGACCCTTCTGAAGACTTGTTCAGACCCAGTTAAAAAAAAAAAGGTATTAGGAAAGAACTGTTTTACATAGGTAAATTACTGTTGCTTTCTGTATCATGAGGGAGCCAGGGGGCAAAGGAAAAAAGTCAGACTTTTTCTTGTCTTAGTGACTGATGCAAGCAGTGGAAGTGTTCGGGTTGCCAGGAGTTAAGAAGGAACATCCCAGGAAAGGAATGATATTAACCTCTTACGGACTGAATATTTGAGCTGGATTTCTATTAACATTTGATTCCTCTGCTGCAGTAAGATTTCCACTTCTTTTAATGCATATTTTGTTTGATTTGAAACTTGTTTGACATCCATTGTGGTATTTCATAATAACATAAAGGTTTTGCATGTGTCTACAATATATATAGTCAATTTTCAAGTAAAGGGTTTACATTTAAGTTTAATACAGCACTATTTTCCTCCATCCCCAAATCCTCTCAAAAGTTAGAACTGGACTTTTCAATTTCAAAAAAAATATGAATTTTAAGAGTTATGTTTATTGATATGGTATATATTTTATTAATTTATTATGTCAGTTTACATCTTTGTGTCTAAGTTGTTCATTGCATAGCTCAGCATTCCTATGTTTGGGAGATGTTCTCACCTGTGGCTTTTGAAATGCATTCCCTCACTGTTTTCCCTCTGACTGCTCACAATAGGTGGGTTTGCCCTGTAGTCATGAAATGGTCAACAGGGCCTCTGAGGTAGGTTTAATTAGTGACATATGACTACAGAGAATATAAAGAAATAAAAAAATGCTAGGATATCGTGTCCTCTTAAAGCAGTGATTAGATGTTTACTGGTTCAATTTCAGTTGTGGAAGATAACTGAATGGATGGAGCTTTCATAATTTATCAAGGTTTAGGGTAGATCTCAGCATAACACCAAAACATCCTTGCATACCATTCATTTATCAAAGCAAAAACTACATACAAACAAAATGCACACCATAGAAGTGCAATTATAAGTGCAAACATTTTAAAAAAATTTGTATTTTAAGAGTGTGTAACAGTCTTACATAAATTAACTTTCTCATGGAAAGCTATTCTTCTGTTGCTAATTCAAAACATAATGTTACTATTATTTAAAGTCACTGAACTTTATTTGCTAGAGTCTAATAGAAAACTCTTACCTAAAACAATGTTAATAATTACAACTTTCCTTATCAATTGCTCTGTTAAATGCTACATGTGTCATTATTTACTACTTTCATTAATTCACCAAGACTATTGTCACAAGGGAAGGATATCAGAAAATTTATACAATGTCTATCCCACTGCCTTATATAGTAACTGAACTTGCAAAGTGTTTGTGTGTGGATTGAGATGCTTGCCTTTATTAGCTGCACAAGAATGAGCTCGCCTTTCACACCTGCTTCTTCTCAGTCAAAAAAAGTCTTCTGTTAACTAATACAGGTTGTTCATATACACTTTAAATCTTCTCATGAAAAAGATATACTTACTTAAATTGGAAAGGTAATATCTCTCTTTTTCATCCTCTTTCAGCATGAAATACTTATTGAAAGATGATAATTCAAGTGGTTTGACATAAAGTTTATCAATGAAATAAAATATCAAACTCTAATTTCCTATATTTTTTAAAATACTACTTGAAACCCTTGACTCGTTCCTCATAAATGACAGATTCACTGCATCATAAGGAGCACTTTTGTACAGAGGCCTTTTGCCTTTGAGCAAATTTGTCTCTGTACAGATTTGTCTTAGGAAGCATCTACATATCCCAAGATGACATTATATATAGCATAGCATACAGAAAGTTATTATGCTGTTATTATGTCTTTGTGATCGTATTTATTGATTTGGTATTCTAATATCTCATTTGAAATAACACTCAATGGATCCTTGCTATTCTTGCTAGATCCTGGGTATAATTATTCTATAATAATTATTTTTCTTCCCTAATCTATCCTGTAGGAGTAGAATACAGAAAGGCTTTCATTCATCTGTGTATGTATAAAAGCCTAAATTCACATTCAGTTGTTCAATACAAAATAGAGTCCAGACTAAAATATCTATCTCACAATCGCAGAATAAAGTTATATCTGTATCTTCAGAAAATAGCAGATTTGAGACAATGCTAGCTTTAGAGATAAATTAGATTGTTAACACAAGTACAAAGAGTTTGTCAGAAATTACTCCTGCCTTTTAAATTGTGCTCATATTTAAAGTCATGATGTCAGGAAAAGTGCAGAAGGCGGAGGAAACATTGCTGTAAGAGCGTTCGTCAAAAAAAAGTTATTCCCATATGTCATTACAAAGCTAGCAGCTGTGTTGATGAAATCACAATTCCTTTTGGTGACATCCATATGGAACGTGGAGTTTTGACATTTTCCTTCAGTAAAAGCGGTGGTCTGATTTTCTGCATGTAACTGTGTTAGGCAATTGTCAATTCTATTTGATATTTTATTCCAAAATAAAAAATGTTATGGAGCATATATCTACATGAAATCCAGAGTCACATTTGGTGTGAAATATGTTGTGGTAGGCTTTGTTCCTTATCTAAAGAAAATCGTCTGAGTCACAAAGATCACAGATTTATGGAATCATAGACTGATCCAAGTTGGAAAGGACATGAGGAGGTTTCTCGTCCACCCTCCTGCTCAAAGCAGGGTGAGCTAGGAGATCAGGTCAGGCTGCTCAGAACTGCTTTGTTCAGTTAGGTCTCAAAAACCTCCAAGAAAGGAGACTGCAGAGCCCCTCTGGACAATCTGCTTCAGTGCTTGGCTGTCCCAAGCATGGCTTCATATAGAGGTTTACCTCAGAAATTATCAGTCTCATGTTTTCTCAGACTGACTTGAATTTTCTTCTCATTAACTATCAGGAATATTCTAATTTTTCATTTCTGTTGTGCTCTCTTTGGGGTTTTGTTTGGTTTTTGAGTGCAAAGTCATTACAACTTTGGGACTCTCTTGAGAAAGCAGTTCTGCTTCCTTTACACTTCTCACGGATCTTGTTAATCCTTTGAGGAACTCCACTGTGTGAGTCCAAGTCTGGAAATGGCCCTTCTGCATCACAAGAGAAGAAATTTGAAATTATGAAGTTTCCCATTGCACGGGGAATCTCACTGAATCTAAACGACACAACGTTTTCAGCAGAACTCAGCAACCCAGCCGCTGTCACTGACAGTCACGGCACGTCCTCTTCCCACACTGTGAGTGATGAAATGCCCCTGATGCTTTGCCATGGAGATAATGGGGACGTTATGATACAGCCAATTCTTATGAGCAAGGTGCATAAATAAAATTATATGCAAGTCATGCTAGAATCATAGAATCATAGAATCACTAGACAGCCATAATCATTGTTTCTGACTTAATTAATCTATAGATCAGAATATGACATACTCAGTGTAGACAGTAAGTGGGAAGAAAGTCAGCAATGTTGCTTCCTCCCCATGAATGCCTACTGCATTTTGAAATACTAAAAAAAGTCAAGGAAAAAAAGAGGGGGCTGAGAGAATCAGGAAAGACGAAGGAAAAGCTACAGATCATTTTAATACACTGTTTAAATATGGGACATCACATGTATAAGAGCAGAATCAGAATCAGAACAAGTTGCTGCACATCAAATATTTAATTAAAAATTTCTTATTTGTGCCTAGCTATTTCTTGCTGTCGTTTATATGAAACAAGATGAATAAACACCCTTTACATGTAAGGTGAAAAGTTTACTTGATATCATAAAATGGTATAGGGAAGAAGTAGGTATTAAGCAGGAGTAAATAAACAGCAACAGGCTGCTGTACCTGTTATGTGACCTATCATCTTCCCTTAAATGTCCCGCCTGACACTACAAAAGTAAGATTACTAGAATTTCCACTTTAAATTAAGTTAGGCTTGTGAAGGTAACTGGAAGAGTCTGCCAGGAGTCACAAACATGGACGTACAGACAGCAAAGTCCACTGTATTTTAGAAAGCAGGTTGTACTCCACGGTCTCTATTTGGTGTGATGCGTAACCCACCCCAACGGCGAACGCTGTGATCGTCGGGGCTGCTGCCCGCGGCCCCGCGTGGGCTGGCACTGGGCTGCCTGGCTGGCGTGCTGGTCCCCAGCCACGGCTGCTGGACTGACCACGGCCCACGGCTGCGTGCAGCCCCGGCAGACCCATCACCAGCCGCCACGGCCGGATCCTGCGTGGGACCACGTCCCGCCGGCGAGGGCCACCCGCCCCTGCTGGGGACCCCCGGCTCCGGCATGGTCCCCGTCGCCGAGCCGCGCTGCTCTTGGTGCTCCACACAGGGATGCAGACCCCGGCCCAGCGAGGGCCGCTGGCAGGACTGGGATCCCACCGGCCACGAGAGGGACGGGGGAGAAGCCAGCCCTCCGGCTAAAGCTGCACGTCAGCCACAGTGAGCTTCCCATCCGTCATCCCAAGCAGCTCTGTTGTCACCTGTAAAAAACCCTGGGTTCACAGACTGCTCAAGCACAAGATTCTTGCTCAGAGTGTGTTCTAAGAACTAGTTTTTTAACGAAGTTTACAACATTGAGGCTTTTGGTCAGTAAAAGCAATATTCAGTAGCACAGAAACCTAAGAAAACCCAACAACAAAAAGCTGGACAGTATCCCTTCGCAAAACACCGGGCTGGTGGAGTGTTTGCCATACCCTGGCTCCACCCAGCCTGACTTTAAATACCTGACAAGGTTTGAATTCCCTGATAGCAGAGCGTTCAAACCTCAACTACATAGCTCTTTCGCGAGATCTGCCACTGTTGCTCTTTCCATGTGACACAGCGGTGGGAAGTTCAGTGCGGAGAGGTCACACGATGTCGTGTCAGGCACCTCAGCTGGCTTTGGTCTCCGAAGCTGGAGCCGCCGCGGCAGCAGAAGTGCCGGGAGCCAGCCCCTGTAAGCATTCCCGTCATCGCTCGCATTGCTGGAGCAGCACCCTGTGATAGCAGTCAGTGTTAAGAGGCTACAAATATGGCAAGAATTCAGAGAGCAGACAGGCTTTGGAGGCTGCCTCAGGATTTGGATGGTCACTTAAATGTTATTAGGGAGGCTTGAAAAGTAAAGCAACAGCTGCTTTTTTACTGGAGAACCAAGCAATAGCAGACAAAATTAGTGTCGAAGCTGGTTTCAGAATACCTGCTGATGGAATGGCCAAACGGACTGGCTGTGTCCGCAGGGCAGCACACGGCTGCTGTTCAAGTACACACGCGTAGATAGAAACGCTCTGCACCGACGCTTGCTGCCTTGTCGGTGCCCGCCGCCTCTGCTCGGTGCTCGGCACGCGCGGCAGTACCGACGTGGCACACGGACGCCCTGCGTGGAGACGCCCGAGCTCTGCGAGCCGGCACGGCATTTTGCCGAAGCCCTTGTCTCGCCCTCCTGCAGGGCTCAGCTTCCTGGAGCAAGCTGACGTGGCTGTACTGGTCCCAGCACCTGAACAAGGTTGCTCGGAGACAGCTTGTCTTACTGTTTTGTGTCACAAAAATGCTCAGTGACTGCCAGCTGCTGGAAAGCAAGACACTGGCGTATGCCATGTCTCATGATTACGAAGGACGCCTATTACACTTAAAAATCAAATTCTTTCTAAACGAATGTTCAAATTACCTGTATCACAGTTTCTTATGAATGTCTTTGTTCACATTATAAGCACAATTGTAGGTTTTTAATTTTACCCCATTTTATTTCCTCTTTTCCAGTATGGTGCAAATTATGCCACTGAATAAATTACATTCAGGGAACTGAATGCACTCCCTGATGACTGTACTTTAGAAGTATTTTTGACTATGTTCTATATAGTAAAGAAAGCAATACACATTCAGTGTTAAATCATGATACAAAAGCACTAATAAAACTGACTGCTGGCTTTTTTAAATGACACTTAAATCCTGATTTGTCTCCCTGAATGCATCACTTCTGAATATCAGACTGAGATAGGCGTCTAGCTAAAACTGTAGTTGTTTACCTACACAAATTTGCATCTTCACTTGCTCAGTGAAGTCTAGTTTCGAAGTCCAAACATTACTTGGCACTGACAAAAAAAATTGACACATTTTACTGCTTCTGTGGAATATAAGGACTAGCATAAGGAGAGATTTATGGAAGTATAAAAATCTAATAAATATTCCCACATAACAGCTGAAAATAACATTTCACTCACGCTCTAACAAAAAAGCAAAACAAAAATGCTGATATTCAAAACAGAAAAATACATATTTATGGCTAAGTGGCAGCTTACAAATATGTCACCTAAATCCTTCGTATTGATGTTTCAAATCAATGACAAATCTTCCATGTACATCTATGGTAGCAGTACCACATCCCTTGTTAGCAAGGGCTTGGAAGGAAGGAATGAATTTATAAACAAGAAATCCTATTTTTACCACCAACAAAATCCTCGCAGTAACTATCTTAATTCCCATGTAGAAAATCTGTATTAAATGGAGATAAAACTGAGACTTTATTTCTCAAATGTAACACAAAAAAGATGCAGTAATTGTCCCAAACTAAGTACTAAGCTGGCAGGAAATTCAAAGATGATGTCAGACGTAGAGAAAACCCCCATGCTTCGAACAAACCACAGTCTGTTTCTTTTCTCTAAATCCTGTTGACCAATTCTGTATTTGGTTCTGTGTTTGTCTAAACCATTTCGCTTCAGGTGGTCAAAACTTGTAGTGTAATGGGGTACTGACGCCATTAAAAACTTTGTCCATGTCTGCATGTTTAATACTACTTAATTGTTCAAGACTTTTTTCATCTCTATCTATTGTAAAATGATTTGGCTTGCAGCGAAGACTGCCTGCTCGGTATGAGCTATGGATTTAGAGTAAATTATTATTGCCTTTAAAATATGAAGATAATCACTCTTGTTTGACTTCCCAGTGTTTGTTTATGATCCTAGAGAAACAGAGGGGAAAAAGACAAATGTCAAGAGAACCGAGAAAAGCAAAACAAATCAAAAGTATGAGCTTGAAAGAAAAATACGAACATATGTTCATATTTAATGCATTTATATTGGAAAGACATAGCCTGTTATGTTATCAAAATTCATATCAAAGTTACATCTCGTTTTCTTTTTTTTTTCCCCTTGAGAAATGTACCCCGGTGGCTGGCGCTTGCTGCTGAGCCCTGGTTCCTATCAGTGGATCTCGAACAGTGCAGATGGAATGCGGTTCTTCGGTACCAGGCATGGACGTGCCGTCATGCAAGCACGCCTGAGCCCACAAGCGTTTGACTCATGAACACAGTTTAGTTTGTAATCTTGCCATCTGCAGTTCAAGGTTAACACCCCTGTATTTTGAAGCTCATAATGCATAACGGAACAGAGCATCAATTTGCTGTTCTCATGTAGTAGGTATGAGCTTCACACTACAAATAATGGAAAGCTGCGTTGCTTTCCTTAGGTACGGAGTGTCTTCCAACCTGTCCAGTCCGAAGCCTAGAAACCAGACCTCACGGAAAGTGATAACGAGCTTTCTCTGCTCTGTTCTTGCCCTGCCCGCTGTCATGCTCTGCTCCTTTTTTTCCCTTAATCCACTGCACTCTCCTGTTTCTGCGCATCCTTCTCTGCTACACAGCTGATTCAGACTCGCTCTTGCTCCCTTTTAAATCAACAACAAAACTCCACTTGAAGCTCAGGACATTTTTCTGGTGATAACGTCTTTAGCCTTTTTTAGTTATAAAAGACTTAATAGGTCTACTAAAATAACAAAATAACTTTTAGTATGCTAATGAACAGATAGGTCTAGTTCCTAAAGATGAGAAATTCCTGAAAGAGACGACACTCACCACAGAATTCGCTTTCTGAATAGAGAGTGGGCTACAAAACTGGGTCTGTGGGCCAGGCCAAGGGACTGAAGCTGAGAGACCAGATACGCTTTTAAAGCTCTTATTCTCCAGTGTCCCTAAAAGCAGCTATTTGAAAGGATGAACTGAGTTCTTTTCTCATCAGTTCTGAACTATTTTGACTAAAATCTATGTCTTTGTTTATATAAAGCAAGTATAACACTATATTATTATATGCAGTAGCACAGCATTAGTTATCTGTTCTTTTGATGTCATTTTGTGAAAGCTCTTAAGTTGTGAAAATTATACGATGTTCTAAAAAAGCAATGTCCAAAGACAGGTGGTTTTAAAAAAGAAAAAACACAAAAATAATCACATCTATGGTACTTTTCCCCTTCATTCAAATGAACAGAAAAACAGAGGCAGTACTGCTGAGGCTATTGGCAAATATCTAGATAAGCAGCTGTCAAGAAGAGCTCTGCCACACGCTCACTTTCCTGACAATGCACAAGCAAAATTGCTTAGCTCGCAATTTTCAAAAGATTTGACATGAGATTTTGTACATGAGTACAAAAGAAAGCAACAAATGCCAGTGCTGTAATAAATAGTAACCTGACCATAATCCTACAAATGGAGTCAGCAAACATGAGGACTGCTGACACAGAATAATAAAAATCAGGTGTTTTTTTCCAAGGCATTAATAAAGTCTGAAGGTAGTCTTCAACCCTGCAATAAAATGCTTCAAAGTTTATGAATATACTCACACCTAAGTAGAGCTCTCTCTGATAATCTGACACTGCACGTATGATTTCAGTGTGCTTCTGCTTTAAAACGCTAGCATATATTGATGTAGAGGGCCCTGGATGTATAGTGGCCATTGAAAAAAATATTGGGAAAGGAAAACACGGACGCTACACTACGTATCTCCTGTCTGAGCTTTTTACCTTCCTAGGTAAGCCTTCAGCTGTCTTCAATTTATAACTAATTTTGCATTCATGTCCTGGATTTCTGTACACATGCTTGAGCTAGAGGGTAGTGGGCAGCCTAGCAGAATCAGTAAATCGAGAGCCCAGGAGCTCAAAGGGTTTGAGATTCTCTCCACAACAGCTAATCCTGTGACAGCCACGAGCTTTACAGAGCCGCAGATGTCTGCACCTGTCCAAAGCTTGACAGTGTTTCAACAAAACAGACCCTGAGAACTTAGAGAGATACTCTGTCTCCATTAATTTTGGGAGAATTTTTTTCAGATGTAAAAAAAAATGTGGTGGACAAAATACATCTGGCCTAAATATAAGGCACGAAAAAATATAGCCCAGTGTTTGTGAAACAGATCAGGGTAGCAGAAGCAGTGTGCAAGAGATCAGTTTAAAGACAGAAATTTTGTTAGTAAATCACAAAGAAGCTGTAATAAATAAGAAACACAGTTTTTAGTGTCTGACAGGCCAGAAAGAGAAACACAGGCTATCTCACAGTCCCACGTTTTAAACTATGCATGCTATGATTATAGTCATAAACAACAGATACTGTGTCTGTACGTGGGAAAACAAAGAACACTTCTTTTTTAGGAACTATCTGTAGGAAGAACATACAATTTAGTCAACAAGGGAGCTGGAATAACCTCTTGTGTTCTTTCCAATGACTATAGTTTAGTATTTAACAGAAGGAATGTTTTTGTTCTTTTCTGTGTGCTTTTCTCTTCTATCTACCCTCCTCTTCTTTCTGGCAACGCACGGATTTCTTCTGTCCCTGCACCTGGCCTGACAAACAGTACCCCCAGTATTTTGACATGTTCCAACCCGCGGCACTCTGTTCCAGACAGCTGCCGCTGCTGTGCTCCCTGACCAAGGCGGCGAGCTCCTGGCCCCTGCCACCAGCGCCGGCGGGCGACCGGGCGGCTTGTGGCACCCCAGCAGCAATTCCTCCTCCTGCCGTCATGAAAGCCTGCACGGCAACCCCAGTCCAGCGATCCCGTCCTGAATGTCTCCTGTCAGCTCACGGGCTTCGTCGTAAGCACGAGGTGGCGGTGAATCAATCTGTGAACGTGCACTGTGTCTCCTTTCTGCCCGAAAACCTGAAGCGGTAGTAGCAGGGATGGACAAAGTTCAGCCCAAGGGTGTCAAACACTAGATGGCTTTGAAGAGCAAATGTTAGCTTGGCAACAACAGAGAAGATTTCCTTAGAGTAAGTTTCATCATCACACGTATTTTTCCTGTTCTACAAAACATACACGTGTTCAAAGAGGAAAAACATAGGATAAACATTTTTGTGTCTCGCGCCGGAGTGTCTCTGCGCACCCTGGTAACTTCTGCTCAGCTTACAGACAGGTTCAGAGGGGAAAACAGGCGCTCAGGATGGAAAAGGTAGGAACAAGTAAAATTTCCAAATTAAGATATGATCCAAAGCAAATATTGTCCAAAGTTTGACTTAAACTGAATATACTTTTTTTGCTTTTGACGTTTCCTGGGATTGTAAACACACCACAGAAAAATCCTGATTTTAGAGGATTTTACTTCTTTCTGGAAGTCTTCTCAAAGAACCTGTTTTCTCACACCTACTCTGTTAGTCTTGATGATTCAGATTTGTTAAGAGAAGCATTGAAAGGCAAGGTAAACTTTTAATAAGCAATCTACACTGCAATAGAACTTGGAAACTTCAGAAATTTAGATGAAAAATAAGGGGTTTTTTGTTGAAAGACAGAAGGTCATATGGTGAAGAAATGTTTCTTTGCTGGTGCGTTTGATACTTTCACTGTCACTGTCTGAAATGCAAAAACAAGTATAAGACAATTTAAGTCCAATGTGAAGGACGTGAAAACTTGTTCATAAATTAAATGTGACTTATTTTAAAATGTATTTTCATATGAAACTGATAGGATCTGAAGAGCAGTAAGTCACAAAACATACATCATGCTGTTTTCATTTCTTCAACAAACACGTAGAAAAGTGCCTTTAAAACACAGGGGATCGTATGCTGACAGAAACATTTTTTCCATTTTCAGATACTAATTATAGCCTTCAAATGCTAAAGAATCTTAAGAAGGTTCCAAATAACTTATGGGTTTTTTTGCATGCAAATTTTTGAAAGAATACCCTTTTATCTTATTAATCTTCTTTTACTTTTAAAATATGTTTGCTCCAGATGTCAAAACTTCTAGCAAAGAGTACCTACCCCAAAAACCAAGCTGGATCTGATTTACGCTTAAGCTGTCAGCATCTCAGTATCCCAGAGAAATCAATCTATGTGATGAAAACGGCAATTTTTCTGCACCTTGAACTCCCACGCTTACTCCAGTTACTTTTGAGAAGGCAAGTATTGTTAAGTCTTTACTGCTACCACATATTTGCAGTATAAATTAATCCTATTTGCATCCAGATTTATCCCAAAAGGGATCTTTGCAGGATTTTGTGAAATTCCAAGAGGCTCAGGCTACTTTGGACCAGCATAAAGGGAGCATTCCCCAGACAAAGCTCCCCATGGGGAACAGAAAGAAATGAATGGAGAATGAGAGCTTCATCAGACAACCAGGTTAATGTACACCTGACTGATTATGTAGAGAGAGGAAATAGGGGGAAGACTGATGTAGGGTCTTAGACTTAGGGATAAATTTTTCAGTGCTTGCCTTCTAGAAATCATAATTTGAAAAAACACTCAAAAGTTTGTGCTGTTTTCTGGGTGTAAATGCTGTGCTTGGTCCAGTAGTCAAATGCATTTTTCCACAATAAAATTATTCTAATACTTCTAAAAACAGCTCATGGCAGCTAAACTTATAGCTTCACATTCGAAAGCCTGCTTACAACTTCATTTTGGGGGGAGAAAAAGTTCACATTTTGAATCAAATTATCTTTAAAAGAAATACAGGATCATTAGAGCCCCTGTTTGAAAGAAAGTCTTCAGAACTTCAAGTTTTCAGAATGCACTAGTGTTCTGGCAGGGTCAACTCTGTAAAGGTACATTTGGCCCCTCTCTGCCTGAATATACCATTATTATGCTTAAGTAAACTATTCATATACTATGAAATATATACTTTAAGCAGTTAGAGAACCCCAGCATTATAGGGGCTGGAAGGGACCTCTGTGGGTCACCCAGTCCAACCCCCTGCCCAAGCAGGGTCACCCAGAGCAGGCTGCACAGGACCTTGTCCAGGCGGGTCTGGAATATCTCCAGAGAAGGAGACTTCACAACCTCCCGGGGCAGCCTGGGCCAGGGCTCCATCACCCTGAGGGAAGAAGTTCTTCCTCCTGTTCAGATGGAACTTCCTCTGCTCCAGTTTGTGCCCATTGCCCCTTCTTCTGTCGCTGGGCACCGCTGAAAAGAGTCTGGCCCCATCCTCCTGACACCCACCCTGCAGATATTTATAAGCATTTATAAGATCCCCTCTCAGCCTTCTCTTCTCCAGGCTGAACAAGCCCAGCTCCCTCAGCCTCTCCTCACAGGAGAGATGCTCCAGTCCCCTCACCATCCTCGTAGCCCTCCGCTGGACTCTCTCCAGTAGCTCCTCATCTTTCTTGAACTGGGGAGCCCAGAACTGGACACAGCACTGCAGATGGGGCCTCACCAGGGCAGAGCAGAAGGGGAGGAGAACCTCCCTCGACCTGCTGGCCACTCTCCTCCTAATGCACCCCAGGAGCCCATTGGCCTTCTTGGCAGCCAGGGCACACTGCTGGCTCATGGTCAACCTGTCGTCCCCCAGCACTCCCAGGTCCCTCTCCACAGAGCTGCTCTCCAGCAGCTCAGCCCCAGCCTGTACTGGTGCATGAGGTTGTTCCTCCCCAGGTGCAGGACCCTGCCCTTGCCCTTGTTGAACCTCATCAGGTTCCTCTCTGCCCAGCTCTCCAGCCTGTCCAGGTCTTGCTGAATGGCAGCACAGCCTGCCGGTGTATCCACCACTCCTCCCAGTTTGGTGTCATCAGCAAACTTGCTGAGGGTACATTCTAACTCTTCATCCAGGTCGTTGATGAGTAAGTTGAACAAGACTGGGCCCAGTACTGACCCCTGGGAAACTCCACTAGTTACAGGCCTCCAACTAGACTCTGCGCTGCTGAATCTGTCAAGTTAAGGTCGCTGTAGACCTTATGCTTTCCAGTTGTAGAAGTGGACTGATGCACTAAAAGGGAAAGTAATGGAGGGACAAAAGATTGGAAGAACGTTTGATAGTAAGTCGATCTGGTTGACAGTGGCCTAAGAACGCCCTCCTCTAAGGATCCCTTCTGTTGGTTTCCAGCATCCTACTCTGCTGCTCTGTCACTCTAAGCACCTATTGGCCTAATGTTCATCTCTTACTGAAGCACGACAGGACTGAAAGAATGTTGACGTAAAATCTAAAGGCTGGAAAGAACAGAGGAACGACTCTTCCATATTGTTCTCTCATTCTGCTAGTACTGGAAAACACCAGAATGACATTGCCAAATACCTCGATCCAGTAGATTAAGATTTTTAGTTGCCTCTCTAACATATTTCAACACTAAGAAATCTGTATCTGCACATCTACCTGATCGCTCTGCAGAGATGTGTATTTTTGCAGGGTAACTGCTACATTCTTCTGTCATCAAGCCCCTTGGGATATTTAATTCTCTGAAAAAACTATAGCAGCCTTTTTTGCAAATGTTTGGTCTGCTGGACCACTGGCTATGCTATGCTTCTTCCTTCTTTTGTCTTTATCACAGCAATGCTAAGAAGTCAGGTACACACTAATGTCACCAGGAGTTCTGGGAGTGATTCAGCCCTACAGAAAATCTAATTTCATGTTATCTGTCTTCAGGACATTCACAGAATTTCCTGATGTACAGGTAATAACTCTGCAGGACAAAAAGTAGTATTGTTTCAAATTTTTAGATGTTCTTCTGCTGGCAAGATTTGGCTCTAGAAGTGAGTACTTGACATGCAAGGTACAATTACTGAGCTGCCAACCTAGCTATGCTTAACAGCCGACAATGACAACGTGTGCTACCTTTTGTACGTACTACTAGTTTCGTTTTGCACTGGAAGGAATATATATTTTGGGTGGTTTCAACAATTTACTCCAGAAACATCTTTTCTGTAGTGCAAGATGCTGACAATGCAAACACTAAAATGTGAGTTAGCCTCTAAACTCAGTTCTGTTAAGTTTTTTGATACTGCAGATATAACGTACAGGACAAATAACATTTTCTTGCAAAAAACCTTAACATATGGAGCTGCACTCTATGTGAAAAATAAAACCAGGAGAAAACAAAGTTCTGTTATTCTGATTTAGAACTGGACCCAACAGAAAAGAAATTCTGGTGCAGTACATGGCACTGAATTGTATCGAAAAATGAGCTTATAAAATTTCTGAATGAATCTACTTTTATTCTTTAGTCTGCATTTGTCACTGAGTATTCTTCTTTGTTATTTGTTCCTGTTCTTTACCAGGCAGCCCACTTTTTGAACATAAAACAAATGTCTATTTATGGATTTATATTACATTAAGCAAAGTGAAGTAATTATCTACCGTGTTATACGCCCCATCAAAATTAGTCTGACAGTTCATTTGGTTGGTTTTAGCTATCTAACAATGCAGAAAAATAGGAAATCAATAGAATTGCTAATATGTATTTTGATTAAACTGGGGTAACACGTACTTCAATCCATAGATTTCGATTTAAAAAAAAATAAATTCCACCTTTCTAAAATATGTGGCTTCCATTTATGAGATGCTGGAGTATAAATCCTGTAAGTAAGGAAAACTAAAATAAAGTATAATTCCGTTTTTAGATAAAATATTTAGCTACATTTGTTTTAAACACTAAATGAAAAGAAAAATTAGTATGTTGATCTGTCTTAAACATTGTCATCCTATTTATCTTACTAGACAATGTCATTCCAAATAATTGCAAGATTTTCAGACTTCTGGCATTATAGCAAAGATGTTTCTGGAGTAAATTGCGGAAACCACCCAAAAGCACAGGATGTAATATTTTAGAACATTATGAAAGCAGATTACTCTATATTGTACCTGTTGCACTTTAGGAGAAATTAAGGGTGGTCGGTGTAATAGCAACGGAGTAGTTTAGTGGTTGGAGTCCACAATGAGAGACGTATTCTTGGCACAGTCAATAGGTGCGTATATCTACCTCAGAGACTCAATTTCTCTTTATACACATATTTAAGTAGGTAAATATTACCTTCTTAAAACAGTTATGGATCATCCAGTGAAACACCACATTAACGTCAGAGGATTATATTACAATCGTCACAAGGTCACTGTAAAATGTGCTAAAACAGCCCTGTATCTGTTATTGAAAAATACTATAAAGGCCATGAGTAACAATTATTGACACTAGCATCTTACCAGAACAAAAATTTGGCTAGGCATTTGAGCTGGACAATTTCTGCTATGAACTTTTGGAGGTTAGTATAGCTGCTCTCCGGCCTCATCAGGAACTGAGTGTGTTCAGAAGCACGGGGTGCCCTCAGTACTACAGGGGAGTGTTTTATTCTTGATCCAGTGAAGAGATTTCACCCCTTAGCCAAAAAAAGTTCTCCAGTTTCTTGGCTTTCTTGTTGGTCGTTCAGGCTGTGGTTCCTAGCCCATGCTAACAGACTGCACCATCTTAGTGATGTCTCTTGACATCTTGTTGCCTCTGACTTCATCTGTCCTCCCCAACTCACTCTGTATTCCCACCATCTTCATTTTATCAGCTCTGACAGTTTCTTCTCATACTGTGTTAGGCCATTTCAGCATCCTAGCTGACAGCCAATTATAATCTTCTTTTTGTTGGATCATATTTACCAGTAGGAAAAACAGTAGGGTGAGGCAGGTACTGGACCTGGCCCAGGAGAATGGGCAGGAACGTACAACTGCTGGTGGTAGAGAAAGATGGAAGTAGGATGTAGGTTAGCTTGAGCTACTGTGGAACACTGACCACGTACAAAAAAGCCAAGCCTTCCAATGCCAGTCTTATAAGATCTTGCATACTCTGATTAGTATAAAATTGAAAATGATGCCAAGAACAAGGTATCATTTAAAATTGATTCCTTAAATAATAAACAATAGATTTTAATAAAAAGGTACAAATGCAGGGCTACAATAGTTAAGAACTGACATATAAATTAAGCCATAATGTATGTCTTGCTTTCACGATTCTGGTGAACTTCAGAAAAAATACATAGGTCCAGATTTGAAATAATCAGAATTTTTTTGTCACCAAAAAGAAATTGTAAGAACACATACAAAAATGTGCTACATTTTGTCCTTTTACAAAGTATAATCACTCTGTAAATGTCCACGCAGCCATGCTCACTGCCCACCTTGAAGTCCCTATTTAAAATCCTTCTTTGCCATGATGATAAAACCAACCACAACGGAATCCTCAGATACACAACTGCTAGATGGCTGTTTTCCTGACCACTGTTTTTATACTGAACAGAGCTGTTTCATTGTTTTCTCGTACTTCCCCTGTCTTTCTGTTTTCTTCCACCTGTTAATGGCAGAGTTGCACTCCATATTGTGAGCTCCTTTGGGCAGGGAGTGTCCCTTCGTAGCACGTTTGCGCTGTGGGGACAAAGGAGTCCGGAGATCTAGAACTCTACAAGGAAGACCACCTGACTTCCTGGGACGTAGGGCTGAGATACGGCACTTTCTTCTTTCCCCCAGGCTTGAAACATTCTGCAGGAGGGAGCCAACCATGACAAAACCAAAAAACCAAATCAGCATGAAGAAGGGTCTCCAGCCACTGATGACATCAGATTATTTGCTACTGTTTTAATTGACCCGACTTGGTTCCTTCTGATCTATGGTTCATTCCAGCCTTCTTCTGTTTTATCTCATACATTGTTTGTCTTTGTTTCAGCCATACATTTTTTCTATTCTCATCCCTATTCTATCTTCTTTCACTCATTCTTCTATATGGATTTCTCTTTTTTTTTTTTATGAAATATTACCTAAAAATATTTAAGTTCAATGTAAAGCCTTTCACCTTCGGCTTTATGGGCGATGTAGATCTCCACTGCAAAGAAGACAGCACTTATTTATGGGGTACTAAAAAGGTGCAGTGAGAGAAGCAGGAAGAATTTTTATAGTCTCAGTGAGGTTAATTCTTGAATATTTGTATTGATCCTGTGTCTTGCTAGAAAAAAAGTGGTGAAACATTGGCAGAGGTACAGCAAAGAACCACAAGGCCTGAGAAAACACCATACAGTGTGAGACCTCAGAAGTGCAACGTGTTTTAGCTATGTGTAGACTGAAAAGTAACTTGACTACAGTACATAAATATCTTCATGGGAAGAAAATACTACCTACTAAAAAGCTCTTTGATCTTATGAAGAGGCATATCACTAAAACAGAACGCTGAGTGCCAAAGTCAAATTCAAATGCATGTTGAAAATTCCATACACATTAGGCATACAACTTCAATAATAAGAACATTTGGTCACTAGAAGAAATGCAGACCAAACAGGAGCTTCAAATAAGGCGTGGATGCCTTTGTGGAAGGTAAAATTCAGCCAACCTTTGAGCTCTCCCTTTTTCAGTAAGAGGCACGTTTTATTCAAACACACGTTATCAGGCATCAGCATCAGAGCTGATGGTCTGCTTATCTCTTTGGCTTTGAATCTGTGACTCTCATGACATTCAGCAGCTCAGTGGCCTCAGTTCTACCAGTCTTGCCTGTGCATTCTTCTTCTGATTCCACAGTTATTGTGCAATGGCTGGCTGTTTAATATAGAAGATTCTTTTGAAGTACTGAGTTAAAATATAATTAACCCTTCTGGTCTCAAAACCTGCTTCCAAATCTGTGGCAAAGTAGAAGGATTATCTGTCTCATATTGCTTAGCAACTATAGAACTTACTAAGCCTTATTAGTTCATGAAGTTTGTTGCTTGCTAAGGTTTTGGGGACCAGGATCATTAGCAAAATTAGGCTCTTTTATTATTTCATCTCCATTAATGTAATAGCTACAAATTTTGTGGTGCAATTCAAAAAAAATGTGACATATTAGTCTAGATGTTTTCACGACATTTGGTGCATCTGTCCCTTAGCAAAAATATACAGACTGCCACTCCAGTAACGGAACAGGGCCAGAGCACTGGCCAAGCGCTGCTCCAGTACTGCCCATATTGTTGAATCGTTACCAGGCACCCAGGCACAAATGCTAAACCTCTAGAGAACAGCCGCAAGATATTTTATTTGCTAATGCAGACACGGCCATAGAATCTACGGCTATACATACCAGACAATTTCCTCCCCTAAGAACCGGATTAAAACATCTCTTTGATAAATCTACCCAGGTGCATAAATTGTTCCAGGGCGCAATAATTAAACTTGCAACTAGAGCCTATTGTAAGTTGAGTTTGAAGCTAACAACTTTTAGTCTTTGGAAAATGTATTATTCTCTGTTAGCAAAATTAAGAGCTATCAAGAGCTTCTACTCTTGTCATGAGTAGCTGTCCGTGTCAAATGACAGTCCTCTCTCAACAGTTTCTGTGGTGTATAAAATACTACACTGAAGCCTGTAAATTTAATGTTTCGGGGCATCTTTTATCATTCTAGAATGCTTTGAAATCTTTCCAGTATTTCATATTCTTCTCAATGTGAGAGTATCAGCTTTGAACACAGCACTGTCACAATAGTTTATAATTAAATGTGCACAGACACCTTCTACTTCTACTTGATAGTGCTCCTCTTCTCAACATTGTGTTACCCCATTTAACCGTAGCCCTGCACTGAGAATCCCTGCTGAGGCAATGACCTTCAATCACCTTCTGTTCTTTGCTGTGTCCTTGTTTTCAAAGACAAGCTCTATTATACAAGTACAAGATGTAGACTTTGTTTCTGAGGTTGCTACTTTGCACCTAGCTATATTAAAACAAATCTCTTTCACTACTATCTGGTGATTAAGGTTTGCATTTCATACTTTTTCCATACCTTACCAGACATCGTCATCTGAGAGATCTCTTCGCATGCGGCCATGGGTATCTTCCCACAGTTGACTACATTTTGACATCTGCTTGTAAGCCAGTGCTTAGTACACCTAGTACATCTGATTGATTCCATGTACTACCCTTCTAACCAACATGTCATCCATTGCCAAAACAAATAAATGGAAAGATACATGTATACTATGTCAACATGCAACATTAAACGGCCTGCTTGTAAAAGAAATGGTGTGTATATTTAACATTAATTTAAGAGCCTTAAATTAATTGGGAGAGTTTACCTTTTCTGTGTATTCCATTTTTTATTTATCAAAAAAATCTCTCCAAGAAATTTGAATAATTAGTATTATTATGGATACGCTAGTTGTAAATCCATAGTTACAGGTGCATTGAAAAAGTGGTTAAAATTTATTTTGTTGACCTTTGAATAGGTAAAAAAAATAATTAAATATATTCTTCCCCAACTCAAATCAATTATTGTTACACCAAATATTTATGAATGTTTTCTTTGATTCAAATGAAAGACTTGAATTTAGAAAATTTTTAAATGACTGATTAAAATAACACAGAACAGCACAGTGGCATAAAATGCTACTTTGTGTTTCTCTAGTTTTAGGTACTTAAAACTTCATAAATGTGTTCTTTACAGTATATGTAAATATTGATTAAAATCTCCCAGATAGGCTGTGTGTTTAAGTAACAACATAAAGTATTTCTATGCCTTTTATCTGTATTTTTTCTTCCTATCTTCCAACTTAGGAGAGAACAAAGATTCACAGAAATATCTTTCATTTCCTGCCACATTCATGCTGTACCCTTATTCCCCCCAGTGTCACATATTCCAGGCCCTTTTGTCAGGTGTTTCGCTTGCGCTCAGTCTGGTCCCTGTGCTCTGAAGTGCCCTATAATAGGAGCTATGGAGAGAGAGAGAGACACGCGTACACACATACATCACATAAACACCAGTGCATACACAGACGTCCAGTCACAATAAGGACTGTTCTATAAATTTGGGTTGCTTACTTGACCTTACATATTAGCACACTTCTGCAGTTGTAGCAATCATAAAAGAAACCAGAATGCAAATTTGGTCATTGATTGTGTCTTTTGCTTGATGTTTGCAGCTAATTTCAAAGGATGGAGAGAAGATCTGATTTTCTGGTGGCTGAAGTTCAATAAGAATACAATACAATATTGTTACAGCCAACTTTTCATGATGAAATTTCTGGTAAAGGCTCACTTCTTTCATTATGTTCTAATACCACCAAAGCAATGTTATAGAGAATTAAGCTCCCATAACACTGAAGAATTATCAGAGTACCTGGGATTTGTTATATTTTAATTTAAATGAAGACATTGTCATCTATTTGGTGCTGATTTAAGAATACACACTGGAAACATTTCATACCTAAATCAATAATGAACAGCATGTGATTCCCTGCACTTCTATTCTGAGTGATTCCTCTGTAAACTGCGTGGAATGGAAATCAAGACAGTATGTTGTGACATACTATGTTCTTTGATGGAATGATAGTTTTATTTGATATTGCAGCATTCTTTTCAGTGCAAGATTTTCAGGAGGTTTCTTGAGCGGCCGGGGAGCCCTGAAGGTGAATCAGCTAACACTAAGTTTCTGAACCTGTAGTTTGGCAGGTAGAACTGGTTTACCGGCTCTGCCAGGTAAATCATAACATCTCAGCTTCTCTACTATCTTTTTTTTTCTTAATAGTAGTAGAATTTTCTTGGCTAATTCGTGTGTTTGTAACTTCTTTTGCCATTGAACCAAACTCTGCAAAAGGCAAGCCATTTAAACAAGCTGCAAAACATATTTATCAGACTCTATAACATGCCATTGTTTTCACATCTATACACTCTTTAGCTGCATGTCATGTTAACAAGTGTCAGAAAATCCCTAGTAGGAGCAGATAGTAAATCCATTCTCTACCCACATGTTTTGTTCACGTGAAAATGTGAAATGTTTTTGCCTTACACCACCCAGACATTCCTGTTGTTTCAATAACAGAGAAGAAAATAAATAAATAAAGACAATACAATAATTGCAGAAGGCCAGATCCTAACGATAGCAAATGTCAGCCGTCTGCATCACAGACAAGATTTGGCACAGAGAAGTGTAGAGAGAAAATGAAGCATCACTGAAGTCGATAGCAAAACCTCTGCTAATTTCAGTACTCTGGAGTTTGTATTGGATGTTTAAAGGAAAAGTAAATAAGCATGTATAATTTAAACTGAAACCAGACAAGCTGATTTTTCAGGGAAATAAAAGGGACTGCTCTCAAAAACTGCAAAAGAAAATGAGATTTTTTAATTACTTTTCATATGCTGTCAAGTACAGGTTCCCATAGCATCTAATTTATCATTTTGTTATTTGGTTTCTCAAAGTCTACCAAACTGGTCTCTGCAAAAAATCTGTGCACTAAGGTAAGCCTGAGGAGGACATGTTCAGAATCTTGCAAATGAGATGACTAATCTGCATGAAACCATTGGACTCCGTATCCTGAGGCATGAGAAAACTGTCACCACTGACTGGTGACTCAGAAGTGCAAATGCTTCCTTCAATCTGAAAAACATTAATGTGGGAGAAAGACAGATGTTGCTAAAGAATACAGGACTACTCTAGAAGGCTGAAGATTAATTTTTCTTCCTGAGCCTAATCAGTAGTACGGGGGAAAAAAAAAATGCAGAAATGCTTCTGATTAAGTCCGTTTCTGAGTTTGTTACTCCTGTTGTGTATGGTTTGTACAGCTGCAAACGATCTCCTGCACGCTGTCACCGAGCTAAGAGAGGCACCAACCTGTTACCCACCAGCTGACTGGACAGGGACAGCATTTACCTAGAGACTGAAGCAACGAAGGTCTCTTATGACTAGAAACCAGTTTAACTAATCATGGATGCTTTTTGTACCTAGCCTACTTTACTTTAAATTGTCTAATATGTTACCTATCACCAGCTTTTCGTCAGTTAGATTTATTTTCTCCAACACAAACAAAGCATGTTTTATCTTCAGGGGCCATTATTAAAACTGCTAAATAAAGTAGCACAAGGTAATTGCATAATGTTATTTTAGATCAAGACACGCTTTCGCTTTGGCCAATATTTCTTTTCTTTTGATATATGATGCACATTTTCAATTTTTACCATGTTTACAAAGATTACTGTTTATTTGTGTCCTTGTTCAAAGAAAACTGCTGACTGAGATCTACTGGGAGTTTATCTTGTTGACACTGATTTTATCTTCCTCTTGCCCTTTTCACAATTAGTACTGCATATTTTAAGATTAAATCTGTCTGGAATATGCTCTATTCTATTGAACAATCTGCAAGCAACAGAGAACAGCAGCATAGCACTGTCACCACTTGGAATGTCGTAGGCTGCTAATTTTGCTCATAGCAGGCCACAGAAGGATGCAGAAGAAACACATGACAATTTCTTGAGAAGAGCCAAGTGCAAAAATCTAAAAGGCAGATTTTAAGGCTATTGCTGAGGGGCAGATTGGCTACATGCAAAAACTGTTTGCACAGAAACTGTGTCGCAAAGCTGCATGTACAAGAGTGTTTCTTGGGAAGAAGAAATACTTAATTGTCCTTCTAATGACCAGTCTTTATGAAATACAGTGATTGGGAAATCTTCTCTGAAACTTCAAGCCAGAGGTAATTTAGCAAATCAGTGTAGAACAACAAATACCTTTTCAAAAATTTCAGAATATATTACAGACTGAGGTGAATCTGGAGTTTGAATATCAGAAAATATTATTTCCTCCCATTTTATCAGCTACCTTAATAAAAGAGATATTTCTCCACAAACAATGCCTATCATGATTTCTTACAACTTCACTCAACTCTAATTAAAAAAAAAGTCATTTTGACAGCTCATTCCACCAGATGGAACTGTTCATATCACATTTTCAAATGTTCTGTTCAGACATGAGCATATATATTATACACAGTATGCACAGTACGTATATGCTGAGAGTTCATCACTGAGACAAAATAACAGAGCTACTCAGCACCCTGGTCTTTTTCTAGACAGATTTAACTAAACAAAATGAGGGGAGACCAAATTTAGTTATAAATTCAATTACAGTAGAAATTGGAAATAATCAATGTACCCTGTTTTGTTCTGTTGTGTTGTTTTTTCCCTCAGGAGACACAATACTTCTTAGTGTCCAAGATTCTGCTTCCCAGATGTTTCAAAGTTGAATGTCCTTTAAGGAGGCATTGGTATTGATAATTGGCATCTTGGAACAGGAGATAAATGATTAATACCATAACAAGAAAATAGTATTTCTTAGTAATCAAAATGTATACTTTTTTCCTGTGATACACAGCAGCATTCTGACCCTGTCCTATGGTTCTATGGAAATTCTTGCAGCATTACTGCGAAATGATGCAGCATACTTTACCCAAGCAAAGTATTGAGATTACAAACCTAATAATGCTTAACAAAGATTAAGCAAAAAAGAAATATCTAACTAATTAATAAAAGAAACTTATTGCACAATAAACAGGGTAGGTGAGAAAAGAATCTGCAGCGCGTAAGGGGACAGTCCCCGCAGCTCCTGCTGGGCCTCTACATGGAGGATGACCAGAAGAAGTTCTCCTCAGAAGGCTCCTCCTCTGTGCGCTGCGGCTCCCAGTGAGGGAGCTTCCAACTACTTCTTAGCAGGCCCTTTGTCACAAGTGTCAAAGCTCTGCTTGGATAAAACAGAGAATAAAGGCCATTTTGATCTGCAAATTTTTTGTGTTATGAAACCACCTCTTAACTGTTAACAAGTGAAGAAACAAAAGTAGACATCAGATTAGTTTAGTTTCGTTAGTAATAATTGCACGTAACAAGTCTCAAGTACATGCTAGCCTTGTTTGAGAGAGTGACTTGAAAGATGCAATTTACACAACATGTGCAGACTGAAACAATATATTCTTTGTTTCTACAGATCACTTATGGAGAGTGGGTATACAATGATTATCAGTTACGTGCAACTAGAAGCTAAGACTTTTTATGTTTACCAAATGCTTTATGTACAGTCCCTGGGAAATGATGGTATTTTTCTGAACGTTTTTCTGCATTTTCCTAATATTTTAAAAAACAAACATTAAAATTGTATAACAAGCCACCTCTGTTAAGGAACACTCATATTTTACTTAAACACTGTTAATATTTAGTATTCAGAATTTATGCCTGCAAAATCTACTCACTACTGTACAGAAACAAAGCTTTGTAGTAACATTTTATTTGTATAAAGCTGTGAATGACAGCATGATGAACAAATTCCTTCTCCCAAAGATAAAACAACGCTCAAGGAGTGGATGAAAGTGAACCAAGTATTGATGGCTGTCTGCTTCTGTAGATCACTCTATTTAGGTGCTTATTGCTATAAGCCAACTGTGTGCAGCTTGGAAAGGAATATTCCACATTGACATGCATTGTAAACGTGTCCCCAGCCAGCACAGATGGCATAAAATGCTTAGTGTTGTTTTCAGATGACATGTCATGCTGTGGGAAGATATGGCTGGAATAAATACATTTTATTTTGCCTTCTGACATTTTTCCATATGACTTAATTATTCAGAGAATAGTATAAAGAGAGCTTCAGTATGAGAGGGATCTATTATATACTCATAAGTGAATTCAATACTTTGTCTAATATGTTTTAGAAAATAAATTTGCATGATATGTAAATAATATGCCACTTGGTTGCACTTGGTTTAGCTTATGTATTTTGCCCAAAGGAACAGGTGATTACGAGCTTACTTTCCCTTTCATCTATGTATTCTGAACAGTTTACATAATAAGTGATTATTCAGCTATCAATGTATAAATTCACAAAATAATTCATTCATTGCCAGAGAAATAAAAGACTGATTCTACCCTGTTTTCACTATGTCTTTTGATGATAGAAGAAAGAAATTAACAACAGTTAGCTGCAGAAGTGGAAAGAAACACGGACAGATTCTCTGTCAGCTCTGTGCAGGTGGGGAGGAATCGAGCACAATCACCTTCTGCACGCACCAGTCCAGAAATCGCACTGCACGGAGAGGGTTCTTCCCGGCGCAGAACAAGGAGCCCGAGTTCACGCCTCGCTGCAGGTCGGGCAGCAGCGTCCTGCCGGGGCCGGCTCCTGGGGAGCCCCCGGCCCCCCGGCGCACACTGCCACTCCAGCACTGCGCTCCCGCTCGAGGGACAATCCATCTTTCGTTCACGTTTACACAAAGAACAAAATGCTCAGCCGCCTTGTAGCAACTACAGACGATACAGTAGCAGTGGTGTTATAAATAATAGATGTGCCAATTTAATTTAGGTTTTCTAATAAATGTAGAAATTCTTTAAGCATTTTCAACCTCTGGAGTTGCTCAAGCATGCGTTTTCTGCTTAGTAGATGACTCAGATTCTGTACTATCTTTTCTGCTTAAATATTTTCAATCAAATGAAATTAAGTATGACCACTGTAAAAAGTATTTAACTTCTTACATTACTTTTTTCAAAGCTTTTGAACTTTACATTAGCTAATATACTGAGGGAGTAGTATAAAACATAATAAATCTACTTGTCTGACCTCAAGTAATAGCTACGAAATTTCTCAAATTTATTTTGGTCGAATAAAAAAAAAAAGTAGCATTTTTATTCCCTGCAATTATAATTACTTTAGTCATGTAAATCTTCATATTTTAAGCTAGACCTCTACAGTTGTTTTTCTTCCTTACAAACCCTACCTACCTCTAAATTCATTATTTATTTTAAGAAACAAAACACATGAGAAAAATTAATATCCAATATCATTGCATAGCCTATTTATAAATGGATGTTATATTTCAGAAGTGAAAACCAAAGCTATTAATGTCTTATTATTACTCTCAATTATGCCTCTAACGCACTGTAGAGAGCAGACCTTCACTAGCTGGTGATGGGTTAGGAGTTTTAATACACTTTGTCTGAGTTTATGATTATCTTTAAATCATTGTGTTTGGAATGCATGCTAACATAATATGAACGCGTACCAGTGTGATGACTAACAGCACCTCATGTTAGGTGACTAACAAAAAACTAATGGCAATTACATGCCATGGTCAGACTGGTGTCACAGAAATAAGAGTTTACTCCTTGGACTTCGTGTGGATACGGAGAGTATCCCTTCCATCGAATAGGCAAAGGAAGCCAATAAAGAGTGTGCTTTTAAAATCTATACCACATATGAGAAAGTAAAGTAAGAGTTCATACACAGGCAAAGATTTAAATTATTTTGGCTACCTGCAGCGTAGGTACTTCTCCATGAGAAGCCACTCAAGCATACTATAGGTAGTAGTTTACGTTCTAATAAAATTATTATCTTTACTTTAGAATACACCTGAGAAAATAGCTCAAGACGTCAAAAGGGCATAGGATGGAGTCTTGCTAGAACACAAGTCAGCCTTGAATGGGTTTTTGCCTCTTGTTACCATATGACCTTTACCATAGATTCTAAAATAATAAAGGTAGGGAGGGGTTCCTTTGCTAGAGCTTCCTGACAAATCTGACTTTGCTAGAATTATGATAATTTTTGAATCTATTAATCCCTAGTTCATCTGTTTTAGGTGACAAATAACCTTAGAACATGAGGAAAAAAAAAAAAGAAATGCATCTTCTCAGTTCTAATATTTATTCCTTTTGGTTTACGTGCAAAATAGAACTTACAGATGTCATGAGGTCAGACTGCGATTACAGAATTTCATAAAAATACTTTGACTTTCTGGCCAAAGTTGCCAGGCTTTGGGGATCTAAAATCAGGTGTCTACGCCTATGTTTTAGTAACTGAACATGGAACTTGATTGCCAAAGACTGGAAGCAACTCCTGGAGAAACGAGGCTCACGGTTTATTTTCTGAGGTCCTCTTCAGTCAACCCAGGGCTTAGAGGCAAACCATATATATGTGGGAGCAACGGTGTTTTAGTACATAATACCAAAAAATCATACAGAAGCCTCTTGAAATGGCCTAGAAGAAGTTAAGCATAAATTTGGCTTCAAGCCTCCCTGATACACAGCTCAGAATCTCAATCTGGGATGACCAGTACGAGTAACATAGTTTTTAACCTGCAGATTTTTGGCTTTACAGCAAAATAAAAGTAGATTTTTTTTTTAATGTTCATAGCCATATGTATTATAATATATACATGAGTAAAGTTAGACAATGTTGCAAAGTAAAACAAAATTTAGATCACATAAGACTTAAAATTGCCTTAAAGCTGCATGAAAACTGGGTCTTTTGATTCTCCTTCTGCCCCAAAAAAGTAAAAATCACCTTCCCTTTCAGCTTTTGTCTCTCAAAAAAACACATCTGGATCTTCTTAAAAAGATGTCACTGTTGTAAAAATTGGGAAAATTATTATTTACATCTTAGATATTTTAAACTATAGGAAACAAATAGAACTGAGGCCTAGACCTTCAACTTCACAAATTGGAAAGAGATGGTGGCAGCCTCTTCTGCACATAGAAAAAGGGTGGAGAATCACCTAGCATACTGAAACACTCAGATTCTCTTCTCCGATTCACAGGACTTATATCTGCATTTCTTGCTTCCCACCGAAACTGCGCTGATCATCATATTATGCATTAGCCTGTATTTTATGCATTAGCTTGTGTTTTCTTAGCCACTCCTGTTAAATCTGTTCTGGTTTGCATCAGTTATTTCAATGCTTGCTGACACAGAGAAGATGTAGGATATTCATCTCTAAAAAAACTTCATAACGTACTGAAACGCACGCCTTTGCACTAAGAAATATTTCAGTACGCTGTACTTAGTGGAACAAGACCTACAGAAAAAAAACCTTCAAAAGCATTGTCAGAAGAGACAGAGCATACTGCTGTTCAGATCTACTTTCTATGTGCAAGAAGTATGAATCCACACCTGCCAGGGTTGGCGAGTGCTTTAACATGTAGACTTTCAGGTTAAGAAGGATCAGCTCCCTGCTAATTTTATAAATAAATCCCTTTTTTAAGAATTCTTTTCTATTTTCTACTAAAACTAGTTAGCAATCTGAAGTTTGTAAATAGTTTGCAAGTGACAAAGGCACTGACTTTTTAAAATATTCCCGGTATATGAACCGCTTTGCTTCTTAAGAATAACAACATTTAATATGATATATATTTTTTTCATACCACCTTTTATGCTCCAGGCTGAATTCCATTCTCCCCGGAGTCAACAGAAGTCACTGATTTCAGTAGATATAAAATATTGATTTCTGCTTGTATATAAAAAAATACAGCTTTTACTACATAATCATCTGCTTACATTGTACCATTTCAAGCAGAATTTGAATGTGGATCAAGGAAAACTCATGGTTTAGCTAGTGTTATTTATTTACCTTACATTTTGTTCATTACAAAGCACCTCAGGTACTTTGCAAATCAGCATGAAACCTACACAAAACTCAAAAGATTTTTGTATTGTCTTTAATTCCAGATGAGGAAAGGCTGATGATTTCACTTTAGCTATTTGCTGAGATTTGTTCATATTCAAAACTCCAACTGCAACTCAGGAGGCAAGACTATGTGGAAATAGAAACTAAAAATAACACCAACTACTAATTTTTAAAATTTATTTTAAATAATTTAATAATAATTGAATTAGTATTACTAACGTTAATCTAGTTATAAAAAACATTGTAAAGCAGTTGAATTTAATAGCTATGAAAACCACTGTCTTTTGCTAATTAATGTAATTTCTAGTTCTAGCATACTTTGAGCTGATGGTCTCAGTCTCAAAGAACCCCCAAAGAATTTCAAAACTTCAGATATATGGTGAAGTTGTGAGAATATGAAAACTGGACAGTAAACCATAGGAGCCAGATAGACAACAGCTTCATACGCTTATGCTCCAGCACAGATGGGAAGGCTTTGGCTACAGCATCAACTGAAGATTTATTTCTTATTTAAGTTCATGGAATCTTCAGTTTTCATTTGAAGTAAATACAACTCCCGTCTCCAATGTTTTGTCCAAGTACAGAGCGAACTGCATGCAGTTTAACTACTTTTTCTTGGAAGAAGTGCAGAGTCAATTATTTAATTATTGAACCTGTGCTTCTTCGCACTCTGCCAAAAAGGGTTCTTCTTTCTTTTCAAATGATTATTGATTTGGAGAATAGTTCAGGTTACATGCTGATAAGATGAATTATATCCTGTAATAGCACACGTAAACCTTCAGTTAGGAAGAGCTGAACCATCACTTGTACGCATAGTCCTGTGGTTCTGTTGCAATGACTAACTTGGCCATTTCAGCTAATTAAAAGGCAATACAAATTGTTCATTTATGGGCTGATCCGATTCTCATTAAAGTCAATGGGAATCCTTCCTTACTGAGAAGTGGGTCAGACTGTTCTCCAGTTGTGGAGCTGGGAAGGATATTGTGATCTAAGTTTAAGAAAATGTGAAAGCTGTAAGAGACAAGCAGCAAAGCTACGAGAACACTGTCAGAAGAAAGTCAGAAAATCAAGCGCTAAGGAGTTACGCAGTGTAAGGTAGCCATTTTCTCTGGTAGTTCACCTCGGAAGGGGCCCCAACCCTGCTCTCTCTGGTGACCCCCATGTGCACCCCTGAAGGAAGCCAACAAGGCCCACTAGTGCTGCAGCCACAACCAGCCGCCGTGCCGAGAAGAACAGCCAGAGCAGGCACCACGCGCCGGGCTCCGCTGGTCTGCTGGGAACGGAAAGGCGTTCTAATGAACACACTGCATTCTTCACAAGGATGTAGGCTCTCAAATTTTTGTGCAGTTCATTTTCTGGTTTGTGGAATCCAGTAGGGCTCAGCTAAGGTTAAAAGAACTTCGGGTAGTTAGTAGAGTAGAAGAAACAGCCCAGTTATCCCAAAGAAAAACTGAGACAATTTTCTTTGATAATCCACTTTTGGCTGGTCAAAGCACCAGGACTCTCTTTTGGCACTGGCTATGTAGTCCTGCGCACCTTGTGTGTTAACAGCACGCTCCCTCTTGGGGAAGCTGAGCCTGGCGGGCGGGCGGCCAGCCCCCAGCTGTCCTTTATACCCGTCATATACCCAGCTCTCACTGAAAGCAATTCTCCCCATCAAGTCTACCACTACGACTGGACACGGAATTGCTTCCTCACCGAGTGCTGCTAGAATGAACCAGGATAACCTAAAGATGTTCAAACTCTTGAGTTATTTGACAGACTCTGGGCAAGGAACAATGACGCATGCAACTATCTCAACTTTTAAGCAGCCTGGGGGAAGGTCCCTCATTTGTCTTCTGCGGCATCATCTTGACCTGATTTGGCTGCAGCCAAAAAACAAGTCTACCTCCACTGTGCTTTCCCCCTATATAAATTGCAGTAACTTTTGCACACCTACAGATAAGAAAAAACCTTTGCAGTTTCAAGGTCAGTAAAATCTACAAACTTAAGTACCACTGTCAGCTTCTATCCATGCTGATATTTTGTATATGAAATAGTGTATGTGTATAGATACACAATGTTTATTAAAGAAATATTTTTAAAGTTTTTTCTTCAAATTACCATGACTTAAAGTAGATCCCTAACTGCACTTAAGTGCAGTTTATTTTCACTTAAATGCAAATAGAATAGTCTTAAATGGAGATTTAAATGGATAGTCTTAAATTGACAGTTTTAAATAGAGTCTATCAATTTAAGAATAGTCTCTTTCTTAAATGGAAAGAAGATTTCAACCTTAATTTTTGTTAAAAAACAAAACCATTGCAAATGGACCACCAACTCTGGTCTGCAGAATTAACAACTTCCATGAAGTACGTGGCTGTAGATACCTGTTGCCTGTCTCACTTAAATCTCTCCTTTGCATTCTAATCAGATAAAAACAGGGTCCAATTCCCAATTTGAAAAATAAACACATTAAAGAAAATTAGTTTAGGCATCATTACAGTGTACATACATGAGTGTCTACTTTTTTAAATTTTCTAAACAGCATTTAAGTACAAACCATAATTTCTCTGTGTGGCTAATTTGACCACACATATTGCAAACTGTTTTCATTTTCCTTTATTGTCCTCTAATGAGCTCATCAAGAGTATATAATTAGTGCAGTAAACTGCACAACACAGGCTCTGCCCTAAAGCAGCGAAGTAGAGCTCTTGCCTAGCCCCCTCTCCCACTGGAACTTCGTGCTGGTAATGGACCATGATCAGTGGGAAGTACATTGAGGGATACGCTCTTTTTCAAACAGTTTGCGATCTCTAGCTTGAAGCAACAGTTCTGGGGCTATCACCATCTGTACTGACGAACACAGGAAAGTTGTTCTGTCTCTTTTTGATGAAGCTGCCAAGGTCAACTAATAATGGCTTTGGATGCCTGAAAGACACTGTAAGACTGAGCAACTGGTGATTTCTCTTTATGTAGAAAACTTTTAATACTTGCTGCAGTAGGTAATCCTAGAATTCTCTGCTAAAATCCAGAACTACTGGTAGATAAGGGTTTATAAAGATACAGCTTCTCAAAGTAAGAAGACATTGCATAAGCAATGCACAAAGACAGATTTCAATACTGTGTAACGGTCAGCCAGATTGCAGCCTCGGTGTGCTATGGAGGACGTTGTACTCAAAAGGTACCATTCCTCCCTACCAATATGCAGTAGATAAAAGAAAGAAGCACTTTGAAAAAACAGTCACCTTGATGACTTCAGGATCTGGTTTTTAAGATGCATAACATATGCTACGCTGGTGTCAATAACCTCTAAGGAAGAGATCCACAGGCTCCAAATAAGCGAGCTTTACACTACTTTTACAAGTTGAAAGTAAGAAATTTCTTCCAGAAGAGTAGGGTAGCATCTGTGCATGTGCATATATATACGTGTGTGTATATATCTGTGTGTGTGTATATACACATACATATGCATACTTACAAACGATGTCCACAAAAAGAGTTTTAGCTCTTTTCCTACGGTCAGCCAGTCCCAACTAGTGGGACAGTGCTGAAGCACTGCACACATGAGTACCTGACAGAAATGCAAGGCGAGGAGCAACAAAACTAGTAACAAGATGCACTGAAAAACAAGAGGAAAATGTAATCTCAGTTACTACAAGATCTGACATCACCATTCCTCTTCAATCACTTTTTGTTTATTAGACC
Source organism: Opisthocomus hoazin (assembly GCF_030867145.1). Taxonomy (NCBI): domain Eukaryota; kingdom Metazoa; phylum Chordata; class Aves; order Opisthocomiformes; family Opisthocomidae; genus Opisthocomus; species Opisthocomus hoazin. The sequence continues at coordinate 965,971 of NC_134415.1, read as the reverse complement.
CTGCATAGCAAAATGGCACATGAAGGAGCTTCTCAGGTAATTAGTTTATCAGGGCTCTAATCTTCATCTGCAATTAATCATGTAAAATCGTATCACCAGTTTAATTTTAACCCCTGCTGTTCATCATCTATAGAATAAAGTACAGATTATAATGTGATGGGAACACTTTGCCATTTGAGTAAACATTTAAAATATCAAATAAATGTTAAAAATCTGTGCACAAAAAAAATCCTTTACTTAAGGTTAAAGTACCATTATAATTCATCTTCCAGTGCTGCTGCAGCAGATTTTTAAATTTCTTACACCACAATTAAAAGCATTAGAAAAAGAAAATTAACAAAATCTTAAGAAAACAGAAAACTAAATAATCTTTTTAGGATTTGCTTACATGTGTTTAGATTTGTCTGTAAATAAATAAAATCATGCAAATTGTAAAGATTCCTAATTATACATTTTTTCCCAACATAAAGAACAATTTACTATATATATTTTGATTTGCTACATAAACATTTGCAAATAAAATAGCAAATATATAATGCAAAATGAACACATACGAAGGATAGGTAAATAAGAAACTAACTTTATGACAACAGTAGGGAATTGTTTGTCACATTCTTTCACAGACGACATTGTGAGCAGCACTAGATTTTAAACAATGACTCAAACAGTTGTGAATTGAAAAGAAAAAATCTGCTAAATTTAATGTATTATTCTACTCTGAAACAAAGCTGCTATTTAAACTGAACCAAAGAGGCTCTGCAACTAAAATTTTTTCAGTACGTGATATTCCATAATATTTACAAAACTACAATGCTTATGGAAAGGGCATGAAGAGCAATGAATTTTTGAGTTTTAATGAAGATTTATAAAATGTCTCAGGCTTCTATGTGTTGTCATATCTAAAGCAGGAAATCTGGTTTTTATAATGTGTTCCTCTTAGAAGGAAAAATCCTGCACTTGACTACAACTTCAGGATCTAGCTGCAAGTCCTCCGGAGTGAAAGTGCATAAATACTGATGAAAATGAACTGGAAGTGTAGTAAACATCTAAGTTCAACTAATTTATACACTTCCATGTTTAACAATAACTATAGTGCTATGGATCAATATGGACCATTGTAGATTTTCTTGTAATTTGTAGTCGGTAATATCTGGAATTTGTACACTTCATACATGTTGTGCAAGAGGCTCTGTTTTCACAATGGCATTTCATCACGTAAGTACTCACCCAGCTGCTAGACACTGCACCTCAGTCCCAAATGTCTGACAGATTTGAAGAGTGTTCCCAGTTTCTACCTGCACTTGAGACTTCCCCAACCCACAGCGGGAACTCAAAAATTCGTGGAAGAGACTACTTCCAAAGGAACTGCCATACTGAAAGAAGAGCAATGAAGTAATCCAGTGGTAAATTATATAAAAATTCCTGAGACCAGAGAGTCACCTAGAGACAGAGCTGGTTGGATGGAGCTCTGAGCAACCTGGGCTGGTGGAAGATGATCCTGCTCATGGCAGGGGGTGGAATCAGATGATCTTTAAGGTCCCTTCCAACACAAACCATTCTATGATTCTATGGTTCTATGATTCTATGATCTGCTTGCCATTTTCCAAGAATTCACAAAATTCTACTTTTATTCATATTCAAAACACATGCAGTCCTACTGTGGAAGATAAATAAACCCAGTTTAATGATATAATGATGACATAGCAGCAGCTAAATGGCTTTTCTGCCCAGTAACGTCCAGTAGAAAAAGTATAGTCTGTACCTGGCCTGGTCTGGGACAGATGTTACACAGAATTCTAATTAATAGGAACTAAAAGAATATTGTATGCTCACAACCACTTCCAATGTGATGATAATGATATGTAAAATGAAAAATAATATATAATTAATATACATAACTTAATTATAAACATAATATATAATTAATATATGCATAACTAATATTATTAGTGGTCAGATAAATGAATTTATGGCATGGTGACTGGCACTGCATCTGATAATGTGGGCTTCTGCATTTAAACACTTCTGCTTCAGTTAGCACCAGGTTCTGCTCTCATGAAGATTTTGAACAGGCCTCCACTTTCTGAAATCCCCAGGCTGTCCCAGGCAATTAGTTTCTTTGGGATCAATAACTGAAAAGTATGGGCTCAGTGTGAATGCGGGTGTGCGAACTGGAGCCATGGCCTCTCAGTGGCTCCTTTGCACACACACCAGCTCACGTGCCATTCTAGCTACACAAAGTAGTGCAACACAAGCGACCTTTTCCTCGTAATGTTGGTGAACAACTTCACTGGAAAAAGCATGCTAAATATTAATCATAGGAGAGTAAATGTGTGCAGAATCCTGCCCGTAAATAATGTACTATATATCTCCGATGGCACTCAGGGGAGCAGAACAAATATAATTCCCTCTGCAGTAATGAGAAGTGCATTTGTTAGGTCAGAAGAGAAAGAACAAAAAATATAAAAATAAACACAGAACACAGTAAGTTAACTGTCCACTGTTTTTCAAAATTAACTATAACAGAAAAGTCTTGATATACTTTTTTTAATTGCAGTACCCAGATTCTCAACTGAAATACAGTTGTCTTAACTAGTAGAAAAAAACCCTCAAATATTTTAACATGCAACTCTTATCGTATTTGCTAAGTCTGAACTTCTGTATCTAATTAACGCAAACACATAAACAGAACAAATCAATGAAGAATCTGCATATATTCCAGCCATTAAACAAACATTTATAATTGCCATAGAGTATGCAGACAGTTTAATGACAGGATGACACTTGAGGACCACTGCTTGTTTAACAACTCGGACTGACAGGGAGCCTTGTTTTCTTTTGCCAACGTGACGCGCTGTGGGATCTGCAAATCAACACCAAAGGGACCTGGCTGCCGCCCCCGGAGAACTCCAGTGAGTGCCGGGAATCTCCGCCCGTGGAAAAGTGGCAGCAATAACAGAGTCACCTTCCATGCCCGTTTTTACCTACGCTTCCACTCCATCCAACCACACCCGGGCATAGCTCGTTTTGGCAGAAGGTGACTGCAGAATTGTTTCATTGGTAGGGAAGGGACAAAGCAAGGGTGTGATAAGTCGGATGCTAAATTCACAGAAAAAGGACTGAACTGTTCACACAGTCCAAAGCATGAAGCTATCTCAGATTCACGTCCTAATCATTAAAACAATGTAAAACTCTTCTGGAAGCAACTGAAGTAACTTTTTTAGTTACTGAAGGAATAAATTGTTGGAGAGTGTCTATCCTCCTGGGGCCAACTGGCAAAAGAGTGCCGCATAGCACTTGGCAGTATCTTTTGGGTCCCAGGTGACATCCAGCAGACCCTCAGAAAAAGATTATTGTGATTTCAGTGGTATATCTAGTTAAAAGTGTCTGAAATAATCAGCTGGCTCTAATGCAGCCCAGCCGAGTGGCATTTACACAGCATGCAAACTAGGTGTGGAACAGGGATGGGGCTGATGGTGGTGCCAAACATGCTGCAATGGTATTGAAAAACTGTGTGAGAAGGAGGTACTCAAGTCAACAAAGCTTTGTCCACACTATCTGCTGGTGGAATGATCCTGCGTGTGCTTTCTAAACAAAAAAATTTACCAAGATACAAAAAATGAGCCTCAGTTGTGCTGCTTGCGAAAGGCCAAATCCATGCCAAGCATGGTGCCAACAGTTAAGTGACATGGATGATCAGGGATCCAGTGCTTGAGCTCAATATTTCCATTTTTTATTTAGCAGTGAGGATAGTCTTATTGTCTCCCCTGCAGCCCAAGTCTAAACACTGCGGAAAAAAAATCAGTCACTACTTGGTTTTAGAGCGGAAGCTAAGCAACAAAATTCCAAGCAGGGAATACTGCATAATACCATACAGTGTATGAATAATATATGCTAATTTCTGTATAATATAGTAAGAAGACTTACTCCTACACTTCTGAAGGTCAAAAATTAAATTTCCTTTTCTGTGAGCAAAAGAGACCGAAGAACATGGCTTTATGAAGGCAATGCAGAAAACATTAAAGGGTCTAAATAGAACAGGAAAAAGAGGTCTAGCAAATTTCTCTCAACTATCAGCACTTCAAATTTGAAAATCAGAATCCCAAGAAATATTATTCCAGACTCTCTGAATTATTATTCAAGTTCACTTTTATTTATCAAATCATGTATATCAATAAACCTTGTCTTGCTCTCTAAAAAATGCCTGTCCTAAATACAGATGTTTAATGTATTCGACTTTGGGAACAACGATGCCTCTAGTAGTGCTTTCACAAGCACATGAGATAATGGTTGTGATAGCACCCTAAATCCTCCCTTTGTAGAACTGCATCAGATCTCTATTAAATGAAGGCAGAAAAAAAAGTCTTTGTTCTAATTCACTAATTTGAATTCATCAGACTTTTAAGTATTTGCTCATTCCCAGGCTGTTAAAACATGGTTCTAATACCAAGATTTTAGAATGACAGATTTTCTGTTTTTTTCAGAGGCAAGGAGTTACAGTATCTACCTTATTGTGATTATTTTGTATTCACTAGTAACTTTACAAAAAATATTCTTTAGGGAAACTCAAAATCATGCTTGTAAAAAACATAGTGACTGGAGAAACGGTAGGGTAGATGTGATACACAGCATCTATTTCAGAGCAACTATGTTCTAGTCAAACTTTCTGTTTTGAACACTTCACATAAAATAAAATGATGCCATAATATGCAGTATTGATAGGTTTTGCTGTCTGCATTGCAATATAGATTTACCAGATCTAGGTTCCTACAATAACAGACTTGCTGTGGTACGCAACCAGTGCCCAGTCTGGGGGATTTCTATCCCACTAGCTTGGCGTGTCAGCACATGCTAACGTGGGCATTTAGATACGTTCCATTACACAGCCATCACGATGTCAGCAATGCAGATGTTCACATTTTCAGTTGTCCTTAATCTTGCTAGCGTTAAAAGTGTCACTTGAAAATATTCCTAAAGAGACATACCATTCTAAAGTGTTTAAATAAGTTACCGATTGTTCACATAACTCGTATTCAGTGTTTGTGCAATATATGAAATACATACTAAACTGATGGAGCTAAAATATATATTTAGTAATGAAAAAAGGAGATAAAAAATAGTAATAATATTTGAGACAAGATACAAGAACAGATACAGCAATAATGGATAAGAGCAAAACAGAAATAAACTTTAACCGTATATGATAAATAACTTAAACTAATACGGTAAGTGATCACTTACATTAATTTTGTAAATGATCAAGAAGTATATATTCAGGACTAAGAAATAAAAGTTAGAATTTGGTCAGTTCACTTCCAGTTCAAAACTCTCCAGTGAGGTCGTTTATTGTGGGGCCAGGAAGCAAACAAAAAAACAAAATTAATGTGTAAAGTGGCATGATTTTTGTTGAATAAAATCTGAGTAAGAGAACTATATTACATTTCATCACACCACATATTAAAAAGATAATTTTGTACCCATGTATCATATATTACTTTTATCAAAACAGAGATTTGAGCACATACTGTATAGAAATTGGGACTGTATTTCTACTTTATTTCTTTTGATAGCTTTGTGAATTGTAGTTCAGGAAAATCTTTGCTCCCTCTAAGAAGTAATACAAAGAATGAAGTAGAGACAGAACATAGCTGAAAGATATGATGTTTAAGTTGACAGGATTATAACTCCAAAAAATGGAAAAATTCTCATTGGATTCAGTGATGTCAATTTTTATCTTGAGAGTTTGACACCTGGGCAATTTCACAGTCCTCAATTCTGTGTAAGCTCTCCAGCGCTTAGTATCTGCGTAATGATTGCAGATTGAAGCCCTTAGTCAATATTGTTCATATGCAGTACATGATCCAGAGATGCCCTACAGATATGGGACATGGCTGGAATTACACGTTAAAGCCCCAGTAAAAAGGACAATAAATTCTGAAACTATGAGGCTGCATCAGAGGACAGAGTCTGAAGCAAATAGGAAACCTGTATTTTGTATCTGTCTTGCAATTAAGAATATTACAATGTAAATGTAAAGAAAAAAGGATGCCTCTCAGCTAGTACAGTCCTGTCAAAGAAGCTGAGATTTTCATGTGCTAATTGCATCAGCATTGGGATGGACAGATGATATTGTAACAAGAATACATATTTTTGTTGGTGGGTCTAAAAAGGAGGATGATGGATGTGCAATATAGAAAAAGGAATCAATAGTCCAAAGCTATGGGACTTACAAAATCAACTTTGTTGCCTAGAGTGTTCTTCAAAAACTGTGAAAAAAGCAATGTCTTGAAATGAGATGAAATGATATAACAGAATAATAACTGATGGACCTGAAACACTTCAATCACCTGAGTATTTTGGTGGTTTAATCACAGTGCAATATTTGTGTTCCCACTGGTAACATTCCATTACATGCGGCTTTAATCTGTTTTCCTTGAGGGCAAGAGAGAGATGCCACAAGGAAATTGTCATCCAGGCAAGGAGTTCCCTCTCTCTCCTGAGCTCCTCTCTCCCCATTACCTGTTTTTTTTTATTTGGTACAAAACCAGAAAGCCAGGTGCAGAGCCAATTTCTGCGATTTTGGCAACTTCATGCTTTCACAGAAATAGTCTTCTCAGAACAGAAATCCTAACTGAGCACACAAATTAAAAATATGTGCAATAAACAAACATAATCCACTTAGAATTATTAAATGAACACGTATTTCAGATGTATATTTAAAATAAAAATTATGCTACCTAATAAATGTGACAAGTCAAAACCATATGTCCCCTCAAACTTAGGCACATTTGTTTGCAAACATACATTAAAAGAGAAGAATTATGGAGAAAACAAATATTTTCTCAGAAATACTTAACTCTGAAAGTACTTCTAAAAGAAGCAGGCAGTGCCAGTCCAACTGAAGAAAACACTTCTCAGTCTCACTACATGCAAACCAAATATGTGAAAAACATAGAAATTAGTTACCAAGAAGACAGGAATAACTCCTAACTGGAAGGCTAGCAGTCAAATTTTTAACAAAATCTAGATTATCTGTAAGGGGCAGATCCAAAGAAAACCTTAACATCTAGAGAGGAAACAGAGGTGTCTCATCCCTCTGCAAATCGAATCAGGAGCTTCAGAAGGGTGACAAAGCAGTCCATGGGGAGCTGCCTACAGCAAATCAACAGCAAAAGCAAAGTGCAGGTGCATGGCTGAAATTCTGCTCCTCCAAAGCTTAGGGAGCTTCAGCCAGAATTGCAGAATGGAAGGTGCAGTTCTGATCTACCTGGGGCAGCTGGAGAATTGTGAACCTCTGGAGATATAACCCCGCCAAACTGGGGCATATGCTGAACTACCTGATTCTGTGGGTAGTACTTTACTAGATAAATACACGCCAGTCTGCACCACCCTTCATGTTGTAGCTTGGTTAGGCTCAGAGCTGCTCCCCAAAGAAGAAACTATAGATGAAGCAAGAGTCTGTGCCCAGCAGTTACACAGACAAACAGCACTTGAGAACTGTGGGTTCCAGTTCCAGCTCACACCATTGTACATGCATTTTATTTAAGAAAAACCAACATAAAAATCATAGAATTATTTAGATTGGAAAACACCTTTAAGATCATTGAGTCCAACCATCGGCCTAACACTGCCAAGTCCACCACTAAACCATGTCTCTTAAATGCCATGTCTAGGCGTCTTTTAAATACCTCCAGGGATGGTGCCTCAACCACTTCCCCGGGCAGCCTGGTCCAATGCCTGACCACTCTTTCAGTGAAGACATTTTTCCTAATATTCATTCTAAACCTCCCCTGACGCAACTTGAGGCCACTGCCTCTTGTCCTATCACTAGTTACCTGGGAGAAGAGACCAACACCCGCCTCACTACAACTTCCTTTCAGGTACTTGTAGAGAGCCATAAGGTTTCCCCTCAGCCTCCTCTTCTCCAGACTGAACAGCCCCAGCTCCCTCAGCCGCTCCTCATAAGACTTGTGCTCCAGACCCCTCCCCAGCCTCGTTGCCCTTGTCTGGACATGATCCAGCACCTCAATGTCCTTCTTGTAGTGAGGGGCCCAAAACTAAAGAGAGTATTCGAGATGCGGCCTCACCAGTGCCGAGTACAGGGGCACGATCCCCTCCCTACTCCTGCTGGCCACACTATTCCTGATACAAGCCAGGATGCCGTTGGTCTTGTTGGCCAACCCAACAACAAACAAGCCAGAAATAAAGTTGCCAGTAAAATAAATTAAAATGACTATGCCTGTTGTGTTTTGATGTTAATGGTGCAGCTATGCATTAGATTTGCTCAAAGAATGCCTACAAGGTGGGCTTCTTGGGTAACTGAAGCACCTCCTTGTCTCATTTGGAGACCAGATACTTATCTGCTGTTATTAAGACAGGTGTTAAGTATGCAGAATAGGCAGACTTACAGATAGTATTGTAATTCCGCAGAAGTCCAGTCCTGAATGTCCAAATCTTCCTCAAATGTGGGTTTTCCAAAGGTAATTATTTCCCACAGAAACACAAATCCCACAAAAGTTTTGAAGCAAAGCACAGTATGAACTCTTCACTTTGTGAAAATGATGTTTCACTGGCATACATATTGACACTCTTGGAACTTTGTAAAATTTCTGATTAATTGCCAAACAAATGTTGATTCGGGCCTATAAATCCTTTGAGATTATACCCATTTTACAGATGTTTACACTGAAGCGCAGGAATAATTTGACATTTCCACTGTTTTACTTGTCCATGAATTTCCTGTGAATTCAGAAGTCCTAATTCTCACCTCTGTGTGTCATCCAATAGACAACCCTCCTTTCCTTGGTTCAATATATTAAAAAAAGACTAAAAACTGAAAAAGGAAAAAGAAAATATTGGATGCAATGTACACCCTCTGACATGAAAAACTTTCAATTTTTCTTTCACCAAGAATTCAAGATGCTGAATAAATTAGGCTATTATCACATTAAAAGTAAGTGCTAGGTGTTAATAACACCAATTTAATCACTGCTGAGTCAGTTTCATTTTACACAGACTGATGCTGTATTTTCAACTAAGAAATTAGATAGTAATTAGAAATTACCCAGCAATTATGATCTAAGTGTGATAATTCTCTAAATGTGTTATAAAGTACCTGACAGCGTTTTGATTATACGTTAAAAATTTGCTATATCATCAGCTTAAAATCAGATGCTTTGTATTAAAGATACTAAAGCAAAAAATGCACTGATACAGGTGGGTCTGGTAACTTCTGCTTTCTGCACTTCCGAGTTCCTGTGGGATTTTTGTAACGTGACACACAAGAATGGTCATTGAAACAAGTCGGCATTGGCCAGTGTGCAACAAAATGTGTGAGACAACGGCTGCTAACTGTTGAGGATCACTTTCCAACTAGTCCATATTCAATAATTATATGAAACATTGTTTTGGGAGAATTCGGCTTTCAAGATGAGATTTTTGACAAAAAACCAAGACATTTTTGAAAAATACCTTTTAAAAGACAATCAGCTGATCTCATAGAAGAAAAATGTTTCAATGTTCTTAAAAATGTTCCAGTATATTCGTTAAATAAATATTTTTAGAACTGTAATTCATAGGAAGCCTGTTGAAATAATATCATTAATTACACTTGGGAATGACAAAAATGTATTTTGCTTCTCACCAGTATGATAATAACTTTTTTGAGTGCAATCAATTTATCCTTATCTGCTTGAAAAGGTGCTTTACAGGCACAAGAGACTCTATTTTGGAAAAACCACAATATTTTTCACTAAATGTTGATGAATCTTGTTCTGAAGGTGTATATCAAAAAACAGAAAATGTATCAAAACTATTTACTCACTCAGATCTGTGTCATGGTGGTGTTACTCTTATGAATTGTGTATCCTTAAAGCCATTTCAAGATCTTTCTTTTTAAATTTCAGAATTGATTCAGAACTGATTTCAGAAAATGGAATTGAAAGAAAGCTTGGAAATAATGAAAAAGCTTGCAAAATATGCATAGGAATACGAAGAATAAGTATCACAATTAAGTATAAGAACAATTTGAAAACTGCATTGAGTACACAGTTTATGTTACTGCTCTGATAGAACTAGTACACTAACATGTATTGTCGATAATCTTATGGCATTGGTGGTTTTCATCCAAATCTCAATCATGAATCAATTATTTTTGTAGGAATCTCAATTTTGTTATAAAAAAAGATGAAAGACAAAGCATCTAATCTAGTTAGTAGCAGGGGAACCCTGAGAAAAGTTGCCTGAGAATAATCTGAAATCAAAGTTCCAAGAAGAAATGAAGAGAACCGCAAATGCATTACTCTCGAAAAGCTGATTTCAAGCTATCCATTTTTTTTTTAAGCTGAAGCACGATTTCTGAATGCAGACTTGGCAAACTGGAAAGTATTTTAGAACAGGATTGTCATTCTTTGTGAAAGTACTTTTGGATTTCCCCCCGGAAGGAGCAAACAGTTGAAATGTTGTGGGCAAGGGATTTTCTTTAGACCATACTCAGGCACATTAAAGGATAATTGCTGCTTCTTACTAATAAGCACAGACGACTCTGAGGAGCATTGCTGCCTCTGGTATACACAAGCACGTCAGCAAATACTCCAGCTCCAACCGAGGGAACAGTTTTACCTGTAGGCACAGTCTCTTGCTTCGGCACCTCAACACTTCAGTTCTGCTTCTTCCTTTAGAGTCTATGCAGTACTGTTGTATTTTGTAAAACAGAGTTCTCCAAAGCACATGAAGTACCTTTCAGACAAGAGAACGTTTTTTCCCCAAGTGAAGTTCAGGTAGTGTAAAGCACACAGTGTAACTCTGCTTTGTGGCTTCACACTTTGTGGAATGCTACGATACAGCTACATCAGGTATTCCCTGTCCTACCTCTCAAATTTGGTTTTAAAGGACTGACTAGATAAGTAGAGACTGTCAGAAGTTTATGTTAGCTTCAAGTTCCTAACAGTGTGAAAGCATTTTTATTGCAGTCCAAAGAAAACTGGGCTTCAGCCTGCCCTGTTACTACTCTGCCTCACAGCAACTGAAACCAGTCTCAGACGAATTTACCATGCTGGAGAGGGACCTTCCACATGGCAGTGTTCCCCCATGCTGCTCTGTCTGAGGCCTGTAAACCCCAACAATATTTTGTTTTCTTCTATTCTACATTACTTTATTTGCAAAGCTGCCCTTGATCACTACTGAATAATATAAATTGATGACATGAAAATATTTTTGTGTACATGAATTGATGTAGTACAGCTTTTAAGACTGCTTGGATTTGACAGTATAAAGTAGTTGTTAAACTAAACCAGTGAAATTTGCATTTACCAGTCAGGTAAATTAAACAAAAGAAATTTACTATTCATAACTGTCTAATCTTTTTAATAAACAGGTTTCTATTTCAGACTGTATTCTGGTACACACACACCCTAATAGCACATTCCAGGCTCTGAAGACTCACATTTTTTCCTTTTGTTTTTATCTTCTGCCTGTTTTCATAAAAGAACAAATTTACTCTATTTGTTCTTAAATTGTAATTACCTCAGATAACTCACAGATTTATAAAAGGCAGCTTAGAAAATAAGACACCCAAAAAGAAAAGGTTTTGTGATGAAAAAAAGAGTATTAGCATTTGAGACTATACGCATTTTTCTTCCCCTCTTCACAAGATTGAAATGGGTTTCATAAGAGTACATTTAACTTACACATTTACATGAAAACTACAGGGGCATTACAGGGTTCATAATAGACTTAGTAAGCATTATAATGACTTTTTTTGTTTCTTATATTATATAGCAGCACATTTACGCAACAGTCCATACGCTGGGGAGCTTGCTTGGAGACTGCTCGTCGCCTCTCCGTTTGCCGAGGTTAGACACACAGCTCCTACACCTCAGGAGCACCCCCCGTCCCTGGGATGAAATCCCGTTCCCTTCTGCTTGCTCTCCTGCCAGCCTTACGACTCTGGCGGACAGCTTCCACCCTTTTCCAGAGCACGTCACAGCCAGCTGGCGAGGATGCTCCCGCTGCCTCCACCAACAAAAAGACACCAGCGGTACCATCACCGACAACAGAACTTTGCTCTTTTATGTCTCAGTGTTCTGCAACAGAGACTCGGGGACCCAAGTGGAAAGCAATGTCTACTGCAAGTCAGGGCCTTGAGCTCCAGAGAGGGCACAAATTCAGACACACCGAATACGCTTGGTGCACCAAACAGTCCCTTGCTCACTCCTGAGACTCTGCAGAAGTTCATCGAGCTCTCTCCTCTGGCTTTCAGACAGACTGCCCTAGGAGGCTCGGATCTTTCCCCTGGCATTTGTAACTTAGGTTAGACTGATTTATTTGTACCTGTATCTTACAACTCAGATGGGTGAGTATGTTTTAGAAGTTTTCAATAGTTAAAACTTTTAATTTACTTTTCATCAAAATACTCTCCCTTTTTGTTAATTTACAAAAGATACCAATATTATAGTCACCTGTACGTAAGGAATACAAATGGATAGAAAATGGCAGAATTTGCCCATATCCAACCAATATACCTTCTCCATTTCTGTAATTCCAGAGATCCACATTACAGAACATATGCCTGGCAATCACTTACCTTAACTACGTCTATTCTGTGGCCCACAAATTCTAATGATAAAATGTATTTGGCATACCTTAACTCGTTGGTTAACAGCAATTCCACTTATACTGTGTGTTCTCACAGACTGCCATAAAATTGCAGAGAATTCAGAAAACAAAATCAAAATTATTTCTTTGATATATGAAACTAGAAGAAAAATGTACTTCACTAAAAGGTGTTATGCAGAAGTAATCAGTAGACACTGTGTAAAGCATTGACCAAAAATTGCTTCATGAAAGTTTCTACTATGGGTGCTAAAATTTTAAAATTAAATACCTAGAGTAACTTCTGTCCCAAAAGGTCACTAGTCCTTTACCAGCTTCGCTGGTATTATACAGTTATCAAGACAACATAATCATCATGAAGACACTGATTTTTAGAGACAAGGATGTTTGGGAGACATCAGAAGATAGGAAAAGACATCAGTATCAGAACCCGTTAATTATAAAAAGGGCTATGTTTACAAAATAAGGACAGGGTGACCTGGAGGTAACAGATGTAAGCGAAAAAAAGTGGAAATGGAAAAGCAAAGAAACATACGAGAAACTGTGTTTATGTGAATAATCAATATTCTGTACACTATTAAAAGAATGCATTAAAAACTTTGCACAAAGGAACACTTGAGACTGGGTAAGCAGCAGTTTGCCAGCAGGCTGAATTGCAGCAAGGAGATATCACCTTGAAGTGCCAAAGACAGCAGATCCCAGAAAAGAGCATTTACACAGTTCCGAGCCTTCCTGGCTAGTCCGCGGTGGCATTCACAGCCAGGCGCAGAAATGGCTGCCTACAGGGAGAGCCATCAAGGCTACCCACTTCTTTATCACAGAACCCCCTTGACAGCAGGGGCAACACACCAACACTGCTGCTGACGGTGAAGCTGTGGCCTCAGTGCTGGGACACAGATGGGAATTTGGAAAGAATTGCTTAGGCTTACGTGAGACCGAACAGAGAGCTACTCAAACTATTATTATATTCTGAGCTCAGGTAACACCGGGAACTTTGAACAACGATTTACCAGTTTTGTTGGCTGAAGAATAACTCAAGAGCGTGTGACAAGCTGAAGTTAAGACTATATTCTATATTTGTTTTACTAATTACCTGTTTCTGATATCCTCCCCTTAAGATCTTACCAAGGCAGGTTCTTTACTGCTTTACTTATAAGCCTGTCTAACACTGTGAGGTGAATCATGATTCATACAAATCAAAGGTGTGTAGTATGAATAAAATTTCTGAGGAACCTATATTCGAAGACATTTTTAAACTCCATGGGAATGGAGTATTTTCTCCAAATCTGCTGGGGACCAGCAGAGGAAGAACACAGGGATGGATGTTTTAGACAACAGCAAATGCCTGTCTAGTCCAGAAGCATCTCTCAAAAGGAGATGACGAAGCAGTGTGAATGTAGGACAAGCATTTATGGTACTTCACGTAGTACTTTCTCAGCTTCCACCATCTTGTATTTTAGGAATGCTGTGAGCCAGAGGTGATCCATGTGTTTTACTAAACAAGCAATACATTATTTTTATGACATTTTTGAGCCCCCATGGAACGAATACAAACTTTTGGTATCCAAAGAATTTGGGGTTAGAAGTTCCAGAGCTTCACATCACACATGAAGAATCACTTTGGTTAGTTAGTTCTGAACTGGTCACCAGGTAACTTGACCTTAAGGTAAGCTGACCTTAATGTTTTATTAACACTTTTTTTAAAAAATGTTCTCTTGACTGTAAGCTTGTTCACTGTGAGAGTGGTATTCACAGATGCTGAATTTAGGAAAAAATCCATTTTAGCAGATAGATGTTGATCTAGCAAGGTGGCACTGACTTAAACATGGCTCTTTCCAGCTATCTTAATTCTGGACAAAGTTCCATGGTGTCACAGTTAGTAGACTGCAACTCACACAACTCTGGGAAGATGTACCACAGTTCCTCCTGTCTCACGCTATACATAAGGAAGAAAAGCGTACACTCCCTCAGTCCACTGTATGAACAAGCAGAGGAGAAAGCAGCCTGGATCAGCCTCTACATCTCCCTTACACCTATGAGCAAAGATCTGCACCTCAGTTGCCTATTAAGCATACGGGAAATAGCAAGGAGAAGGAAGGGAGCATACATTTTCTGTCAACCATCAGTGAAAGAAGAAAGAAATATAAGCTTTTGAGGCAGGGGGAGACAGAGGAAGAATCTTTCCCTGTCACCCGCATGCAAGTACTGAATAAGTTGAACAGTTTCCTATGGTAGGCCTTGCAAATAGTATCCATTTCACTGCTGGCATGCAAAACTTTTATTCCTAAAAAAGTAACGCTTTAATAAAATGTATTAATTTTGAACTTTTACTTCTCATTTCTTTCTGTTTTTTAGTTTTTAAATGAGAATATCAAAATTTACTTAAGTTTGATATAGGCACAAATTTACATAGCACAGATGTCACACAAATATGTTGAAAATATGTTTTATTTTCCTCACTATATAATCAAAACTTAGGGTATATTTAGAAAGTGTTTAATGCCTTATTAAGCTATGTACCTGGTTACACATGAGCTTTCTCTACTATTGATCTGAAATCACTGCAGAAAAGCCTACTCAACAGAATTTATGGGCTACTTCAGGCTGGAATTTAGAAAAAAGCATGTATTGCATATTCATTAATCAATGAGAGTCCTTCTTTTTACAGTCTTGTTTTGTGCCAGATATTGAAATTGGGTCCATTAAGAGGGTATCTTCTACTTCATAAGGAACCCTGCTGAAACTACTTAAGTTCAACCTACGGATTTTATTCATAACCTACCATCCCACAATTTCTAAAAAGCCACAGTTGTCATCTGAACCATGTTGCATTTGTGGAATTCCACATGTTACTGCAAGTTTCTCTCTAAGTAAAACAGTCACAGACATGTATTTATTTCAAGAGATCTAAAAACTAAATCTCATTTGAGTCTCCAAGTCAGTCTTTGGACAGGCATTTTTCAATCTGAAGTGAATCCTATACTCACTAAAGAGTGAGTGTAAGGTAATGCATTCTGTAGTAATGCAAACAGAAAGTATCATAGAAAGCAGTCCTGTTAGAATTCCTATTAGAATGCCATGAATTTCATGAAAAACCTCTTTTGCAAGATTGTGAGGAGTTAACTTCTTTTGATCTATATGGCTGCATGTCAGTCAGTGACTTGGCAGATAACTGAACAGATGAGTACAGATACTATTGCAGAAAAATATTTTAAAGATTGGTTTGGCAAAAGCAAGCTACATGCTGTTGATTTCCGCTGGTGACTGTGGTGTAAATGCATTCACAGTATACGGTACTCACAGTACCTGTTGTTAAAGACTAAAACTGGCAATAGGGGTTTGAACTGCAAAGAAAACAACATAGGCAATTGTAGATATAAATCAGTTCTAAATCTCTCTATAATAAAACCTGCTAAGGGAGCAGTAATAACTTCAAACTACACTGTTTTTCTAGACGTTATGTAACTTGAAATTTTTCTACAACAAGAAGTTCTCTTGACTCTCAAATTAATTAGTTTGATTGCTACTTTTATTTTTATTCTTTCCTAAGCCTGCTGCTAGTAGTGAATTGCTTGTGAAGAGCACAGAAGGCAATAAAAAGGCTGAACTGAACTAATGTGTTGGAAGGAGGAAAAACCTTTGCAATTTATTAATGTATTCAAAAGACTGTTACAAAACTTTACAATTTAATTATTGGAAGATTACAGAACTGCTTCAGTGCTTCTGTATTGCGTTAAATAAACTGTACGTGCAAGGAGTAATAAATGAAGTTGTTAATTTCAGTGCATCCTTAGGGAATAGTAAGAGAGGGGGTTTACATTATTTAGAGCTCCACATGGATTTGAGTTTATATACAGTAATAAATCTTAACTACGTTGCTAATTAACCCTGCCTCAAGCCCCTTTTTACCTCAGGAGTTGAAAGACACAGCGTCTGTTAGGATAACTCACCATTCATATTCTTAAAGATGTTTAGGACTGGGAGGATATGCCGATAATAGGGCACCAAGGCCTCCCCCACCATGTCAGCGGACACCACCAGGTGCTGGAGGACTTTCAGCGTGACGCACATGACCTGCCGGTTACGAAGGTTCAGCGCATCTGTGGTGTAGGAAGAACAACAGGCAGAAAGCAGAATTAATTTCTGAAATGCAGAGGGAGGGGGAGGAGTCCTCTAATGGACAAATTTAATTAAACTGTACTCTGCTGGGGATTGTAAGTGGGCCTTTATTAGCCCAGCTTTGAAAGATCCCAAAGATGGATTGCAGTCCTGATGTTATAAAACACTGCCTTGTCTGATTGTTTTTTGTTCCCACAATTTGTGCTGACTCTTCAGTAACCCAAAGAATGCAGCTCATTATTCCCTCATGCTGCCTGTGTAACACTGGCATGGTCCAAACAAATAAAAACTAAATGTTCAGTAAGTACCATTTGGGGCCAATGGAACCGTACAACTGCAAGGCAACCTGCAAAGGTTGACAACAGATACATTCTAGTGCAACAATTAGTGTTTGTATGTTTGTACTCATTTATTTAACGATCATTTTATTCATTCAACCAACAATTCCTACTATTCTGAGAATCAGTACAATGAAGCAAATGTTTCTAGGAAAAAAACCCCACAAAAACCCCTTGTAGTCTTTTTTTAAAAGACAAACATTCTAGGAAAAAAAAAAGATTTTGTCTTCCCTACTTAGGTTTTTCTCTTAGCTTTCAGTGTCATGCCTCTAATCTTACGACACTAAGACATTTCATAAATATCTTTTGTTTCTCTTCTCTTTTAATTTTACTAAAATCAAGTTCTTTGCATTCTCTTTTGTAATTAAAAATTGCTCATGCTTGAAATATTTTTTTCCCCTTGCAAAATCCCTGTAGTTATAAAACCTCCTCTGAAATTATGCAGCTGGAAGCAGTTGTCAAATTTGGTCCGCTATTATGTATTGGCCTAATTCTCCTGTGTTCTGCACATTTACATAGAAGTTTACATCATTGCACCAGGAAAGCCAGAACTGTAAAAGATGAACTCATATTCAATGCTGAATGTTATAACCACAGGAGTATACAAATATGTGATTCAGAATAACATAACGTAAGTATAAGCGCTTGGAAAAAAATATAGTAAAGAACACACCGAAATTTGAAGAGGAGTTACTAACAACTTCTTGAAGAATTGCCTCTTCCCACGGAAGTGACAGGATTCGGTATTTCTGGCACCCAGTTGCGGGTGCAAGGAATGCCATTCCGTAGGGAATGAAGCAGTATTCTCACACAGGAGTGGTGTCAGTTTTTCCATCTCTTTTAGCAAATGTACTGCACCCCACCCGCTGCTGCTTCTTATCGCCTGCCTGCCGAGCGTTAAAAACCCGAGCTCCAGCGCCGAAGGAAGGGCAAGGCGAACTGGCTGTGTGAGTGTGCAGAGACAACTCTGGAAAATCAGCTGGTAAGCACCTTCCCCTCACGCCTCTGCCGGCTTCCGAGCAGCAGCAGCCCACTACAGCTGCTGCTGAGCAACAGGGCCAGAGGGCGCGAGGGGCAAAGGTGCTGCCGCGCATCACAGGGCGGTTCCAAGCTAAAGGAGCACTGCTCAATGAAAACACAGACTGAACGCCATACTTCTTTGCCAGTCCCTACTGCAGTCACCAGGCTACACCTAATTTCACGTTGTCCCAGAGCACATCAGTGTGTGGGCAGGAGGTCCATCGCTGCAGCATGCTCACACTAAGCTCCAGCAAAGAGGCTGGCTATTCCGAATTGTGCTTTCACGGGTAGATGTTCTACGGCTGCTTTAGCAAAGACAGATCCCCAGATACAACTTTAAAGGTTAGGTCCAAATACCAGGCATTAAAATATTCTCTTACAGAGGAACAGGCATTATTCATTTACTTAGAGGAGTAACTGGAAGAGGAAGCTCTGGGGTTCCAACATGTGAGTTTAGTCATGACTCAATTGTCATACACAGAAACAGCAGCTAACCGAACTAAAAGGGAAACTACAGTTAATACTTCTAATTTTCAGTACAATAATTGTTACTTATTCATACAAAAGTAAATAAATATCTGTATTCATTTCTATGAAAGAATTCATATAAACATGAATAAAATGAATAAAATTAATGATTCATACAAACACTAATAATTAACTTAAGGGAAGTAAAAATTAATGACAGAAATCACACTTCTTAATCAAAAAATTGTAGCCACTCGCAGGAATTGTTCTTCCCAACTGTAGAAGCTGTCCTAGAGGATGAGAGACCTTATTTTTAGGCGTGCAGAGGGTGTCATGTAAGTGGAAATGGCTGTCCAACCACCCCTAGGAAGAACTTTTTTCTGCAGATGGTGGCTCCCAAAGAGTTTCAGAGTTTCCTGTTCTCAGAGTTCTGCCTTGTAAAAAAACAACCCTGTTCTGAGTGGAAGCCAAGACTGTCCTGGTAAAGATTAATTCCTTATTAAAGTCAAGAGTGTGAACTATGCCTCATGCCTGAGAAGGTGTTCCGACGCATGCAGCAAACTGAGCACACACTGAATCCAGAAGAACGTGTCCAAAGACCAGCCCACCACAGAACCTGCCATGCCAGCCTTCTGCATCTGAGCTGTGCTGTCGGGGTGCTTGCTGGAACTTTAAACCATAGTGCTGCCACTTGTTTCACCCGCGTGCTAGGAAATCAGCTGGAGACTTGTCCCACCTCCCTCAAGCCAGGGGCATCCCGTCCTCCACTGACACACAAAACAAAAGACAGGATTTGGATCACGATTTTGAGTGCTAAAGTGATGGATGTGGTGGAAGCAAACAGACTGCAGAATTTCAGCCTGAAGCCCTTCAAATTGCAGAAATCTGCAGTGTGTGTTAGGAAAACACTTGTAAATATCAAAAGTAAGATCAAATTGACTGCAGAACTGTTGTTATTATTAAATATTTGGACTGTGGCATGCATAGCAGTCAACCAGCTCCTGGCTTGATTACATTAGGCACTGTATAAACATTTAATTAGAGACAGTCCCTGCCCCAAGGATACATAAATTTCAAACATATGCTTATATTTTAAAAATCTGGTAATTATTGTCTGTGTACCGCCATCACTGCAGACCATTCTCCCACACGAATCAAAGGAAGAAAAATTTAATTCAGTATGTGAAATAAATACATTTCAACATTTTGGAAAATGTCAGTGATACACGGAGGTTTGCAGAAACGGAAGAAAGTACTAGTATTCTTACACAGGAATAAAGCAGACCATTAAAAACTCTTTGTACAGTACAGCTACATGTCCCTAAAGAAGGAAACATGCTTAACATCCGAAGTATTCCAATCTGAGAGCATGCTAGGCTGTTGCTTCTTGACCTAGAGGTTTGCAGTAAGATGTGGATTTTCACAATAAAAACAAAGTGAATGACCAGCTTGCTTCTCAGTTCAAGATACCTTTCCACTCCCTAAAGGGACTTCCCTTCCTCAATGCTAGTATTTCCCTTTTGGTCATCAAGTCTACTTGCCATGCACTGTACAACTCGCTTAAGCAGCAACTTTGAAAAAAAAGCCAACCCAGTAAATCGACTCTGTTGCTTGGTAGTTCCGATATTTTCTCCTTTAATGGTATATAAAGTTGACAATTGTGCTTCTGATGAGGATACACACTTTTCCAGGAGATCCTCCAGCTCAAATAATTGCTCAATGCAAATATATAGTGAAGTATTTACTTCAAACACATTTTGTACTGCTACGGTTTTCCCAAACAAGTATTTTCTGAAGTTCATCATAACTTTCTTAAATAAAAGAGATTTTAAAAATATTAGTAGGTTAAATATCTGGTGTAAAAGCTCATTATGTGAGTCAGCTCTGTGTTTCTACCACTCAAAGCCACAGAAATAGGTAATTATGAAATTTGAAAGCATATTTGAAACCCTGAACATTTTTAGGCTGGAGGTTTTTCACAGTGCTGTTTATTAAAGCTTGTGAGCAGTGAGCTGATACACAATACCAATTCATTGACAGATTCAGTGAATTTTTTTTCATTAAATTTTATTGGCAATTGATGTAAATTTAGAATTTTCTTTTATTTCCCTTAAGAGTAGCAACTTTTCTTAAGATACATGCCACTTGTCTGCTTATCCATTTAGACAGAAGCAGCTTACAAATGAAGCAACAGAAACAGTTACTTTAAAACATTCAAGTCTTTTCTTCGAGTAACACTTCAAACAGCTCAAAGAAAAAGACCTAGAAGCTACGTAAGTTGATATTTTTTTTATGTTTTATTTTTATGTGGCAGTTTGGAAAATCCTCTCTCAGTCTTAGATCTTGCCTATAATAGAAGCCACAGTTCTCATCCTTGGGACTGATACATTTTATAAGCCAGGAAACATGACAGCATTTCTTCCAGTATACAGTAGATCTGCTCCGTGACACAACATGTTTTCACAAAAGAGATCAAATCAGAATGTTCTTCCCTAGACAGCACATTGATAGCCTAAACTTTACAGAATCAAATCACATCCCCCAAACTTCTATCTCTTCTCTAAATATTAAAGTTTAGATTTTGGTAGTTCTATTTAAAGTTATGTTAATAATTTAATTCTCTTTAATTTGCACTGGCCTTTAATTGTATTCAACCCCCTTTTCAAATACACCTGTCAATCTAGGATTAGAAATGCACTGACAGTTTCCATTTCCGTTTAGGTCTCACAACCAAAGATTAAAACCAATTCCGTCTGCATTCCTATCTCCCCCCCTCCCCGCCCGCACTAGGCAAACGAGGCACCTGTTTTAGAAATTCTGTGCCTGAAGCAGAAGCACATCCTTCGAGCAGGTCTCCTGCAGGGCAACAAGCATTCAGGATAAAGGTGCCTGGACGGGTGCGTTCTACTTCATCTTGCTGATCAAGAGCTGCTTTTGTTAAATTCACGGAATCCCGTTTAAAGAACTGCTAACCTGAAGTGCTCTCAAAACGCAAGTGATTAACTGACGCATACTTCTCTCACAGAGAGTTTTGTCCCAGACTTTGAAAATGCACAATACCTAACGACCTGAACTGACAGAATAGAAGTGTTATGCTAATTTTACCGACCAGTAATGAAGGCTGTTACAAAACACAGTGTCTCAATCAGCAGGGAACAAAAACCAGAGCACCAGCCTTGTGTTCTGTACTTTTTAAAAGTCAGGTAAGAACCTGATCCAATTTACAACATAGGTGTACAGATATTTCTTCCAGTAGAACTGAAGGAGGGATGCGCTGCAGTGAGGTGATGGGAAGGAGGAACAGGGGACAAGGCATGAAAACCACAGGCCATTTTTGTCATCACAGACTTTGTCCTGTAAAGCCAAAGCCCAAGGTGCAGAAAAGGCTAAAATCCGTAACTGAATGGTTGATACTCGCAGGAAACATGATCTAGCAGAATACTGAAGAGAAAGTCAGGGGCTTTTTTTCGGCTTTAGTTGTGCTTGTAATTGTAGTGTTTTACTAGATCAGCACCTATAAAACATGAATTCTATTAATATTTGCAGGCCCTGTTTAATTAGCTAGTACAAAGAACACACTGAGAATAGAGCCCCCAGAACCTTCACAGTGGCTGTGTCTGTTCCCAGAGTGTCAGTCCGTTCCTGGATGTACACTCCACCTCCTGTGCTGCCTCAAGCTACCAGACTGCACTGAGTAGCCACCCTCTCAATGAAAACAGCTTTCCTATCCATCAATCACATGCGAGACCAATTTTTAAAAAGATTTCAGGAAAGATCTGGGGAATCAAAGACCGGTAATACTGGCATCTGTACTGCAGAAATTAATACAGTGTTCTAAACGTATTGTAGGTCCTTGAAGCGGAAAAATGTGGACAGCAAAGGCCTGATACTACACTTAAACTTCTGAAAGGTATTTGGTAAGGCCCCTTACTGAAGGCTTTTGAAATGCCTAACTGCCGTGGTTTCCATACAAATAAATAATTGTTTAGAGATAGGAAACGAGGGCAACAATAAATGGCCACAGAGAAGGAGCATCACTAGTAGAGCCTTGAAGGAATCTGAGCTGAAGTTCATGTTTTTCAGTAGATTCAGAGGTCATTTGGAAGAGATGTTTACTATTGAATAACAAAGTTTTCTGACAACACCAAGTGTATTCCACATGCCAAAGGCAAGGGAGAACTGCAGAAGGACTTTACAGTACAGAATGACTTCATGATAAAATGGCAAATGAAATTCGGCAATAATAAATGTTAGATACTAATAAATTAACAATTTCAGGAGAGAATAGCTTGAAGTCCAGCTTCAAAAGTGAGAGATGCTAATTGCAGATTTCACTTTCCAAACATAGATGAGATTTATCTTTATTGAATGAGAAACACAGTTTCTCCTCACAGAAAGGAGTAAAGAGCATTAATAAAGAATCTAGTTTCTACACCCTTGGAAACTACCTGAACTGACCGGTTTTGAGCGGAAGAATCTAACACAAATCTTCTAATTGCAATCACTTGTACTGGTTGATGAATCCTACAGGGGAGCAATGCTTTTGTATTTAAGAATCAAGATTTTCTTTTTTTTTTAATCAGAAACCTTTGCTTTCTTTGAAAGGATTTTAAGTCTATAAAAACAAGTTTGTTTAGAGTTAAATTTCAGTCTATGACCTTAACAGCCAGAACTGGTTCTCAGGAGCAATGGTCAGTCAGGAGGAAGATAACAATTGTATTAAAGGCTTAATTTACTTTCTGTACATGACAGAAATCAACTTACATTACAAGAATCCACATTTTACTTGCAAATAGAATGTGGACCATAAGGAAACAGAAATCAGTTTAATTTAGAAATTTATTAAACATTAAAAAGATTGTCTAGATGACACTGAGGGATGACTGCTCTGTGCATTTCTGTGTATCCGACTCGCAAAATATCTGTCTCCCTTAATGAAACATTTTCAACCAAGTATAAGGTATCTTTGATCCGCTACGTGACAGAAGGGATTTTTAACAGTGTGGAAGAAGTCTCAGAAAGGAAAACTTCAGTGTTCCTTAGGATGGAGATTATTCTTTTTGGACTCGGTCAGAAGTGCTGGTCTGCTGACTGCAACTTGTGTAGAAACAATACTCTCAGCTAAGTTACAACTCAAGTGCAAAGATGTGAGCTTTATTGGCAAGTTCAGCTTGCATAAGTGTCCATTTTAGGATTCACAGCACAGAAAAGATGCTGGCAAGTGGGTGATGCTTAATTGTTTAATTTCACATTGTTTTCTTCATTAGCAAAGCTATCTCAGGATGTTCCTACTGATCATCTCTACTCACTTACTGCAGCTTCCGTGCTGTTGCGTACTGTTCCTTCATTTGTGACAGTGCAGCTATAAACTAGACACTGAAATGAGATATCTGAGTTTAAAAGTAACACCGCTCGGAAAATATTTTGGTTTTATTTTAGGTTTGGTGGTTGTTTTGTTGTTTTTATTTTTTTAATCCATTTACAAGTGAGATTCACAGAGTTGCTCCACAAAAAATTGCATTAGCAAAAGTCAGTGGCGATGAACCGGAGTCTGGGAGCTAGAAAGACTGGTCACTTTGTGTGTGAAGGGGTCGGGAACTCCTACAACTACGCTGCCAGCAAAGAAACTGAAAATGGTAGTACGCTCGCTGCCTTGGGAAGGGGAGGAGGTGCTTCCACACTCTGTGCTGGATGTCCCTGATGGTACTCATAGAAATATCAGGGAAAAGTGTGGAACCTTCCTGCCCCCTCAGTGTCCATCTCGGCATGGGTGTCTCACATCGAATCTCAGCGTTCCAGGAGACTAATGAAAGCAAGCGGGAGAACTTGGGGCTTTTCTGATCTGGCATTTGTTATGACAAATGTAAAATTAAAAGCAATAATTTGCTCAAAAAATGAGTATCAAAAGGACTTTTACCTTCCCATAATGACCACACAGAATTAAGAACAGAAGTTTTCCATTGACAAGCACATGGCACAACAGTCATCTCTCACCCTCACACTCCTCTTGCTGACTACTCTTGGCTGGCTATAGGTCCTGGCAGGCCACAAGTGAGTTTTAAGATACACCAGCGCATTATTGAAAGAGATGGTGGGGCCAGACAGATCCCTCTGTGCCTAAAACCAAGGAACTCCCATGGGACCAGCAGGCAGCTTTGCTTGCTGCTGCAGGGCTGTGTGTCTGGGGTCTGTGCTGCTCTCTGCCGCCAACGCATCTCGTGATGTGGGGCAAAATTAGCCTCCTTCTACCTCTTTGCTTGTCTGCCACACAAAAATAAAAATACAGGTCTTTCTGGTAAAGAAGATATTCTGCTGGGTGTTGTGCATCAGAACTTTCAAAATAGCTCTACAAAGTACATTTGCCACATATCTCAATTTATAAGTCATTGCTCTAGTTTAAATAACTCAGACAATGGGTTTGCCTACAGCTTCTGTGAAAGGGAGTAAAAAGTCTTAACACCTTAAAGTGCTCACATTTTCTGATTTTGCAATTTTTAATTTTAGTTGGATTCCTTACAAGTTTGACATATACAGGTAACCTGTTTTTCCTGGGTTTTATGCCACGCAATGACTATATTTATAAACTATTTTATCACGTTTTGGCACAACAAGGTACAATATATTTTAAATTTTTATTTTGAGAAATCAAAATATATTTTGAACATTTTTCTCTTTAAAAAATCAATGCCTTCAACCTGAGATTTTTTTCTTCCTCTGAATTTCCAAAAAAAGAAGAGTGCGCTTCAATGTGACAAACAAAAATAAGCAATTATTTTTCAACTAAATAGCATTCTTCCGTATTATTTTAATCACATTTCAGGTATTTCTCGAGAGAAATTGGACCTGTTAATTTCAATTATCTGCCTTTTGTTAGTCATTGCCTGTTTGCAAAACCAGAAGAAAATTTGTTCAAAGGATTTGGCCTTACAGTAACCCACAGATTCATTAAATATTATAATTTTCATCTTTAATGATCTTCAAAAACTGTGAGCTTTAAGCAAGCACAGGTAGAGGATAGATTTCTCCATAAACCATTAAAACGTCATGCAGAATTCTAATATTTAACTTAAAATGTTTTTAGAGAGCAGCTCTTTACTAATATTTTCCTTTGATGAACATCCAGGAGAGAAAACCACTTTTAAGAGCATTCTATCTGTAGAGTTATTTTTCTGTCTTTCCTTTATCCCTTTCCCCTCCATCATATATATTACCTTGCCTAACAATCAATTGATTCGCTCTTTCACAGTAGAAATATGGTAGTGGTCTAGAAGAAGGCTGGTTAATCAGCTATAACTCACCCCTTGGGACACTTCAGAGACAGTAATATGTGTAAAACATAGCTGAGTTTATTGTGGATACAGCCGAGTCACGGAAATGTATAGCTCTGACTACACTGCTATATTACACAGCCATAGCAAATTTTAAAACTCCTAGAAGTACACACTTTCAGATTCCTTGAGATGGCGGTGTCTTTTTTTAATATTTAGATGGCTTTAATTAGGAAGAAGCCTTTATCATTGATAATACCTACACTCCTCATACATCAAAGCTGATACAAAAGCTTTATTTAGATAAAAAAATAAGCACTGTACAATAAAATAAAGCAGAACCAACAACTAAATTTAGTCAGCAGATTCCTGAATGTGTTCCAGCATCATAAATTATGACTTGATTTAAAATCCGTACAAATACCCTTACCTAGCAGTCTCTTTCCAATGCTGAGTAACAGCTAAAGCTTCCAGGTAATTGTTCTAAGCTAGATTCTGGTCTCAGCAAGACTTTTAAATCCTACCTGAGTAGCTTCTGTCATAAACTTGCAGTCTTTTCTGAAGAAACAATTTCAGCTTTCAATAAAATTGATACTACTATAAATATATTTGGGTGGTGTTGGAAATACAGATTTAAAGAAATCACATAATTCCTCTCTTTACGTGTTTCCCTTTTAGAGAGAGAAAACTGTAAAACTGTTTCCATAACCTTTCGCAAATGTCACTTCCAGAGTAACCATTTTGAATATTATGTATTTCTTCTTTTTCAAAACATACAGTAAGATAGAGATAACAACATCTATAATTAATCTTTTTAAATGGAGAACAAATCAAATGAAAAAACACCATTCTGACCCTTCCAACACTATTATTTCAGTATTATCAGGCTCCAAACTACATTCCCTTTCCCCTTTTCCAAAACTGTATTTGACTCTGTTCATTCTGTATCACAAATACAATGACTCTGTTTTGTTCCGTATCAGCATGGAAACTGAATCATCTCAAGGAAACAGGACAAAGGACACCAATAATACCATTACTGGCCACGATAAAACAGAAGGCAAGCTTAACAAATATAAGCATCTATTAGTATAGCGGTAGCATCAGACTTAAAAATCATAATGCCCAACTGAAGAAGGATGATGGTTCAGAATAACATCTCCTCAAGGCACCGAGTTAAAGAAACAGGAAAGGACAAAACAATGTATCTGAAAGACTAGGTGTTTCAAGAAAAGAAGTTTTAGTTTTAGTGGTATTACGCTTGGAGTTTTAGTGGTATAAGACTTGTATTAAAATAATTTATTACCCTTCACATAATTTTTCTACAAAAAGCTATGTTTGAATATACAAAACTTCAAAATTAATATTTTTTTAAATGCCAAATTTTTACACACAACATTAAGGCAGAACTCCCAATTTAGATAGATAGTTGTATATGCAAAGTAATGAGAATGATGATAGAAATGATACTTAGTAAATAAATATGACAACTGTAGGATAAACAAACAGATAAAAAGAAACATAATTCAGTAAGTTTCATCTATTGATTTCCCCTGTCATTTCAGATTAACTGGTTTATACAGTAATGGATTTATGTAATAAATATACAAAATCAGCTAAGAAAATGTCCCTTCACATTTCCAAAGACCAATAGCTACACTGTAATAAGAAAAACACCAACCAGGCAGTCTGTTCTTCGGGATTACTGCACATACCAGGTGATTGAAGGCATAAGCCTTCTGGCCTTCTACCTTACAACTTACTCCTGTTTGCAATAATGCCCACGAAATGTGCAGCTTGCCATGTTTTGTTATTGATTAGCAACTTGCCAAAAATCTATGCTATGTAAATGTAATTTCAGGCATTTTTTTTCCCCACACGTTCACCTACTTTTTATTGGGATAATGAGGTCAGGAATGACAGGAAGAATCTTGTTTCCACCATGTTCCAGCATGTCATGGATTCCTTGACGAGCAAAAAACTCATATGGAAATGTCATTTCACAAAGCCCATCAAAAAACAAAGGCAGATAGTAACGATAGTCCAGCTTTTCAATCTCTACCTGAAAACACAAAATAAAGAAACAAATAAATTCAGTTTTTCAATACTAATAAAATGTGATCAGGCCAACAGATACTTCATGCCATCTATACAGGTATGTTTAGTAAATAATAATTAATTTTGTATCACTGCAGAATATCATTAAGTCTCAAATATGATTTATGGTCAGATATTGAAATCTAGAAATATTAGATCTAAAGAAAAGAATGAAAATGAGTATGCTCCCATACATCTTCACTTTTTGATAAGTCAGTACCAGATTCTGATATTCTTGCTTATACACCTTACTTTGTAAGTTACCCGTAGGAATCAAACCAACCATTTTAAGAATAATATTCTGTTTTTTTCAGAAAAATCTGATCTTTACATCTTCACTTGGACACTCAAAATAACAAATAAGGGAAAGAATACTGTAACCAACAAATATCCAGCACAGCACAAATATCAATATTTGTACAGCATTTCAAACTTTTTAGGATATCGACCTAATTTTATTTCCTATTAATTTCAGGAGCAGAATTCTAAAGAAGTTCCATTGGTCTCTACTGTGAAAAATGGTAGAGAAATTAGGAACCTATTTTCAACAGGAATCTCCCTCCAATCCTAAAATACAAAGTGTGCTAACCTTCCCGAGTTATAGACTCTGTGAGGGATTTTGCACTCTGTCCTCGTTTTCTTCCCTTTTCCTCCTTCCGCCCACCAGCACCCTGGTGCTACATAGACTCACTATAGCCGGGGAGAACCAGAAGCTGTCAGCCTGTCAAAGCTCTGAATACAGCTAAGAAGTGACTCAACAGCAAAGCACTTTCTCTGAAAAGAATATGATCCTCAAAACCGCTTGAGATCCATCCATCTCCTTAAGCATCCGCTTCCATCTTTCAAACACTGCTTAGCTGCTGCCCTATGTTCCAGTGAGATTATATTCTGGAATTGGGTAGATGCCTCCTCCTTCACACCTAACAAGCTTTGTCACATAGACCAAGCTGAAGTTCCAAATATCCTGAAAAAAATTGTGAGGTTAAGCAAACAAATACCCAGCCCTTGACTTGGAGCCAGTAATCACATTCTCACTTCAACTGTGGAAGAAAAGTCTGAAATCAAGCAGCCAAGAATTGAGCTGGGGTTTCACATTTCTCGGGTGAATCCCGTAGTCAGCCAGCAGCAGACATGCGTTCTCTCTTTGCAGCCATGGCTCGTTTTCCTCCCTGCTTGGCTCTGCGCAGATCTGAATCCTGGTCTTGCACATCTTAGCTACTGACTTGACTGCTTCAGTCTTTCATGTTGAAACCAATCCATCCATGATAAATGAAAATTAATTGGAACAGATACTTGAAAGTAAGTCCTTTACGTTTGCTTAAGCACCTCACTATTGGCAGACATAGTGCCAATTACATACTTACATAGTCTCACACGCACTGATTGTTAATCTCTTGCAGGAGACTGAAAAGAACAACTGTATACTCCCTATTCACCCACGTGAATGAAGTCAAGTCCTTGTAATGAACCATGCAGAAGAGGGAACAAATGAAACCCACATTTCCTATTTTCACAATCCCATATATAATGGCTTATCTGTAATTTTTACTCACTGGATTTTTGTTTCATAAGGAAAAACGCCTTTATCAGATGCATTTATGGTCAATATTCCTGGGTCAACTCGTGAGACAGTTCAAAAATAACTATATCAAGCAACCATGATTGAAGATCTTTACAAAACAAGAATCAGAAGACACTTAAATTCCTAAACTGATGGGTATTTCTTTAGGACATCCAGCGTACTATGGACAATATTTGTGAGATGGTAAAAGAAGTCTGCCCCCAGAGTCACTGAGAACAGAGGACAGCAATACAGCAACTACAAACTTCTGGTGACAAGTCGGAGGCTGTGACAAGTCTCGCTGTTCATTGCAGCGAGAAACCTGTATCAGACAAGAAGTGGCCAGGCAGTCAAGAAATCATGGTACATAAAGGCAGGACTAAGAAGCAGCAACTTTTTCTTGTTGTCTGTCAATAGGACAATACGACATCCTTCAATATTTTTCTTTTTAATTTTCAAATTGTAGTATAGATTATTGGAGTGCATTTTTTGTTGTTGAATATTCTAGTTTCAGAAAATCCAAAACCAAACCTACAACAGCTACTTATTTGAGTCTGGGAAAAAGAGAGACACAATTAGTAACGTGGGGGGCTTTTTGTGAACAGGGGGTGTGGGGGTGTTTCACAAGAAAAAACATTATAATTTTTTTTTTTTTTTTAGAATCCATCACTTACGTGGGTTTTTGACAACTCTTTCAAACTTATAAACTAT
Source organism: Opisthocomus hoazin (assembly GCF_030867145.1). Classification (NCBI taxonomy): domain Eukaryota; kingdom Metazoa; phylum Chordata; class Aves; order Opisthocomiformes; family Opisthocomidae; genus Opisthocomus; species Opisthocomus hoazin. The sequence goes on along the minus strand of NC_134415.1, from coordinate 935,777 downwards.
TTCCATGTAAAAATATCCTTGATGGATAGCCATCCATGCTAGATTGCTGAATCGGGATTTGCAGCTGTGTTACTCCAAACACATAACAGTGGAAGCTCTCATTTCTTTTCTCCCACCCTTCACTAGTATATCCTCTACCTGTATCTAGCAGCTATCTTTCTTCTCAAAGATGTGATATTTCTGATACTCTGAGCAATTTTTCTGAGCTGTTGTTTGCCCTTGAAATACGCTTTTTCTGTTTCAGATACAAAGAAAGCTTATGTGTTCAAAAGCTTATCAATGTTTTTCAGTGATAATAACTGTTCAATAAAAGATATTACCTTTGTCTACCAGCTCTGTCTTACAGTTATACATTACATATACATAGGAATGATATATTAACTTTAAGGTGAATATGATTTCTGGGTTTAAAAATAAATCTGATTTTTACACATGACACAAAAGCTTCATCATGAAAAAAAATCTCAACAAAATATAGGTATGACAAACTGTAGCTCATAAAGCATATGTGTACGCCTCGCTTCTCAATTAGTTGCAAAGCCATAAGTGGTTGACAAATGGCATGGCTCTGAAAAGGACTCTGATTTCTAACTCATTTCTTGAAGTGTCAGCTGTCCAAGCACACAGCCAATTTTTCCTTAACATTTTGTGTTCTATAATAACTCCCACAATATGGAAGCCAGAAATATTTTGCCTTACATTCTATGGTGTGAAACCTTTTCCTTCTGTGTTTACTATTTAGCTTTTAAAAGTGGCTATTATACTGCTGTTCAGAGAAAAATGTGATTTTTCTGTTTACACCCACAAAATTCTTTTGTTTTTCACACCCACCCACAAAAAATGCTGATTAAAGCTCCAATTCTTGGCAAAAGTTGTCCACATTTGACAATAATATTGCATCTATGGATTTTAAGAAGAAATTTCATAATAATTATTATGAACTTCTGTACTAGTGGTTTGCAAGTTGTGAGAACTCAGCCTCTGAATTTTCAGTAAATAGGCCAACTAATAAAAATTTATATATTACTATAAAACATGATCACACAACAAACCCAACTGTATTATAATCAGTGAAATCTTCTGTTTCGTGAAACTTCCAGGCTACTTATGTATACTACAAGCTCCCTAGGTGAAAAAGAAACAATATACAGTGTATAACTGTTGTTTTATCACTATGTTTAACCAGTGCACAAGATGGGAGAAAACTAATGGCAGTATCACAGTTTGTCTAGCAGAAAATCTGTTCCTATGAAGCAGCTCATAGTGAGAGGCAAGTCTGCCGAGATAATGAAAACTCAGCTAAAGAGTCTAGGTTGTATATAGTAAAAATAAGCTTTGTGGCTAATCTGCTTGTTAGATGAAGCAAGCAAGCTATTTGAGAGAACTTAAGGTATAGAAGATGACGATAAGGATGTTATTGGCCCCTCTTAAATAATCATATTTAAAGTAATCTGATAATCTGCAAGGCAAGCTGGAGTTTTAGGAAGTAGTGTTTAAGGTACATGCACAATTCATTTTCCATCTCATTTCACTCAACAGATTATATCATACTGTATGTCTTGGATAAGATTCTCCAAAAATTGGATTTGATCTCCTAGAAACTTTATATGTAACTGTTTATTTAATGTCTTTATCTAAGGCATTAAAATGAGGTAGAGTAAAAGAAACTCTGGAACTGTTGGTCTGATAAGGACAATCAGGAGATTTTGTAAGGATTATAAAGATTTTGTAAGGATTCTTCAGTAAAATAACAGTTCCTTTTATGATTTTTTTTCCATTCTATAGCAGCTATTTCATCTCTATTTTCCAGGTTAATGGAAAGAGAAAAACAGAAACATTCTTAAAGAGTCTCAGTTTTGAAATACCTCTCTGATTTTTCTTTCAAGATTTCTTTCAATCTTCTTTCAAGGTTTCTTTTTTCTTCCAATATCGTTTGCCCATGGTCAAGACGAAGTCTGTGCATTTCATAGTTTTTCGTTTCTTGCTTTTAGTGTATTTGTCTCTTGATTCATAATGGGATGTTGGCTTTAATCTTCACTATAGAGTGAGTAATCCTTACTAGTATTTCCTAGCCTTGATCAGAAGGAGTTTTTAGTATGGTAACTTTCTTATGGTACTTATGGTTCAGAGCTCAATTCCAGCAAGAAATTATTTACTTTTTAGTCTGCATATTTCACCTACCAATATATACTGCACAGGCTCATACTACAAAGATTCTTTATTGAAAGAGTTTTAGTCTAAGTTAACACTCTTGTCCTATCAAAACAAAAAAAGAGGGAACTTGTACCTATATTTTGCATTCTGCAATGAAATTAAAAAATACTTCTCTTAAAACAAGTAGATTATCAAACTCAAAGAGAAACAGACAATGGCAAAGGAGAAGCTAGACAAAAGACCCCAACAGAAATCTATAAATTCACACAATGAGGTTCTCCTACATGTAGCTCCAACATGAAGCAATACAACTCTTTATCCCTGCAGACTAATTGCCTCGTTTGCACCTCTCTCATTTTTCCACTGCTTTCTCTCAGCTGATACCGCTGCCTAATCCATGTGGATTCTTTTCAAATTATGGGGAAACAGTCATCATAAAATGCACCCACTTACTTTTGCCTCATGGTTGATATATATGGACGAGAAGAAGGACTGAAACAAAAATAGTTTCATCAAAATTATTTGGCAATATGGCAAAACCAGTCTGTTTATAATCTACTGTAAGCAACAATGGCTAGAACTGGATACAATCAAGACCTCTGTAAGTTTATTGAAAACCAACTACTCAAATTTATGTCATTACAGCAGATACACTCAGATATTATTGGGAGAATAACTGCTACTGGCAGTGGTGATGGTTCTCTTCAGTTGCCACACCTGAAGGTGACAATCTAATCTTACTACGGTTACTGAGGTGAGGAAAATTCACAGTCAAGAAGAAGGTCATATTATTCCCTAAATAACTAGAGAATCAATGGCTGGGTGAGAAATGGGGGCAAGGAGAAGGAAGATGCAAATTTGTGCAAACTCCTCCCCAGCTAGAGAAAGGGTAAAAAATCCTACCTGAAATCTCTTCCTATAAATGCAATGTAAAAATTATTTTTTATTTAAGAAATGGATTCGCAGCTACGTGTGTGAATCTCTAACAGTCTGTGAGCTATGTCATCCAGAAAACAATCCAGGACATGTGTGGGGGGAGAGGACTCTGTCCTTACATTTTCATAAATCTTTTTGATTGTACTGCCTGTTTTTAGATTTTATAAATATACACTTCTCTGGTAATACAGATCAGGCAGGTCTTGCCACTATAGAGGAGGGTCAGCGTATCATACAAGAAAACGCAGGATGACAACCGCCCCTGGATTATGAGATATAGGCCTTGCAGTATACAGGCACTGCTGAAGTGACAGACTGATAGCAAGGATTTCTGCTACAATATAGGAGCTCATCAGTGTGATATAGTAAGACAGGAAAATAGCTGAGCAGACTAATTAATCATTACGAGCCACCAGTATGGTGCAGATATAAAAGGCAAATATTATTTAAAATGTATGAGATATTTCTAGCATAGATAGAAAAGCATTAATGCTACTGCACAAGGCAGTGGCGAGAGCCCACTTGTTATTATTATCAATGTGCCCTAATATAAAATATCTGTAATTTATTCCCATTAAATCTTCATTGGCAATAACAGGGACAAACTGATACATAGGAATACCCCAAACTGAAAAAAGTAAAGGAAATCCCACGTTTTTTAGCTGACACTTGTTTATTTGGATTCTGTTCACGTCAGATTACCTGAGTCAACTGATTTCTAAGAAAGCATGTAAAACACACTATTCTTCTAATACAGCAAACAGCTGTAGACAATGCTTAAAGGATGGCTTTCTGTTAATTGATGGGAAGCATTGTAAGTAGAAGGCGGATGCACCCTGAGAAAAGTGCTCTGTAAACATGACGGTGACAAATGTGGAACGTACTCAAGAATTGTTTCTGCGCAGCAAGTAATGGACCACACGATAACCTCAGTGGCAGACAAAAGTATCTCCACCACTTCAGAGCGTGTGCTTATCTAGTTACATTCATCTTGCTGCTCAAAGACTTGCTGCCACCTTGTTAGAAACACCCAATTGTTCCTTTTCTTCCTTACGTGATTTATTAATATGTTGTAAGAGTTCCACAAGCACAATAAATATGAAACTTTAGATTAAGATAGAGAGGCGTTATTTATCTACATTTTGCTAATCTCTCATATTTGCAATTGCCTAATATGAGCATTACATGATATGTAAAGATAATTTGCACTTATAATAGCTATGCAATATTATATGTATCATATACACCTAGTTTGAGAGCTGAATGCGAATAAATGACTCCTCAAGGGTCCATATCCCCATGGCAGATTAAGTGCCACCCTCAGCTGCAACATCTGAGAAATCCCCTCCAGCTGCATTTTGGGATCAGCAAGAAGCAGAGGACAAACGCTGTTCCTTTATGACAGAGCGCACAAAGGATTATCATGGTGAAGAAGAAACTTTCAATTTTGCAGACACTTAATTAGACACCAGTGGACACCTCTTCTCTGAAAAGAAAAGCAAAGAGAATACTGCTGTCCCGGTAAGAGACAAGGGGAGGAGGCTGGGCAGAGTTTGAAGGTAGAAGGACAAGAAGGAGGTGGCTGCAAGACTCTACCACTACCTTTTCGAGGAAGACATATTGATTTTCGGTTATTTATTTCATGCAACATGGAGTTCCTTTTAAACTTTATTGGAAGAGGAGTAGACCAGTTTGTCCATCCAAACAAAATACATACAATGTAGTATCTCAGTTTAGAACTAATTTAAAATTGAATTTTTGGAAAACACACTAATCTTTTGCTCAAAGAATGTTTGCTACCACTTTAATACGATGAAACCTAACACTTGTTATTTTTCAAGAATTAATTGTGAGTTTAAATCAGGAGAGAGTGTCAACTGATTCTATCCCATTTGGAAAGCTAGTGGCCGAGTAATTGTTTTCTTCTTTTTTGGCATTAATTTCCTTTCTCTTTGCCAATTATTCAGGCAAAGCTGTCTGTCAAATTAACTTGAAATTCTTTGGTTTCAATGAAAAAAAAATTGAAAAGAAAAACTAGAGATAAACAGGAACATTGGGACAAAGGCACATAAGAAAAATGTGTCTGTTGGAAAAGTTAAAAATAACTATCTGAAGATGTATTTTGTTTTAATAATTAAACCATAGCATTAAATACCAGAAAACCTTCTCCAATGTAATGCACAACTAGAATTGTCCATCCACCCAATTTTGTCATAAGTTTCAGACACACACATAGTAAAAGACTGGCAGTTTTATGGCTTTAGAAATTGTGGAAGCTTATAAAACATGTCATTATCCATTATCATTTGCATTTTCACACACAATATTTTTTTACAATACAATAAAAATGATGAAAACAAATGGTTCAAAGGCAAATTCAAATAGTGATTTTTCTACACTAAGATCATTCTATGAGCCTGTTCCTATCACCTTCTGACTCTTGACATTTATCTCTAGTCAGGAAATCGGGCAGAATGGCAGTAATAAATAGAATCAAATAGTGGCACTGCATTCACTCCCCCCAACAGAAGAGACGAGAAATTTCATCAAATGATTTAAGGTGGGTCTACATTAATATCTTACTTTGGGAATAGTTGCATTTTGCCACAAAAGCAAACGTGCAGCAAATGTGCTTCTGTATATAAATGTGATTAAGATATTTCTTTTTTTTAAGCCTTTCCGATTATTCTTTTATTCTGAGCAAAATAAAGGGGTTACTGATGGTTCCCTACAGGAATATACATGTTATATGCTTGCTCACAAATTCCAAAAATGCATTGCCATGGGGGATTTCTGGGCATTGGCAGAGAAAAAAAATGTCATACCTATTACACACCTGTTGCAATCTGCAAGTTTTTAGGTTTTATTCCTATACCACCAACACTGGATAACATATCTGTGGATAACATCATTATTCAGCAAGGAAAACTGTACAAAATGGGAAGGAAGACACATAGTCCACAGTCTATTAGTTAATTTCTTATTATACAGTTAATCTTATTGATTTTACACAGCAATTGGATAATTGTTTTAATGAGCACAATCCACTTTCCAGGTTGATTTTTAAAAAATAATCTATATTTCTCAGAAGTATAAATCAGAATCCTACATGCACAAGAGCCCAGTGACTTAACTGGTTGTCTCGTGAGTTTAGCAAGAACTGAGAAGCTGGTTTACAACACTGAATTAGAGGTTTTATATGTCTCTCACTCTTACAAAACAGGCTTGCTAGACACAGAGCAGAAATCTGTAGACTGTACTCTGCAGATTCAGCTTGTTGAAAGCAATCTAAGGCACAGTTTTAAGAGTCAACAAAACAATAGATAAAGGATATCTGGCTCTGTAGATATTGAATTAGGATTTCAAAAAGCTTTCAACAGAGTCCTTTTCGGGGGATTATTAAGTTAGTAGCCACAAGAGGCAAAAGGAAGTCCTTTGATGAATTAAAAGCTGGTTACAGCAGAAGAAGCAAAAAGGCTAACGGTGGTGTGCCCCGGGGATTAGCAGAAATGATGCTGCTTAGTATAGTATCACAGGCCGCAATAATTTTAAAGTAAAAGTATTAGTGAGAATGATAGAAATTGTGGAATGTTGCAAAGAATTGAAATTGGCTGACAAAATTAAATTATTTTACCAATGTGGTAAAGATAGACTGCAAGATAAAAAAGGACAAACTATACATTACTTTTGCAACTTACAATGCTGCATCTTCTGGTAATTGCATTGATTAACATTAAGGCAAAATCATGTTGATAACTATGCAAAGATATTGGAAAGGTGGTTCTTATTTGAAGACTTGCAGTGAACAATCTGTTCTGATTTGTAAAAAGACCAGTCTGAGGCAAAGGTCAACAACATGGAAAATTACTTAAGGAAGATTACTTTCTAATATGGGTACTTTCTTGGATTAGTTTTTAAAGCCATGAAGAAAACGAACGCTTTTTAAAATTGAATTTTTGTTGTACTTTTTTCTAACTGCTACTATCTTGAATCTTCTGGAAGCCATAAAACATTCTGAATTGTGGAATACCATTTTGTAAGGAGACTTAAAGTGATACATACAGTGCCAGCCAAGGAAAGATTGATAAAGATTTTTATGGACTCTAGTAACACAGTCTTCTCCAAGAGCTTCAGGGGAGAAGTTCATTAAATTGACCTGAAAAAATGAGGCTTATTTGGGAGGAAAGTGGGAACAGTGAGAACAGTTCTCTCCCTCCAGGTCTGGAGCTCCTCTTAGGAGACTTGCTCTCCGCTTGCTCGGCCAGTGGAAGGAGTCTCGCCTTGCATGTCCCCCTCTCCAAGGGGAGCGCTCCAGGAGGAAGGTCTTTGCCACAGAGGGTCAGGTCACCCACTGGTGACTCATTCTGGTTCTACTAATGCCACATTGGTGCTGCAACGTGCCACACTGGACTACTTAGGAGTTCTTGACTGGAGCTAAATAAAAGTTTCTGCTTACCGAACAGAATTATCTGAGCTGTCACAAAGGCAAGTACTTCTCACAGAAGGCTGGTGGGCAACTTCATCTAATTTTGGATTAAGTTTGCTACTTTTGGTTATAACCCTTCCACAATTAATCCAAGGGACACACAGAAGCTAAGATCTACAATATTTTAAATGCATATAGTAAAATCTAAATGATTTATAGTGTGGGTTCAGATGAGGGAATAATTTGTCACAGCAAATTGTGTTACATGAAATATGGCAAAGCAAGTCATTACTGTCAGCACATTTGCTGAACTTACTTCTCAAAGGAAATCAACACAACAATATCTGTTTAAAAATCGCAACACTGACATCTATTCAATCTCTTTCCAGACTTCAACTTTTTCATTTTAAAAATCAAGTCACAAATGTAAGATGCACAAACTACTGGACACCCATCCACTTCCTAGAAACCCTAGCACAGGGCTCCCAATGGAACTTTTTTCTCATACTGATTAAGCTTAATTAAAGAATAACTATGTGTAAAGGTGGCCCAATTACTCAGGACTTCTAATTGTATATCTCTAGAACTAATATAACTAAGTAACAAACCAAATTTCAACTATGTTCAAGAAACATTTAGTTTGCATCCAGCACATTTGGTCAGTATATGTATTTTAATGGTATTTCATGTAAAAAGTCATCACAGTAATATTTAATACTATTTAGGATATTATATAAATTGAAATGTATAAAAACACTTGTTTTTTGTGAGGGTGAATAAGGTTACTCAGTAACTGGAATATTTTAAGATGTGTATGCCTCTTTAACATCTGAATTTTTCACTCTCCTGGAATATATTAAAGACACTAGAAAAAACACATTTCCAGCAAGGTGAAGTCAAGCATACATAAAAAATGGCTGACCTGCCGTGCGGCTTCTTCAGAGCCACAGGAACTAGATTAAGCTCTGTACTGATTAACAGGCTCTCTTAAAAAGGAAAACTTTGGTTAACCCCTTACTGATGTTTAAGACCAAGGGAATTTCAGAAAGTGCCAAGAAGCTGTAAGGAATCTGTGTCATATGTTGACAAAGTAATTGCATAACTACTGTCTTCTGACTGACAGCTCTTGAAAGTCATTCGCCAACCTTTAAAGCGATTTAGTGGTGCATCAGTTTGGGAATCTGTTCCACCAGCCCAATAGGCTTGTTTGGCTCGATTTCCCACATACGAAAATGACATTCCTCCCCAGGAAAGAGCAATGTCTGAATATTTCCAGCTAACCATCCAGAACAATACCAAAATGTATTGGGACAGTTACCATGAATATTGTATATCTAGGCCAGGAACTCTTGCATCGTACCAACAAAGAAGTTCTGCAATCAAATTTCCCTGAAACAAGTTGGATAAAGCAGGGCGACAATGTATGAATCTTCACGAACTTCAGGAATAATACAGAGGACACCCAAAACATTGTCACTGCCTGTAAGTGTGTCTAAGAAAGAGCATGGACCGAGAGCGGCTTTGGAGCAGGAGAATGTCGAAGAAGAAGAGGTCAACCACCAGAAATCCTTTGTCCCATGGCCTCCAAGAGTTCTGGAAGATGGCTCTGAAGTTACTCCACACTTTTCAGTCATGGTCTGGTGGAATGAAATACTTGAGCCAATGCGCTAGCAACGCTGAAAGGTCCCCAAAGGTGAACCG